>NC_092709.1:21613290-21933517 GCF_047496885.1 Scyliorhinus torazame | reverse complement strand
TGTTCTGGGAAGGTCGTTGATCTCAAGGGTGGAAGAAGCTGAGTACTCAGCCATAGCGGTTTCGGACCATGCCCCACATTGGGTGGACCTGGAATTAGGAGAGGAAAGGGAGCAGAGAACACTCTGGCGATTAGATGTGGGATTGATGGCGGATGAGGGAGTGTGTGCAAGAGTGCGGGGGTGTATTGAGAGATACCTGGAGGTCAATGACGACGGCGAGGTCCCTGTGGGAGTGGTATGGGAAGCACTAAAAGCGGTGGTCAGAGGAGAGCTGATCTCCATTGGGGCCCACAAAAGGAAAACAGAGGCCAAGGAAAGGGAAAGATTACTGGGGGAGATTTTAAGGGTGGATAGGGAATTTGCAGAGACCCCGGAGGAGGAACTGTACAGGGAGAGGAGACGACTCCAGACGGAGTTTGACCTTCTGACCACCAGAAAGGCGGAGGTACTGTGGAGGAAGGCACAGGGGAGGAGGTATGAGTATGGAGAAAAGGCTAGTCGCCTGTTGGCTCATCAATTGCGAAAGAGGACAGCAGCGAGGGAGATAGGAGGAATTAGAGACGAAAGGGGAGACACGGTGCGAAGGGCAGGAAAGATAAATGAGGTGTTCAAGACCTTTTATGAGGGACTGTATAGGTCTCAACCCCCAGAGGGAGAGGAGGGGATGCGGCAGTTCCTGGACCAATTGAGGTTCCCGAAAGTGGAGGAGCAGGAGGTGGTAGGTCTGGGGGCACCGATTGGGGTGGACGAGGTTATTAAGGGACTGGGAAGCATGCAAGCAGGGAAGGCCCCGGGACCAGACGGGTTCCCGGTGGAATATTACAGAAAATATGTGGACTTGTTGGCCCCGTTGATGGTGAGGACGTTCAATGAGGCCAGGGAAGGGGGGACTCTACCCCCGACGATGTCGGAGGCAACGATAGCGCTAATTTTGAAGAGGGATAAAGATCCGTTGCAGTGCGGGTCCTATAGACCTATTTCATTATTGAACGTGGACGCCAAATTGTTGGCAAAGGTACTGGCATCGAGGATAGAGGACTGTGTCCCGGGGGTGGTGCACGAAGACCAGACAGGGTTCGTAAAAGGGAGACAACTGAATGTTAACGTGCGACGACTATTAGGGGTGATAATGATGCCCCCAGTGGAGGGGGAGGCAGAGATAGTGGCGGCAATGGACGCAGAGAAGGCATTTGATAGGGTGGAGTGGGAGTATTTATGGGAAGTGTTAAGGAGGTTTGGGTTCGGGAACGGGTTTATTAGCTGGGTTAGACTTCTTTATGGGGCTCCAACGGCAAGTGTAGTTACGGGTCGACAAAGATCGGAGTATTTCTGACTATATAGGGGAACAAGACAGGGAAGCCCGCTGTCTCCATTGTTGTTCGCGTTGGCAATTGAACCTCTGGCCATGGCATTGAAAGACTCCAAGAAATGGAGAGGGGTGATTAGAGGGGGAGAAGAACACCGAGTCTCGTTATACGCAGATGACCTATTGTTATACGTGTCGGACCCAGCGGGGGGATGATAGAGGTTATGCGAATTTTGAGGGGGTTCGGGGATTTCTCGGGGTATAGGCGAAACATGGGGAAGAGTGAATTATTTGTGATACATCCAGGGGACCAGAGTAGAGAGATAGAAGGCTTGCCTCTAAGGAAAGTGGAAAGAAACTTCCGATACCTGGGGATTCAGATCGCTAGGAGCTGGGGAACCTTGCACAGACTTAATCTGACACGGCTGGTAGAACAAATGGAGGAGGACTTCAAGAGGTGGGACATGCAGCCTCTGTCGCTGGCGGGCAGGGTGCAAGCAATTAAGATGATGGTCCTCCCGAGGTTCTTATTTGTATTTCAATGTCTCCCTATACTAATCACTAAGACCTTTTTTAATAAAATAGACAGGAGCATAACGAGCTTCGTGTGGGCAGGGAAAGTTCCGAGAGTAAGGAGGGGGTTCCTTCAGCGTAGTAGGGACAGAGGAGGATTGGCACTACCGGACTTGGGCGATTACTATTGGGCCGCCAATGTGGCAATGATACATAAATGGATGATGGAGGGTGAGGGAGCGGCGTGGAAAAGACTGGAGAGAAAGTCCTGTAAAGGGACGGGTTTAGAGGCGCTGGTGACGGCGCCGCTACCGTTCTCACCTAAAAGGTTTACCACGAACCCGGTGGTGGCGGCAACATTGAATATCTGGGGACAGTGGTGGTGACAGAGAGGGGTGCGGGGAGCCCTGGTGGGGTCCCCAATCAGGAACAACCATAGGTTCGCCCCAGGAAGAATGGATGGAGGATTTCAGAGCTGGCACCAGTTGGGAATTAGGAGGGTGGGAGATTTATTTATAGATGGGACTTTTGCGAGCTTGGGAGCATTGGAGGAAAAGTATAAGTTGCCCCGGGGAAATTTCTTGAGATATATGCAGGTGAGGGCGTTTACTAGACAACAGGTGAGGGAATTTCCGTTGCTCCCGACACAGGGGATTCAGGACAGAGTGCTTTCAGGGGTGTGGGTCGGAGAGGGCAAGGTGTCAGAGATATACCGAGAGATGAGGGAAGAGGGGGAGGAGTCGGTGGGCGAACTAAAAGGAAAGTGGGAAGAAGAACTAGGGGAGGAGATAGAGGAGGGTATGTGGGCTGATGCCCTAAGCAGGGTAAATGGCGACTGCCCATTGATTACCGGGAACTGAACAAAGTAACCCCAGCAGCAGCCCCCACCGTAGCCACGAGTCCCGAGACCATGCTCAAACAGGGACTCCAGTGAAATTTTTTTTCGGTTTTGGACATTAGTAATGGCTTTTGGACTTCCGGTTGCGGTGATGCCTTGCTAGCTGCACGTTTCGGCGGCTCCAGCTCCGACGGACCTTCGGGCTCTTTTAAGAGCCCCAACGGGGAATTTTTTGACGACGCAACCCGGTGTGGGGTGTGTGAGAAGGGAGTCCCCCCCCCCAACGGAGGAGAAAAAAACCGGCGGCGGCAGGTGCAGCGCGAGGATTCGTCGACCAAAGGGTCAGAAAGAGCGAAGCACAAGATGGCGGCGGAGAAAGCGCAGGCGACATGGGGGCCTGCGCAGGATGAAATTTTGAGACGGTGTGTGGAGCTGCTGAAGAGGGAGGTGCTGACCCCGATGCTACAGGCAATTGAGGGGCTCAAGGAGACACTAAAGACCCAGGAGGCAGAGCTCCGCGTGGTGGAGCAGAAGGTGACAGATAATGAAGACGGGATCCTGGGCCTGGCGGTTAAGACACAGACGCACGAGGCACTTCATAAAAAGTGCACTGAAAGGATCGAGGCCCTAGAAAACGGAGCGCGAAGGAAGAACCTTCGGATACTGGGTCTCCCTGAGGGTGTGGAAGGAGGGGACTGTGGAGCTTATGCAAGTACGATGCTGAGCTCACTGATGGGTGCTGAGGCCCCTACGGGCCCCTTGGAGGTGGAGTGGGCATATCGGATCCCGGCGAGAAGACCAAAAGCGGGAGAACCACCCAGGGCGATAATCGTGCGATTTCACCGCCTTAAGGATAGAGAAGAGGCCCTGAGATGGGCTAAAAAGGTGCGGAGTAGCAGATGGGAGAATGCAGTGGTACGGATGTACCAGGATTGGAGTGCGGAGGTGGCGAGAAGGAGGGCGAGCTTTAACCGAGCCAAAGAGGTGTTGCATAAAAGGAAGGTGAAGTTCGGGATGCTGCAGCCGGCAGGACTATGGGTCACGTATCAGGAGAGACACCATTATTTCGAGACGGCGGAGGAAGCATGGACCTTTATCAAAGAGGAGAAATTGGATCGGAACTGAGAGACTGATGCTGCAGGAAATGTTATTGTTAATGTTATGGTTGAAATTAATTGAGAAGTAAATTGGGAAGGGGGGAGACAAGGGGAAATGAGGGCGCCTGTGAGGGGGGAAAGACGGGACATAGTTGGAGAATGGGGAAGGGGAGGGGGAGGCGAAAGGGAGCTGCGCCATAAGAGGCGGGTCAGGTAAAGGGATGTTCCCGCGCCAGAAAGAATACGGCGGGAAGACAGGCGCAAGGCGGATGGGAATTCCCCACACGGGGGAGGGTCGAGGAGTGAGCAGGAGTAGCTGGGGTCAGTTGAAGTCAGCTGACTTACGGAAGTAATATGGGGGGAGCAATCACGCTAGAAAGAGATCTAGCTGGGGGGGGGGGGGGGGGACAACTGGGTTGCTGCTGCGGAAATCCAAAAGGAAATGGCTAAAGAGTGGGTGGACGGGGATGGTGTGCGACGCGGGGAGAGCGAGTGGGAGCGCGGAGGCGGGATATGGGACTGGCCTAGAGAAGGTAATGGCTAGTCGACACGGGAGGGGGGCAGGTAGCCCCCTAGTGAGGCTGATCACGTGGAACGTGAGAGGCCTGAACGGACCGATAAAAAGGGCCCGAGTGCTCGCGCATTTGAAAGGACTAAGGGCAGACGTGGTTATGCTCCAAGAGACGCACCTAAAGGTGGCGGACCAGGTTAGGTAAAGGAAAGGATGGGTGGGACAGGTGTTCCACTCAGGACTAGACGCAAAGAATAGAGGGGTGGCCATTTTGGTGGGGAAACGGGTAGCATTTGAAGCAAAGAACATCGTAGCAGATAGCGGAGGTAGATATGTAATGGTGAGTGGCAGGCTGGAGGGAATGGAGGTCGTGTTGGTTAATATGTATGCCCGAAACTGGGACAATGCGGGATTTATGAGACGGATGCTGGGGCGTATACCGGACCTGGAGGTAGGAAACTTGATTTTAGGAGGGGACTTTAATACGGTGCTGGACCCGGGACTAGATAGATCCAGCTCAAGGACCGGAAGAAGGCCGGCATCTATAAATTCCTCTTCCTTAGCCTGATTCAATTTAAGGTGCTACATAGAGCACACATAACGGGAGCAAGATTGAGCAGGTTCTTTGGAGTGGAGGACAGATGTGGGAGGTGTGGCGGGAGCCCGGCAAACCACGCACATATGTTTTGGGCATGCCCGGCACTGGAAGGGTATTGGAAGGGAGTGACAGGAGTGATTTCGAAGGTGGTGAAGGCCCGGGTCAAACCAGGCTGGGGGTTAGCTCTATTTGGAGTTGCGGAAGAGCCGGGAGTGCAGGAGGCGAAAGAGGCCGACGTTGTAGCCTTTGCGTCCCTAGTAGCCCAGCGCAGGATCCTACTCATGTGGAAGGAGGCGAAACCCCCCGGACTGGAGGCCTGGGTAAATGATATGGCGGGGTTCATTAAATTGGAGCAGATAAAGTTTGCCCTGAGAGGGTCGGCTCAAGGGTTCACCAGGCGGTGGCAGCCATTTCTCGACTACCTAGGGGAATGTTAGAGGGAAGACAGATGACCAGCAGCAGCAACCCAGGGGGGAGGGGGGGGGGAGGGGGGAGGGGTGGTGGTGGGGGTTTTAGTTTAGTTTATGTCAAAAGATAATGGGGTTTTCTTATTTGTGTATTGTTAAAAATTTCTTTATTGTTACGTTTGCTTTGTAAGAGGGGAAAAATTGTTGTCTGGAAAAAATTTTCAATAAAATATATTTAAAAAAAAGTAATGGCTTTTGGTCCATTCCATTGGCTAAAGCGTGCCAGTACAAATTCGCCTTTACATTCCAAGAGCAACAGTACACGTCGACGTGCCTTCCACAAGGCTTCCACAACTCCCCCTCCATTTTCCACCGACAGCTGGCAAATGGTTTAGCAAAATATCCCCGCCCCGATTGTCTGGTCCAGTATGTAGACGACATGTTACTACAGACAGACACAAAGGGAGAGCACATTTTGGTTCTCGCCGAACTCCTAGCACTCCTAAAAGAAATTGGTTGTAAAGTCAACCCCAAGAAGGCCCAGATTCTGAAAGAAAAAGTGATTTACTTGGGAACAGTGATCACTCATGGTAAACGCGAGATTGAGCACAAGAGAATTGACTCGATCGTCAAATTGCCCCTTCCCCACAATGTCTCAGCCCTCCGGTCATTTTTAGGACTGGTTGGCTACTGCCGAAACCATATTGACGGTTTCGCCACTAAAGCAGCGCCCCTTTCCGAACTTCTCAAGAAGCAGGCGCCTTGGGAATGGCTTCCACAGCATACAGATGCCATGGACGCTTTAAAAAGAGCCCTCAGCACAACCCCCGCACTACAGGTCCCAGATCCACTTTCCCCATACGCTATCGAGGTAGCAAGCACCGACCGAACCCTTTCGGCCGTGCTCCTCCAGGAACGCCACGACCAGTAACGCCTCGTTGCATACGCCTCACGCGTGTTAGACCCCGTAGACCAAGGATTTTCTGCCTGTGAAAGGCACCTGCTCTCAGTATTTTGGGCAGTACAATACTTTGCCTACATTACAGGACTCAACCCCATCACCATCCTCACAGAACACACACCGACACAGCTATTGTTAGACGGCCGACTTAAAGATGGCACAGTCAGCCAAATCCGCGCAGCCCGTTGGACCCTTCTTTTACAGGGACGGGACATCATGGTAAAGAGAATCAAAACCCACACATTCCTTGCCAATAATTTGCAGTATGCAGGCACCCCTCATGAATGTGAGATCATCACCACAAAACAGAACACAGGCCCATTTATTCCCAAGACACCCCCCAGGAAAACAGGTAGTACACCCCAGAGACCCCAGCCCACAGACACGTGCGCACCCCTGAAGATTTATGTGGATGTCTCCTCCACAGTGTTAAATAGAGAGAGAATTACCGGTTGCGGTATATATGTAGAGGATGCGCAGGGACGTGCCCTAGATGAAATTTCCTTAAAGTTGCCAGGACACTTAGGCTCACAGGCAGCAGAGCTGGCAGCGATTGCATATATTGTAGACCACCTAGGCTCGTTCCTGACCCCAGCAGACATCTACTCAGACAGCTTGTATGTCTGTAATAGTTTGACAGAATTCCTATCACTCTGGGAAACAAGAGGATTTGTTTCCGCGGACGGTAAACCCCTACCCTCAGCCCCATTACTCCGCCATATCTTAGAGACAGTGAAGGATAGGAAATACGGAATAATTAAGGTTCGCAGTCATCACGGTTCTTCCCCCCCTGGTAACGTTAAAGCAGACGCCCTAGCGAAGGCAGGATCCAGGCATGGTTATTTTTGGAACCCCCCCCAAAAGCACCCCAGTACACACAGTTCAGGTCTCACAGACCAATATTCAGGATTTATCGAAGTCACAGAAAGAGGACAAGAAACTCAGGGAGGTTTTAAAGGGAACCTTCCCAGCCCCGTATGATAAATACAAAATCTCAATAACCACATAAGACGGTGTGATTTTATAGGATGGCAGGACAGGGGTGCCAGCCAGGACAGGAACCAGATCATTTGTCAGTTCCATGACAATCATGGACACCAAGGAATTGAACCCACCCTAGCCCACCTCAGACCGCTTTGTTGGTGGCCTGTGTAAAAACCGATGTAACGCACTACATTGAGAATTGCTTAATCTGTGCCCAGAACAATCCGGACAGATATGCTAAAAAGGCTCAACTTAGTCATACCCGCCCCGTTAATGGACCCTGGACAAATCTCCAGATAGATTATATATGACCCCTACCCCCATGCAGAAATGGTTACAAGTACGTGTTGGTGGTCATAGACACCTTCACAAAATGGGTGGAAGCATTTCCATCACAAACTAATACGGCCAAGACAACGGCCAAAATATTAACACACCACATCTTTACAAGATGGGGCTACCCATGCAGTATAGAGTCCGACCAAGGCTCCCATTTCACCAGACGCGTAATGAAAAACGTCCTCACAATTTTCGGCATTAGACAAAAGTTCCATATCGCATACCACCCACAGTCAAGTGGTACTGTCGAACCAATGAATAGGACATTGAAAGCCACTCTCAGGAAAATGGTACAGCTGAATAACAGCACCTGGGATTCAATACTCCATTTGCTTTAATGTTTTTAAGAAACACGGTATTCACGTCCACAGGATACAACCCCCACACCCTCATGACCGGACGCCCCATGAAAGGCACTGGGTATTTATTAGGACGGGATTTGCCAGCCCCGCAGTTACAGCCCTCACGCATGAAAATGCAGTTACACAACTGGTACAGAACACAAAGGCAGCCCAACTCGCCGCAGCAGTGAGACTTGGAACCAGGAAGAAACAGAACAAGGCTTGTTTCGACAAAACAGTACACGCCATTGAGTTTACAGTAGGGCAACAAGTCATGCTTTCCCTTTACAACCCCAGTTCATTCCTTTCCCCAAAATTTTCTGGACCGTACTCCATTTCGGACAAAGTCAGCCCCTCAGTATACAAAATAACCTATCCCAATGGTAAGTCTGCGTAGTTTCATATAAACGAGCTCTAGGCTTACAGCTCGCAGAATAACCACGCACACCATATCCTGCTCACAGCAGCAGAGGATCACGCCCCACCCACAGATGACGTAATCCTACCCTCCCCCAACCACTCCAGCCTGCCCTCAGACACGACTTCAACTCCGCCCCCAGTGGCACAACTCCACCTCTCCCTTCCCTCAACCAGCAGCGACAGCGAGAGTGATAGCGATCACAATGACGACAGCCACAGCACACCACGTTATGACTATACCCCTGCACCAGGTCCCACTCCCAGCGAATCTGAGCATGATTCTACTGACCCATTTGAGATCACTTATATCAAAGTCCCTGACCCAGGCCCACCGCCCGACGATTACGGATTGAAGCATAGCAGCTCCAACCTCGACACACGATTCTGGCACCGAGACAATTCGTTCAGACTCATCCACAATGATGAGATGGACCCCAATTCGCCCTAAGCAGCTTTAGCATGGTTACTACAGATAAGAGTTTGGCAGCCGGGAGAAGATGATGACTTAGAGCCTGACTCCCACCAAACCAATCCCTTTGCGACCCTGTTTGCTACTGACCAGTGAGGTGTCCAGATGATGGAGAAAAAAGGAACCGATGGAGAGATACGGTGTCCTTTCTGAAGAAACTTGACCATTTTCGTGGTATGTTTGTTCGTTAGTGTTAACTTTAAGTGTTGTTCGTAAACTCGAAAGTTTTCGCGGCCCCACGTCACCACTCCTTTGTCACCCAATGGCTGTTAGAGGAACTAGTTTGTCCCCAGAAACCAGTTTAAAGGTACAAGTTTGTCCCTAGACAATAGTTCAGAGGAACTAGTTTGTCGACAGAACACGACTCATAGTTGCTCTACTAATTCGAGAGGCAGCCCCCCCACGACGACCACATTCTTACCCGTTCTTGCCGGTTGCTTAGGCAATGGAGAAACGGCATTGGTCCCCGCCCTGCCTGAGGACCCCCCTCTGGTCAGCTACGCTTGGGTAGAGCACTTACGGCATTGATCATCGTCCACCCCGGGGATCCCACCCATTTCTTACCCGCCGCTGCCCATACGCACCCCATTTTGGCTCATTGCGTTCAAAATTCTTTTGTTTGGTTTTGACAACCCTTTGGTTGCTTCCCTATGCTATTTACATCCTCAAACATTGGGATGGTAAATCACACAGGTTGCGAGACGACTCGCAGTATGGCAGTATTTTTCTTAGATGTCTAGTCCAAATATTCGGTTTTTTTAAAAAATGAGGCGTCACAGATAGTGACCAATTATAAAGGGAAATTGGCAATAAAGGACAGTCAGACAGACATACGAGATCTTAAGCAAGATAATAACAGAAATTATGCTTGTGTTCACAGAACTCAGGAAACTCAGGAACCCCAGAGGAAGACAAAGAAGCAGACCGACAAAGATGAAGACAGCCTTCGTGTTCACATGGATCTCAGCGGGATCCCTTCAGTTGCGCGCGGACGCTACCCCCCTGACCCCTACCACACAAACCGTAAATGATTCCCTCCCCTGCAATAAACGGAACCCCGAGATAACTAGCCCCGTGATAGCTAGCAATACCTCGGCCTGGTGTGATAAGTTGATCACCTGGTACTCACTCTCATATGTAGTCGAAGCACTCTTAGTGCTGGCGATACTTTGCAGTGTCGTGCAAACGTTTAGTGTTAGGAAATGGTGAAAGAGAGCATATCGCTCTCGCACCCCGGTATACAGGTTTAGGTCCCCCATTTTCAAATTTCACCCATTGGGACGGATTAAAATGCATCCATTTTTCTTCATGTATCCTGTGGAATAAAGAGATGTAAACCTCTGTGTCTGACTGCCAGGCCAGAGAAATTTGTGTGCTGCTATTTTGTACAGTTTAAGATGTATAGATTATTTTTGGATTGTTTGTATTTTTGGATTGTTTGAATGAGGATAGTTTATTGAGAATAGTTAGAAGTTCCAGTTTTTTAATTTTTCTGTAATGCATGTATTAATGTCATAGCGCCCCGTAGAGTTTTTATGATAATGAATGTATTTAAAATAGTTTAGGTAAAATTGTGTTGCATAGGATAGGACAGTGTAGAGCCTAAGTATGGGTGGCCCAGTTGGTCAGAGGATGAAGACGACATAGTAGTGTGATCCTTCACGCTTTGCGTTGAGGATCACAAGGAGGAAGTGTAGCCACCTGGGATGGCCACGTCCTGATTACAAAATGGATACTTGCAAAGAATGCAGGGAAAATTGGACAATTCTAAGAAACAAGCAGGTGCAAGCTCTGTCTGTTGATTAGAACCTTAAACTCTCAGACAGGACAGAAACTGCCAAGCAATCTACATACTAATGAGCCATCTCTGGGGACAAAAGGGAAACATTTAGATACACAATGATAAGGCAGACTCCCCGGCGTCAGAAGAGGCTAAAACAAAGCAGACCAACGGTCACTAGGACACGCCCAGCAATCAGGGAAGCACCCCTCTATTGGAGGAAGATCGATACGACTGATTCAGAAAGACCCAATTAGTTGAGGCCAAGTTCAAGGCCCGCCCAAAAGTACGCAAAACCCTTTTTAGTGTAAAAGATATTCCCCAAGGGAGAATCTCCCTCCTTTGGCTTTGGCTCTCAGCGAAGAGAGAGACCAGCCTAGCAGCTACAGCAGACCAAATAAGTCCCAAGTCAACACTCGCTATGAGATGGACGCTCCTAGTTGCTACCCTGTAAACAGCTCAATCCAGCAGCCTCAGAACCGAGCAACGGCCATTGTTCCTCTGACTGAGTGGGCGCCCGAAGCTAAGTCTAGGCTTTAGTAATAGTGGTAGTTTAGTTTGTAGAGTTTACGCATGAGTAGATTTGACTGTGTGTAAATAAATGAGCACTGCTTTTGAACTTACTAACTGGTGTATCGAGTCATTGATCAGTATTCAGTTCTGAACCTTGTGGCGGTGTCGAAAGATACCTGGCGACTCTTGAGCAAACGTAATTAAACAGAGCCAAATTAAGAGCCAACCAAAGAGAGCGACAAGAGGAGGGGGACATAGGGCGGTTTCTGGATGAGCTGGAATTCCCCCAGGTGGAGGAAGAAAAGAGGCAGGCGTTGGAAGAACCCGTGGGGCTGAGGGAGGTGCTGGATAGTATCAGGGGTATGAAATCGGGGAAGGAACCTGGGTTGGATGGGCACTCGGCAGAATTTTATAAGTAATTTGCGATGGACCTGGCACCACAACTGTTAGGGAGTTTAATGAAGCACTGGAGAAGGGGGAGTTGCCGGAGACGATGAAGCAGACAGTAATCACACTAATCCCGAAAAAGGGTAAGGACCCGGAGGAATGTGGGTCGTATAGGCCCATTTCACTATTGAATAAGGATGTGAAAGTATTGGCTAAGTTGTTGGCGGGGAGGATGGAGGATTGTGTCCTGGGGGTGGTTGCAGTAGATCAAACAGGCTTTGTGAAGGACAGGCAGCTCGCGAGTAATATAAGACGGCTGCTGAAAGTGGTGATGAATCCGCCGGGGGCTCTGGTACCGGAGGTGGACGCAGAGAAGGCATTTGATCGGGTGGAGTGGCGGTTCTTGTTCGAGGTTTTGGGAAGGTTTGGGTTTGGGCAGAGATTTGTGGCATGGGTGTGGTTGCTGTATGTGGCACCAGGGGTGAGGGTGAGGATGAATGATATGAGCTCTCAAAGCTTTGACCGACACAGGGGTACAAGGCAGGGGTGCCCACTGTCGCCGTTGCTATTTGCGCTGGCTATAGAGCCGTTGGCGATGGCTCTTAGGGGGTCGGCGGAGTGGCAGGGGATTATGAGGGGACAGAGGGAGCATCGGGTGTTGCTCTATGCTGATTACTTCTTGCTGTATGTTTCAGATCCGTTGGAGAGTATGGGAAGGATTATGGGCCTGTTGGGGCGGTTTGGAGGTTTTTCGGGGTACAAACCGAATGTAGGGAAAAGCAAGGTTTTCTGAATTAAAAATAATAATCACTTATTGTCACAAGTAGGCTTCAATGAAGTTACTGTGAAAAGCCCCTTCTCCCTCCGTGTACCCGAACAGGCGCTGGAATGTGGCGACTAGGGGCTTTTCACAGTAACTTCATTGCAGTGTTAATGTAAGCCTACTTTGACAATAAAGATTATTATGGCCTATTTCCACTCCGATGTCTTATGATCTTATGATTCCCTAAATCCTGTCCACCATCTACAAGGTACAAGTCAGGAGTGTGATGGATGAGGGCAGCTCCAACAGCACTCAAGAAGCTTGACATCATCTAGGACAAAGCAGCCGGCTTGATTGATTCCCCATCCACCACCTTCAACATTCACGCACTTCACCATTGTTGCACAGTGGCAGCAGTGAATACTATCCACAAGATGCACTACAGCACCTCACCAAGGCACCCTCGACAACACATATCAAACCTGGACCTCGACCATCTTGCAGGACAAGGGCAGCAGAGGCCTGAAGACACCACCACCTGTAAGTTCCTCTCGAACTCACACATCAACCTGGTTTGGAAATGCATTGCCATTCGTCCACTGTGACTGGATGAAAACCCTGGGTCTCCCTCCTGAACAGCGCTGTGAGTGTACCTACCCCACATGGACAGCAGCGGGTCAAGAAGGCAGCTCAACACCACCTTCTCGAGGGTCATTAGCGATGGACGAAAAAATGCTGAATTTTACCAGTGACGCCCCACATCCCGCGAAATAATTAATTAAAAAAACGTTTTAAAAAGGAGCACAGTAGAGACTTTGATTTATCATTAAAAACATAGTTCAATTATATTAAAATATTAACCCAACACTTCATGGATTGCACAAGAACATAACACACAGTTAATCCTTTTCATATACTTGGACATATCATTCCTTTGGGAATTCAATTTGACATAAAAAGCGAAAACAGCAAGATACAAGAATCTTCAAAGCATTTTCGTTCTTAATTAATGCATCGCAGAATAATAAATTAATTGGCCTCTCTCAGCCATGACTGACAGATATGATTTGCTTCCATGTATGTCATAATTAAATTATGTCCCTCTTTGCAGAGATAGTCTTGCCTATTGGGTGTCATGAGGAACTTTGAGTTAGATAAAAAGCAAGGCTTGTGGCAGAGGACACCTCAGTTTCAAAACCCTCTGTGTGAAGAAAGTTCCTCTCCTCCTCCCTCCTTTTATTCTTTTGCGATCTGGGCTTTGTGCTGTCTCTAACTTTGAAAGCAATCTATCATTATTTACTTGATCCAAACACTTGTAACCTTGAGGTTGTGGTTGCTGGTTGTTTGATCAAGTGCAATGAAATAATGATTGAACAGATTAGCGGGAACCAGCACCAGACCTACCCACCCCCCCCCCCCCCCCCCCCTCCCCCCACTCACAATGGGTGGGATCCAGATCACGGCGTCCCGCAAGATCCCGTTGGATCCCGTGAGGCGTGGCGAGCCGGGTAAATCCTTTAGGAGGCCTCTCCTGGCTTCAACTGGCCACGTCGCGCCCCGGTTTGGCTGGTAGATCGCATTAATGGAATTCCATTTGCCTTTTTAATCGCCTATCCACCTCAATGAGCCATGCACCTACCACGGCGGCACAGTGGTTAGCACTGCTGCTTCACAGTGCCAGGGACCCAGGTTTGATTCCGATCTTGGATCACTGCCTGTGCGGAGTCTGCACGTTCGCCCCGTGTCTGCGTGGGTTTCCCCCGGGTGCTCCGATTTCCTCCCTCAGTCCAAAGACGTACAAGTTAGGTGGATTGGCCAGGCTAAATTGCCACCTGATGTTCAAAGGTTAGGTGGGGTTATGGGGATAGGGCAGGGAATTGGGCAGCCTTTCAGAGGGTTGGTGCAGACTCAATTGGTCGAATAACCTTCTTCTGCACTGTAGGGATTCTATGTTGTCACTCTCCTTGTACCATCTAAGGTGCTTATCCTAACTTGGCTGTGTTAATATGCAATGCAGTGCAGTGCCGCTGATCCAAACCTGGGGCTATTTTGAGTGGCGAAGGAGGGAAACAAAAAAAGGCAAGTGGCGGAAGAAGTCAAAGCGCAATCCTTTAATTGGGCTCCTAACTGCTGGTTGGGAATGGCCGACCAACTCGTGGCATCTCTGACTGAAAGAGGTTACATGGACTCGGTGACAAGAACGACAAAGAAGCAATTCGCCAAACTGATGGAAGAAGCAATGAGCAAGTCGATAAGGCGTAGACATCAAAGACCAGTCACTTTTTAAGAAGTCTGTGAGGACCCGCCTCAATTAGACTGCAAAAATTCTCAGAGGAATCTAGCTGGGGCAGCCAAGAGAAATAAGCAGTTGAAACAAAAAGAGTAATGTGCTTTGAAGCTAGGCACTAAGATGGCAACAGAAGATAATTTTGCCTGACTGGATGAAGTAATGAAACAGCTCGCGGTCACATCCCGAGATTGCCGAGAAAATCCAATAACTAGGATTGCAACCCCCTACTGCTAGAGGTGAAGGAAGAGTCGTTTAATTGACCCTCTGTCTCGTATGAGGATTTCATGCCCTGTAGGAGAAGGACTGGTGGTGCTGAATTATTTAAGTTCTGTTGGATCTTGAGCTTTTGATGAAACAAAGGAGACTTTGTAACAGCCTGCCTAAGATTCAGTCGCTTCAAATAGGAAGGGCTGAATATTTACCGGAGAGAAAAGGAAAAAAACAGCATAGGGATAAAAATCAAACTCGTATAGAATAACATGCCAGCGGGGGGGGGGGGGGGGGGGGGGGGTTGGCCAAGTCATTGAAGGCCGCAGGTTTGATCAGCAGCCTTTGCTCAGCTCGTCGATCTCAGCCGGTGGGGATGGGGCCGGGTGTGGAAATTGACCTCAGTGCCACCCACGGCCAAAGATTGTGGGAGGGAAGAAATCAGCCAGAATTTCTGTTGCTGATCATTATCTCGTCAGCTGAGCAGCTGGCACGTTCGCAGACCTGGACTTTGGTTGAGGTCAGGCTTGAGCTTGCTTGTGAAGGCCCAAATGGTCAATCAGCCCGTCTGTACGTCCCAAAGAATTGCTGTTTGAGAGAGATCATTGACTGGCAAAATTAATTTCCCCTGTGAGAACCTCCCCTTCCCATTCACTACTTCCAGGAAGGTGGATGTCCCCCCTTCTCTAGGCCTCTATAATCATTACTGGGTCTTACAATCCTGGCCTACCCTTGAGGAGAATAGACTCCTGGAATTCCCAAATAATTTAGTGGGCAGCATGGTAGCACAAGTGGATAGCACTGTGGCTTCACAGCGCCAGTGTCCCAGGTTCGATTCCCCGCTGGATCACTGTCTGTGCTGAGTCTGCACGTTCTCCTCGTGTCTGCGTCAGTTTCCTCCGGGTGCTCCGGTTTCCTCCCACAAGTCCAAAGACGTGCGGGTTAGGTGGATTAGCCATGATAAATTGCCCTTAGTGACTAAAAAGGTTAGGAAGGGTTACTGGGTTACGGGGAATAGGGTGGAAGTGAGGGCTTAAGTGGGTCGGTGCAGACTCGATGGGTCGAATGGCCTCCTTCTGCACTGTATGTTCTATGTTCAATTGGGGAGGTGTTTGGGACAATTAAAACTGTTGGTACAGCAATGTAAATGGTCTTCAGACTGGGTTTAAATTCCGGCCCTGGGTCACTGTCCGTGTGGAGTTTGCACATTCTCCCTGTGTCTGTGTGGGTTTTGCCGCCACAACATAAAGATATGCAGGTTAGGTGGATTGGCCACGCTAAATTGCCCCTTAGTTGGGGAAAAAAAATAATTGGGCACTCTAAATTTCGATAAAAGAAATATATAGTCTTCAGAACAAAATGGATGAACTGGGGGCAATAATTCATAGAGATAGGGAGGTAGGGATGACTGAAACATGGCTTTATAGCGAACAGGATTGCTTCATATAATACATTTAAGAAGAAATAGGAAGGTGATGGGGTGGAGAAGTGGTGCTAGCCAAAACTAACACGATAGTGGTAAAGTTGGAGCTCGACAGACAACACGCTGTTTACATTTTTGTTCAGGTTCCTTCCTCTTGCCAAGGGCTGGATACACGGTTGTGCCAGTTGTTTCTACTGTAAGTGTTAGGGGTTTGTGGTGATACACCACTGTACTTCCCTAGCATTGTACATAGTTATATAATAGTTGTGTGTAACATGGCCCTGTAATCCTGTGTATTGTACTGTGTATTGTACTGTAGCTCTGTAGAGGTTCGGTCACCTGTATGTCACCTGACCTGGCCACGGAGAGCTCCGCCTTGGCCACTCCCCCAGGGGTTAGGTATAAGACCCAGCTTCTGAGACCTGACCCATTTTGTCTGGGGTCGTCTGTGTCGGGTCAGCTTCCTATGTAGTGTATTAAAGCCTTGGTTAAAGTCTCACATGTCTTTGTGGTTCTTGACGCTTAGTGCATCAGGGTTTGAAACAGTACTACATGTCCTATCTGCCTTGCTGTAGTCATGTGACTTCAGCCATGAGGGAATCACTGTAAGCTGCCATCTTACAATCAGTCCAATAAGGAACTCTCAGTGAAGTAGCCTCTGAAGAAGCAGTGCTGTCACTTAAACACAGATCATGGTGTCTGGGAGTGGGGATAAGATAAGAGTTTTGAAATGCTGGAAATGCTGCAGAGAAGACACAGCTCAGAAAGGAAGACAGGAATGTTCCGATCTGCTAAAAGCTGCTGAAAAAGGACAAAGAAAAACAAACACATACCCAAAGCTGCAAGTAAAAGATCGGTTCAGAGAACGTGACACTGAGCTTTCCAATCCCAGCTCTAGTAAAAACGAACGGCAATAACCTGCAGAACTGGCAGTCTTTACACGTACAATGGCAAAACTACAAGCTTGCAGAAGACTTAATTAACAATCCGAGACTGAAAAGAGTAGCCATACTCCAAATACTGCTGGAGAAAGAAAAACTGCTACAAATTGTAAACCGTCCTCAATCTAACCGGCGAACAAACTTCAGTAACTTCATTGCAGTGTTAATGTAAGTCTAATTGTGACAATAAAGATTATTACTATTATAAGACAGATGACAGAGATTTTGAAAGCCTTGAACGCACACTTAGAACCCAAAGCAAATGTTACTTATGCATGCTATGTATTCAATGCTGGGGGGCGGGATTCTCCGGCTTCCCAGCTTTGTGTTTATTGGCAGCAGGAGGCGGTGTGCCGTTCGCTGGTGGTGGGACACACTGCTACCTCCGTTGTCAATGGGAATTCCCATTGAACCCACCCACGCTGATGGGAAACCCGGGCAGGAGAATTCCGGCCTAGAGCTCAAGGTGAAACAGAACCCATAGATCAGTTTGTGACTTCAGTAGCTTGCAGAATCACGTGAGTTTGGACAGCTAAAAGATGATCTGATTAAAGATGGAATACTGTTATAACCTGCCTACTTACCATTGGCTGGGGACTAATGACAATCCCACAATCCTGTGGGAGTATGAGCTTCCCCAATAAGGGTGGCGGAGAAACCATTAGTAAACTCCTAGTATAAATAAAGCTGGCCAGTTCAGGAACCAGCAGGAAGGAGTATGTAGCAAGGGAAGTCACTGCTACTGTTATATATATATGTTATTGTAAATAAATGTTATTACTTTGTATCCTTAAAACTCGTGCTGGATTCTTCGTGGCCCTCACAAAAAATACTCTTAGGCATATGAGACCCCCCCCCATGAAATACAATCTACTGAAACAGGAGAGGCCGACACTCAGGAAAGTGATAGACTTGTGCCGAAATGCAGAGCTTATAAAGCTTCATCTGCAGCATTTGTACGGCCGAGCAGAACAGGAGGTCAATAATGCTGAGAGACAGTCAGTCCTAGCCGAAAGAGCAGAGCAATCCCAGGCAAAGAGCAGGACGCAAATACTTAAAAAAATATTTTTTAGAGTACCCAATTCATTATTTCCAATTAAGGGGCAATTTAGCGTGGCCAATCCACCTAGCTTGCACATTTTTTGGGGATTGTGGGGCGAAACCCACGGGGAGGATGTGCAAACTCCACACGGACAGTGACCCAGAGCCGGGATCGAACCTGGGGCCTCGGCGCCGTGAGGCAGCAGTACTAAGCCACTGCGGCACCGTGCTGCCCTCAGGATGCAAATACTATGGAAGACGTCATACAAAGAAACAAAAGGATGGACCAGCGTGGGGAAAGCAGTGAAGCCAAATAATTTTGCACACAGGTATGTGGCTCGACAGAAACAAAGCAAGCCTTTTACAGATGGTGAGGTATTAGCAGAAGAGTCTGATGACGAACTATCCACAATACAACAGGTTGGTTCCATCAAATCTACAGAGGATCAACGGTTTGTGACTGTTACAATGATGACTGCAGAAGGAGAGTATCAAGTAAACAATTAAGTGTCGGATAGACAGACACTGGTGCTTCATCCAACATAATGACCTCCGCAGAGAACGGTGCAAAGTAGCTCAACATGCCAATTCAAAATCGAGACCCTCGAAGGTAAGGTTAAGGCTGTACGATGGCAAGATACACATGCCAAGGGGATACATCATTCTGAGGGCCCAATGCAATGGCAAGAAGGAACACCTAGAGTTCCAGATCCTAAATGGGGCACAACAGCCACGCTACTGAGTGGAAGCAAGTTTAAAGCTGAGGCTGGCCACCCTAAATGTGTCGACAGAGATTCGACATGAAGCAGCAGCACAACATGATCTGGAAGTCATCAAAGCCGCAGAGATACTGAATCGGAAAGACAAGCGCCTTGCTCAAATCAAGTGAACTACCCAGCTCACCAAGCTCACAAATAGTGACGATAGGATGGCCTGAGAGCATCAAGGACACACCAGGTCACAAGAGCATGTTGGGTAAATCAAGATGAATTAACAGCCAAGATAGCAGCTTGTACAAAGCAAAAAGCGTCATAATCCCGAAGGAGATGAGAGGAGGCACATCCTTGCAAGCCATGGAAGAATTGAATTGAATCTGAGAAAGGCAAGAGAAGTGCTCCACTGGCTGAACATGTGCAATGAAATTAAAGGCCGCATTGGCCAGTGTAGTGCCTGTAACGAGTACCAAGCTACCGTTGATGATGCTTGACATCTCGGACAGACTATGGATGAAGCTGGGAGTAGACCAACAGGAAGTAGACTATAGCAGGAACTGATTACCTTGTCACTGTGGAGTACGATTCTGACAACTGGGAGTTAGACCAGCTGACTTCAACATTTACAGGTGAAATAGTAAACTGCCTCAAAACACTTCAGTCGTTACAG
Organism: Scyliorhinus torazame; assembly: GCF_047496885.1. Taxonomy (NCBI): domain Eukaryota; kingdom Metazoa; phylum Chordata; class Chondrichthyes; order Carcharhiniformes; family Scyliorhinidae; genus Scyliorhinus; species Scyliorhinus torazame. The sequence continues at coordinate 21,914,005 of NC_092709.1, read as the reverse complement.
CATTCCAGACATTGTGATAAGTGACAATGGCCCTCAGCTCATGAGTGCAGAGTTCAGCAATTTCACGAAGGATTGGGAGATTCAACACGTCGCTGCACTATCCCCAGTCAAGTGGAAGAGTTGAGCCAGCAGTGAAAATCGCAAAAAGAGTCATCAGGAAATCAAGTAAATACAACGAAGCAATCCTCGAGTGGGGAAGAAACACACCGATTGAAGGCTTGGAAAGTAGTCGAAAGACTGATGTCATGCCGCACGCAAACCACTCTTCCAATGGCAAAAGAGCTATTGAAACCAGAAGGAGTAACAAGCGAGAGTGAAAAAAATGAAGGTGGAACAGCAGAAACTTCATTAATAAGACTGTCAAACCATTAACAGAGCTGAGTATTGGAGAGCCAGTCAGAGTGAAAATCTTCAACAGGGATTAGCCTATGTGAAAGGTTGGCAGCTGCGGAGAGAAAAAATCGCATTGATCGTACATGGTAGAAGTGAAGGACCAAATATACCAGCACAACTACAGGCAGTGGCGCACAACTAGTGAAGCTATTCATTCATCCCAGTCGACGGATCAGGGATAAAGGATCTCACTGACTGTACTGAGCACAGAACTGCCATAAATCCCAGAGGGCCATAAATCCCCAACAACCGCAATCTAACAACAACAGCCAAATTACCAAGCAGCAAGTGCCATGGGAATGACATTCTCTAGACAAGAAACACCATCCCCGGAAGGGAAGTCTGCAGAGCGCCACTACCCTCTGCTCTAGCTGCTGGTCCCACCACCTACGACCCCCACCCCGAAAACCCCCTTCCAGCCATCACTCACCTCTGTGGCCTTTGATCCATTGACGATTCTGAGCCACGACTGGGTGGTGTCCCCAGTAGCATGCCGTTCAATAGAGCTGCTAGCTTCTGATTGACCGGCAGCTCTTGGCTGGTGGGACCTCCGGCCTTGAGGGTCCTTGATCCTGGGCTTGAAAGCCTGCCTGACAAGTGCCCGAGTCGAACAAGATGCGGTGGAGCTTCCCAAAAAGAAGTGACCCAGGGTTCTCGCTGGCTCCCCAGCCTGCAGCCAAGACCCCCCCGTCGAATCCTTAAGATTCAGCTCAACATATCCTGGCATTCCCTTTTCCCTTATTTATCAGGGTCTCAGAGAATAGTACGTCACAAAAAGAAGGCATTTGGCCCATAAATTACCGGGTCTGTCGACCGTTGAGTCTCACTCCCCAACTCTTCCCCAAAATCCCTTCAATTCAATCTCCTTCAAGTATTTATCCAATTCTCCTTTGAAAGCTCCTGTTGCGTTTGTACCCACTGCCCTATCACCCAATGCATTCCAAATCTCAACCACCTCTTGTATAAAGGATTACACAGCAGATCTGCTTCCCCATGTTATATGTTAACAGGCATAGCCAGGTGCTGTACCAAAGTGATTTATTTAAATTTAGAATGGTTTTCAGTTCCATAAGGCAGTGCTTAATATCGAAGTGCATTTATTCTGTTTCTAAAACGGTATTATGGAATTTGGATAGACTTATGTATGAACTGACTGAACAAGCTAGTAAATAATAAAAATGTGCCAGGAATGAAACTCTGGCCCACTACAAATTCTAACATTTCTACATCGTAACATTTTATTTAAATTGTACATAGGCCAGGGCACCGGGATTGTTTAAAATGAAAACATAGGCTAATTGTTTGCTGTTGAGTTTTCCTCTGTCGCATTGACTTGTTGGCAAAGCAAGGAGACAGATCTGTCTGGAGACATTACCTACCTATTGTCACGGCTTAGAAGCTCTGTATGCCCCAGCATTTGAAAATGAAATGAAATGAAAATCGCTTATTGTCACAAGTAGGCTTCAAATGAAGTTACTGTGAAAAGCCCCTGGTCGCCACATTCCGGCGCCTGTTTGGGGAGGCAGGTACGGGAATTGAACTGTACTGCTGGCCTGCCTTGGCCTGCTTTCAAAGACAGCGATTTAGCCCTGTGCTAATCCAGTATTGGATTTTGTTTCTTGTCACGTGTACCGAGGTACAGTGAAAAGTATTTTCCTGCGAGCAGCTCAACAGATCATTAAGTACATGTAAAGAAAAGGAAATAAAAGAAAATACATAATAGGACAACACAAGGTGTACAATGTAACTACATAAACACCGGCATCGGGTGAAGCATACAGGGGTGTAGTGTTAATGAGGTCAGTCCATAAGACAGTCTGGTAAAAGCGGGGAAGAAGTTGTTTTTGAGTCTGTTCGTGCATGTTCTCAGACTTTTGTATCTCTTGCCCGATGGAAGAAGTTGAAAGAGTGAGTAAGCTGGATGGGAGGGGTCTTTGTTATGCTGCCCACTTTCCCCAGGCAACGGGAGGTGTAGATGGAGTCAATGGATGGGAGGCAGGTTTGTGTGGTGGACTGGGCTGTGTTCACGACTCTCTGAAGTTTATTGCGGTCTTGGGCTGAGCAGTTGCCATACCAGGCTGTGATGCAGCCAGATAGGATGCTTTCTATGGTGCATCTATAAAGGTTGGTAAGAGTTAATGTAGACATGCCAAATGTCCTTAGTTTCCTGAGGAACTATAGGCGCTGTTGTGCTTTCTTGGCGGTAGCGTCGACGTGGGTGGACCAGGACAGATTTTTGGAGATGTGTACCCCTAGGAATTTGAAACTGCTAACCATCTCCACCTCGGCCCCGTTGATGCTGACAGGGGTGTGCACAGTACTTGCTTCCTGAAGTCAATGACCAGCTCTTTAGCTTTGCTGGCATTGAGGGGTAGATTGTTGTCGCTACACCACTCCACTAGGTTCTCTATCTCCCTCCTGTATTCGGACTCATTGCTCTTCGAGATCCGACCCACTAATGTCGTGTCATCAGCAAACATGTAGATGGAGTTGGAACTAAATTTTGCCACGCAGTCGTGTGTGTACAGGGAGTATAGTAGGAGGCTAAGTACGCAGCCTTGCGGGGCCCCGGTATTGAGGATTATGGTGGAGAAGGTGTTGTTGTTTATTCTTCCTGATTGTGGTCTGTTGGTCAGACAGTCGAGGATCCAGTTGCAGATTGAGGAGCCAAGTCCTAGGTTTTGGAGCTTTGATATGAGCTTGGCTGGGAAGAAAAATAGCGTGTTTGAAAAAAGAGCGTTTATATAAGAAAACAAGCTTTCAAATATTGACCCCAATGATAGAGACTTCAAAAACCTTAGAGTTCTCAGTTTCTGGGTTACATCAACTCTTTGGCGAAATGGGGATTTTAAAGATGACCTGGGATTGGTGTGGCCTGGGATGGAGGGGTGGGGTGGCCTGGGGTGGAGGGGTGGGGTGTCCTCAGGTATAGCAAGAACCAGGCGGGACTCCAAATCGGGAGGCCTGAGAGATTTTGACTCCCAGTATAAATTACATTGCGTAATAAATGATAAATGTACTGTTTTAGCTACAACATATTGTGATGTTCTTTGTGATTCTGTTATCAGGGTGGATATCGTAGTGTTCACAAAGACCACAGAAGCTAAGTTCATTAACAAAGTTAACATTTATTCACACTACTTATTAAAGCTCGACCACTTACTCATATAGTAAACAATAATCGAGTAATCTGCAATCTACACTCAACTAACACTAGTCTCCACACTCCATCTATAACTGTACTCTGATCTCTCTCACTGCTCCTATGCTCTCATCTCCAGCCTTCTCCCAGAAGTCTGTGAGTCAGTGCTTTATATATTTCTGCATCTAGCTCCATCTAGTGGTTAGTTATGATATGACATTAACCCTTTGTATTCTGAACATTTCCCCATAATGTCACACTCATGAGGGCTGATTTTTCTCTCATGCTTTCCATCACTTCATGTGTAAGTTTAATTTGGGGTTCCTCAGAGATGCACGCGTGTGTTTAGAAGCACGCATTCACCGTGGTGAGAGGAAACGAGAGTTGAAGGATGCTGCTCATCTCTGCAGCAGCATTACCATGGATAGGAGCTCTCAACCTCCAGTCAAACCAGACAATTGTCTACCCATTTCTTGGACATTGCTCACTGTGACTGCAGAAACATGAACAGAAAGGCTGACACTGCAGTGCAGTACTGAGGGAGCGCTGCACCGTCAGGAGGGCTGTCTCCCGAATGAGATATTAAATAGGCCTCTCAGGTATGTGTAAAAGATTGTGCAACACTATTTCAAAGGAGAACTGGGGAATTATCCACGGTGTCCTGGCCAATATTTACCCTTTAATCACCATCACCAAAATGAAAGCGATTCGTTCATTATCACCTAGCTGTTTGTGGGAGTTTGCTCTGTGTAAGTTGGCTGCTGTGCTCGTACATTTTAGAAAGTACTGTTCAAAAGCACTTCAGCGGCTGTGAAGGGCTTGGGATACCCTGAGGTTGTGAAAGGTTGCAAAGAAACGCAAGTCTTTTTTTCTTTATCATTTTGTTGTTTTTTTAATTTACTGGCAACCGTCTGTAGCATTGCCATATTTTCAGTGAAGCTAGTTAAAAATAAACAACAGTTTGATGGTTGGTTCCTCTGATGCTGCTGAAGGTGGGGAGATGTATGTGGTTGTGCACCCGAACATGGCCCAGAAAACTAATCCTGACTTCTCATAGTAATTGTGGGCCGACTTGGCGCAGTCATCGTCTCAGGATAAGAGGTAGCAAATTTAAAACAGAGGTGAGGAGAGACTACTTCTCCCAAAGGGTCATGAATCTGAGTACAGTGGATACTGGGACAAGGAGTAAATTTAAGGAGGATTTTTAATAGGTAAGGGGGTTGAAGCGTTAAGGAGAACGGGCAGGCCGTTGGAGCTGGGGCCATGATGAGATCAGTCATGCTCGTATTGAACGGTGGAGCAGGCTCAAGAGATTAAATGACCAACTCCTCCTTCTAGTTCTTATGTTCTAAGGAAGAACTATTCTGTCTAATTCCTGTCGTGCTGGGTGTTCCGATGCACAAATGATCCAACACGGCTGTAGATGGTACAACTCTGTTTTATTGTCTTAACAATGATAACTACTAACTGCTGGCTTGGGCACGTGCTTCACCAGCTAACCTGTGGACCCAGCCCTATCACTATCTTAGTGAGGCACTCAGCATATGGTCTATGTCTGAGTGGCACGCTGTGAGCTCTGTGCTCTGAGCTATCTCCTGGTAGAATGAGCGGGAACTGTGGTGTTCCCTGTTTATAGTGCATGTGCTCTCACTGGTGATTGGCTGCGATGTTGTGTGTGTGCTGGTTGGTCCAACTGCCTGTCCATCAGTGTGTTTGTGATTGCACCATGATATGCTGATGTGGATATCATGACATCCTCCCCTTTCACAAGGATATGTGCCTACATGATAATAAATAGAAACGTGTACTGAGTGCATCTGAGCATGTGTGTGCAATATTTACAACATGTACATGAGGCTAAACTATATACAGAGGAAGGTGTCAGGTGCAACAGAGCAACGAGGTTGTACCAATAACAGAACAAATGCAATCAGCAAACAACGAGAGAAAACTTCTGGAACAATGAACGACAAGAAAAGAAACTCATTAACAGTACTGTAAAACAATTCAGTGAGTCCAATGTGCTAACAGGCTCATAAGTCAAGTCTCTCAGGTGGGCGACGAATTTGGGTTGACCGCCTCAAGGGTGGGTCAGGATCCACCGGCTGAGGAATGGGCCTGGCCACGGGCGAGAGAGGAAGAGGCAGAGTGGCAGGAAGCTCAACAAAGTCGACATCAGGGACAACAGGAGGGCGTGGCACCGGTGCGTGATCTCGTAATGAGCGTGGGACCAGACGAAGGGCCCGCCGATTACGGCGGCGAATGGAGCCATCAGGCATGCGAACCAGGAATGAGCGGGGAGCCACGTGGAGGAAAACCTCGGCGGTTGCTGACCAGCCACCCTCCGGTAGGTGAATGCGTACGTTGTCACCAGGCGCCAGGGCAGGAAGATCAGTCACCCAAGCGTCATGTGCGACCTTCTGCTGAGCACGCTGTTGTTGCATCCTTCGCAGTACTGGAGCATGGTCGGGGTCAGGAACATGAATGGACGGCACAGTGGTCCTGAGGGTGCGAGCCATCAACAGCTGGGCTGGCGAGAGGCCCGTGGACTGTGGGGCTGAGCAATAGGCCAGCAGGGCTAAACAGAAGTCAGATCTGGCATCAGCAGCCTTGCAGAGGAGCCGCTTCACAATGTGGACGCCCTTTTCCGCCTTGCCATTCGACTAAGGATGCAAGGGACTGGACGTCACGTGTGTGAAGTTGTATGAAGTGGCAAAGGAAGACCATTCTTGGCTCGCAAAGCAAGGCCCGTTGTCAGACATGACGGTGAGCGGAATTCCATGGCGAGCAAAGGTTTCTTTGCATGCCCGAATGACAGCTGATGACGTCATGTCGTGCAGGCGTATGACCTCCGGATAACTTGGGAAGTAGTCAATCAGAATAATGTAGTCCCTGCCGAGCGCATGAAAGAGGTCCACGCCCACCTTCGCCCAGGGGGACGTGACCAACTCATGGGGCTGAAGTGTCTCAGGGGGTTGCGCCAGCAACCTTTGGCAGGTGGGGCAGTTGAGCACCATGTTGGCGATGTCGTTGCTGATGCCCGGCCAGTGCACAGCTTCTCGGGCCCTCCGCCTGCACTTTTCAACTCCGAGATGGCCTTCGTGCAGTTGTTCGAGGACAAGCCGGTGCATGCTGTGTGGGATCACGATCCGGTCCAACTTCAAGAGGACACCATCAATGATGGCCAAGTCGTCCCGGACATTGTAGAATTGTGGGCACTGCCCCTTGAGCCACCCTTCCGTCATGTGGTGCATTACACGCTGTAGAAGGGAGTCAGCCGCAGTCTCGCGGCGAATGTGGGCCAGACGTGCATCAGTGGCCGGCAGATTGGCCGATGTGAAGGTGACTTGTGCGAGACCTGACAAATGAACCCCTCCGAGTCGGGCGGTGTGTTGTCCGCCCTGGACAGAGCATCTGCGATGATGAGATCTTTCCCCGGGGTGAAGACAAGTTAGAAGTCGTACCTCCGGAGCTTGAGCAGAATGCGCTGGAGGCGAGGGGTCATATCATTGAGGTCCTTCTGAATGATGCCGACCAGGGGGCGATGGTCAGTCTCCATAGTGAACTGCGGAAGACCATATACATAATCGTGAAACTTGTCGATGCCAGTCAACAGGCCGAGGCACTCCTTCTCAATCTGCGCATAGCGCTGTTCTGTGGGGGTCATGGCCCGCGACGCATAGGCGACCGGGGCCCATGATGCGGTGTCGTCCCGTTGCAGGAGTACCGCCCCAAAGCAGGACCGACTGGCGTCAGTTGAGATATTTGTTTCCCGTGTGGTATCGAAAAACGCCAGCACCGGGGCGGTGGTGAGCTTGACCTTGAGCTCCTCCCATTCACTCTGGTGTGTGGGCAGCCACTGGAATTCCGTTGTCTTTTTGACCAGGTGGCGAAGAGCAGTCGTGTGCGAAGCAAGGTTAGGAATGAACTTCCCCAGGAAGTTGACCATCCCAAGAGAGCGCAGCACTGCCTTCTTGTCTGACGGCTGCTGCATGGCTGCGATGGCTGCCACTTTGACGGCATCCGGCCGCACACCCAACCGGGAGATGTGGTCCCCCAAAAATGTTAGCTCAGTCTGGCCAAAAGAGCACTTGGCTCGGTTGAGGCGAAGGCTCTGATCTTGTATCCGTGCACAGACACGCTGGAGACGACTGATGTGCTCCTGTGGTTGACCAGATGATAACGTCGTCTATGTAGACGCGTACCCATTTGATGCCCTCCATCATCTGTTCCATGATGCGATGGAACACCTCGGAGGCCGAGATAATGCCGAATGGCATCCTATTGTAGCAGTATCTGCCAAATGGAGTGTTGAAAGTGCACAGCTTCCTGCTGGACTGATCCAATTGAATCTGCCAAAAGCCCTTTGAGGCATCAAGCTTGGTGAATATTTTTGCCCGAGCCATTTCACTCGTGATTTCTTCTCATTTGGATATGGGGTAGTGTTCCCTCATAATGTTGTGACTCAAATCTTTTGGGTCGATACAGATCCGGATCTCACCGGAGGGCCTCTTGACGCACACCATGGGCGAAGTTCTCCATAATCGGCGCGATGTCCGCCGACCGGCGCCAAAAATGGCGCAAATCAGTCGGGCATCGCGCCGCCCCAAAGGTGCGGAATTCTCCGCATCTTGACCGGCCGAGCCCCAACCTTGAGGGGCTAGGCCCGCGCCGGACTGATTTCCGCCCCGCCAGCTGGCGGAAAAGGCCTTTGGTGCCCCGCCAGCTGGCGTGGAAATGACATTGCCGTGCGGCGCATGCGCAGGAGCGTCAGCGCCCGCTCACGGCATCCCCACGCATGCGCAGTGGAGGGAGTCTCTTCCGCATCTGCCATGGTGGAGACCGTGGCGACGGCGGAAGGAAAAGAGTGCCCCCACGGCACAGACCCGCCCGCGGATCAGTGGGCCCCGATCGTGGGCCAGGCCACCGTGGGGGCACCCCTCGGGGCCAGATCGCCCCGCACCCCCCCCACAGGACCCTGGAGCCCGCCCGCGCCGGCTTGTCCCGCCGGTAAGAGAGGTGGTTTAATCCATGCTGGCGGGACAGGCATTCTAGCAGCGGGACTTCGGCCCACCCGGGCTGGAGAATCGCCGGGGGGGGGGGGGGCCGCGCCAACCGGCTCGACGCGATTCCCGCCCCTGCCGAATATCCAGTGCCAGAGAATATCCAGCTCCATGGAGCTGACCCATGACGTTGGCCCTGTGACCCGGGAAAGCACTCCTTGGTCCTACAGCTGCTGCTTGAGGCGGTCCTTGAGTGGTGCTGGGACCCTATGAGGTGCGTGAATGACCGGGGTGGCGTCTGGTTTGAGCCGTATTTTGTATATGTAGGGCAGTGTGCCCATGCCCTCGAAAACCTCCTGGTTGTGCGCGAGGAGTGAATGGAGCTGCGCCCTAAAGTCTGCAACCGGGAAATCGGACGTGCCTTCTGGAGACAGAGTTTGTTCCCGCTGAACGAGTTGGAGGATCTTGCACGCCTGTGCGCCTAACAGAGAGTCCTTCGAGGATCCAACGACTTCAAACGATAATGTGGCTTTGTGGGAGTTGTGTGTAACATCGAGCTGGCAGGGCCCCGTGACCGGGATGACGTTTCCATCGTAATCAACCAGCTGACAGTGGGATGGCAGAATCGGTGGTTTAACCTTCAAGGTCTGGAAGGCCGACCATTCGAGGAGATTGGCGGAGGCACCAGTGTCCAGGAGAAATGTGATCTGTGATCGGTTGGCCGTTAGGGTGGCACACCACTCATCACCTGGATCAATGCTGTGCACTGGCAGCGGCTGGTGGTTCTGACTTGGGGACATCTGGTTCTTGTGGATTACCGCAACGCGGAAGGGCTCCCTGTCTTCGGTATTGCTGGTCTGCATACTATCAGGATATATTATGGCCCCGCCGTGGAGAGGAGGAGGCCGATCTTCCTGGTGTCCGATGCATTCTCCCTGTCTGTGGCTTCTAAGAAGAGCTTGAAGCGCTGTTTAAACAGCTTCCAGTTTACGTCAAGATTTCCAGCGATGCGGCGGGCTGATGTTTTCCATGGAGCAGGATGGCGGATTTCTGAAAGGTAGGTCTCACAGTCGCTGGTTGGCTTCCACTACTGGTATCATGTCGTGTTGGGTGTTCCGATGGACAAATGATCCAACACGGCTGTAGATGGTACAACTCTGTTTTATTGTCTAAACAACGGTAACAACTAACTGTTAGCTTGGGTACGTGCTTCACCAGCTAACCTGTGGACCCAGCCCTATCACTATCTTAGTGAAGCACTCAGCACATGGTGTATGTCTGAGTGGCACGCTGTGAGCTCTGAGCTGTGAGCTATCTCCTGGTAGAATGAGCGGGAACTGTGGTGTTTCCTGTTTTATAGTGCATGTGCTCTCACTGGTGATTGGCTGCGATGTTGTGTGTGTGTTGGTTGGTCCAACTGCCTGTCCATCAGTGTGTGTGTGATTGCACCCTGATATGCTGATGTGGATATCATGACAATTCCATCTTCCAGCTCTTGGTCTGTAGTCCTGTCGGTAACAGCACCTTAAGCACAAATCTGGTGTTCTTGATTAATGAGGCGATTTCTTGATTAATGAGGCGATTTCTTGATTAATGAGGCGATTTCTTGATTAATGAGGCGATTTCTTGATTAATAAGGGGATCAGGGGTTACGGGAGAAGTCAGGAGAATGGGGCTGAGGAACATTTCAGCCATGATCGAATGGCGGAGCAGACTCGATGGGCCGAATGGCCTAATTCTGCTCCTATATCTTATGGATCTTCTGGTCTTATGGGAGGGTGCGCACCACTTTACCACTTTACAATGTTTTTCATGGTCTTATCCTGTTCCCCCCTCGGTCTCTGGTGGTGTTGTATGGGTGCCTACATATATCTAATGATTGTATTGAGATAATTATGATGCTGTTCTCGTGTCTCTCTCTCTCTCTCTCTGTACTCATGTATACTGAGCCGTTTATTCTTGATCCTTGCTTATGGCGATGTATTATTTTGTAATTTGGTTGCGTTATCCTTTAAAATGTGAAACCTTAATAAATACACTTTTTAAAAAACCAACTATTTGACTGTAAACATTTCCTGAACTGTGGTATGTCAATATAAAGGGAATCCTGTAAAAAAATTGTCACTGAACAATCTGGAGCATATTCGACGCCTGCCTTTAGTTGCACGTTCAGTTTATATAAAGCCTGCCAGTAGATGGCAGTAGAAGATTTGCAAATAACCCCCTTGCTCTGCATTGACTGGGCTGTCGGTCTGGGTTTGTGTAGTCCTTGTGCATAGACACCCATTATAATGGGTATTTTCAGGCACTGGAAGTGTTTTACCTTTGATTATCCACTCTCCAGATCATCATCTCTTGGATCCCATTGAACTCAGTTGCCGCACTTTGTAGCGAATGACTTCTTCAGTTCTCTAACCCGTTCCCATCTGCACTGGGCACATTGACCCAGCTGAGTGTGTGGAATGCTGCCCTGCGTGTCCATCTATCCTAGCAAAGTTTACTCAAAGATCAACAATTACTGGAAGAGAAGACAGGCACAATGCCCTTCAGTCCCCCTCAGAATGCAGTGCCGCCCATTAATGCTGAGATAGCGGAAACATGGCAGGAATCTGCACACATTTCAGGGCCACCATTTTAGGCCTTTGCTCTCCGGCCCGAGCTCCCCTCCCCACAGTGCGGAACGTGACCACACTGCACGCGGCAATCAGACTCTGGACCACAGCGTACCGTTGAGCAATGCCACTGGAGGTTGGTGCTTGTGTCTCTGTGTGAGTACACATTGATCGCCCGTCCCAGTGGCAAAATGGTTGACACCTCATTGGTTACATTGCAATGTTCCTTCTAAGGTGCACAGCTACCCAGCAACCCACAGGTCCCTGCATGGGCCACGCAAAGATTGACCCTTTTAAAATGCCCGTACGCCCATGCAAAAATATTTTAAGGGGCCGTGTGCTTAAACAAACCACCTGGGCACCCTAAAAGAACAAAGTTAGAGAAGATGTTAGTTACGTTTTCCATTCTTCGAATGTGGGGGGTCACGAGCAAGACTGACATTTATTGGCCTTCCATCAGTGTGATAGAACTCGTTGGTCATTCAAGAGTCAACTATGTTGGCGTGGGGTTAGGCAAAGGTGGATGGTTTTCTTTCCTAAATTACTAAAATGCGACAATCTGAAAGTGTTTCAGTCACTTGAACTGGTTCCATCTCCTCAGTTCCAGGTTTATTTATTTTCTTGAGCTGCCATGGTTACATGTGGCCGAACAATATTAGCCCAGGCCTCTGGATTCTCCTGACCTAACAATCTCATGACCTTACATGGGTCTACCATGGGCAACCACACAGCCATCTCTCAAATATCTCTCAATCACTGTCTCAACTTCCCCCTTTAACTCACCCGTCTCCTGGATAGCCCCATCCCCTTTCAATAACCTACCCCAGGGCGTGGTTTTTATTCATTAAATAAATTTTTTTGGGGGGGAGGGGCAATTTAGCGTGGCCAACCCACCTACCCTGCACACCTTTGGGTTGTGGGACTGAGATTCGCGTAGGCGCGAGGAGAATGTGCAAACTCCACATGGACCCGGGGCCGGGATCGAACCCAGGACCTCGGCGTCGTGAGGCAGCAGTGCTAACCACTGCGGGGTGTGGTATTCTTAAAGGGTAGACTGCCCATTTACCCGCGCAAATGGCCGAGGGCGCCATCAATACGTCATGTGATTGGACTCTTAAAGTGACCTTGGTCCACCGGGAACAAACGTGAATACACACTGTTTTCCTCCCCCTTTAGATTAGAGGTTCCTGCAATGAAACACAATATAACTCTAACAATTAAAATTTACAATGTCAACAATTCATAAACACAACAGTCAATAAGTTAGACCTTTTTGAGGACGTCAATTTCTGTGTGGTTGTCGGTGAACCTCAGACGTCTGCTTTTTCATGTTGACTACAACTTCTAGTATTTCTGGTTTAGTTTGGACCTTGGTAGTTACCTCAATCAGAGTCTATACAATGTTTGGAGGTTAACTTGGTGTTGAAGCGTCCTCAACAATGGTACTGTCCCCCACATATTTCTGGTATTGTCAGGTTCTCAGGATGTCTAGGTCTTCACTTGAAAGTACGTTCCGGACTCTCGGTCGACTCTGTCGCTGGCAAACTAGTTCTAGTTGCTAAAAGTTGATCAGCGGGTCTCCTCCACAATATATTGAACGGTGCAAGAGACCAGTCCTGTCTGTGCTAAGACGAAGACAGGTATCCACTTCTCACTGGTGATATAGTTCCTTGCCAATACTTCCTGACCTTTCTGAAAAACATGGGGCTGGATTCTCCCAAAATGGGGCTATGAACCCACTCCGGCGTAAAATGCAGACGGTGCACTTCCGAGTTTCCAGAAACAAATACCAAGCGATTCACTTATCTTCAGGGGGCGAGCAGCGACCCGGAGTACTTCACACAGCTTCAGCTGCGGATATGGACCCCTGTTCTTCCGGTTCCGGGTCCGAGCATGCGCATGGCGGCGGCCTCCAGCGGTCCCCCATGGCGGACTCGGACCGGGACCCACACAAAGAAACTGGGCCTCCCCGCCACTGCATCGGACCGGCCCGATCGCTGCCCCGGCTGCCCATAAGGCCTCCCCGGTGCCCGATCCTCCCGGCCCCCACCATGGCGGCTGCAGACTGAGTCCCGACCGGCCATACCATGTTAATTCCATGCCGTCGGGAACCCGGCCGATCGGGAGCTGAGTATCGCTGGGCGGGCCTCTGGCATGGCCCCGCCCCCAGCTGCGCAGCATAATTGGCGCACGTGCGGATATTCGGGGCCCGGAGAATCGGCGGAGCGGAGCTGGGCCCGAGTCCGTCGGGATAGTTGAATCTCTGCCCCCTCCCCAAACGCGATTCGGCGCGGGGCTGCGGAGAATCCAGCCCATGGCGTTTAGCCGTATTCTCACGTCACAAAACCTGACTTTGCTGTTTCCTCCGAACAACTTCTATTGTCTTAGACGGCTTCAGCAAATCAAACACTGTGTGTAGCTGACGTTTACAGTGAGTAATGACGGAGAACACTGCGTTATCGAATGTGTTGCATTCCTGTTCGTCATCGGGAATTGGTTTAGTTGTTTAGACAACGATCTTTGCTCAGGGTTACCTTCAATGAATGCTTCATTGTCTGAACAAACCTTTCAGCCGGCCCATTGGTGGGAGGAGGATAAGGAGCGGATCGGATGTGTTGGATTCCATTCTCCTTTCGATAATTTGTGAATTCTTGTGACATGAATTGTGGCCCATTGTCGCGAACAACTCCTTCTATTGTTCTCTCCCAAGACGGAGCCTTCGTAATGACTTCAGGCCATTTCGAGTGCGTGTCTACGACAATGAAAAATATTTGTCCTTTGAATGGTCCGGCATAATCTAATGAACTCTTTGCCATGGTCCCTTTGGCCATTCCTATGGTGCCAGTGGCGGCAGGTTTTGAACCACAGCACAAGAGGAACACTTGCTCGCCTCCCCTCGATTTCACTATCAAGCCCTGGCACCTAAAGTATCCCACAATGACCTTCCTGAAGTTGGTTTTGGACACCTTTCTTTAAGAATGGCGGAATGATGACACCCATTCCCAGGAGGAGACAATCTGCCTGTTCGGATAGTTTGACTCTTCGGGTAACATATGGCTTCAACTCCAGGTTTGCTCCCATGGTTTTGCCATGAAGTACCTTGGGCGGGATTCTCCGTAGCCCGATGCCGAAAGCGGGATCGTCGATCGGGCGGAGAATGGCTTCTGACGCCGGAATCGGGGCCGGCGCCGGTTTGACGCAGTTCGCGATGCTCCACCCCCTCCAAATTGGTGTCATCGGGATGCACAGTCGCAACACCATTGGCACATCATCAGCCAGCACGCCCGCAATGCTCTGCCCCGATGGGCCGGGATCCCAATGGCGCAGGCCACGAGTGTTCCCAGCTGTCGGGAACCCGGCGTGCCAGCTGCGGACAGTGTCCGGCATCGCCACGCTCGGCCGGGATCCGCGCCACTGGCCGGGGGACTTCTGCTAGGGCTGGGGGGAGTGGTGGGGGGTGGCCAGGGGTTGGGCTGTGGGGTTGGGGTGGGCGGGTACACAGTCCAGCACCTTATTGATTTGTCAAGAGAGTCTGACCCTAACCCTAGCCTCCCGGGAAGTCTCACAGATACTCAATTCGAGTGGCCCCTCCGCAGGTTAATGCGGCTTTTGGATCTTTTTACCGCAATCTTTATAGAGCGAAGCCTCCTGCAGATGGATCGGTCAAGTCGGACTTTCTGGACGGCCTACACATCCTAACTGTTGAGGTGGATAGAGGCAGTGAGTTGGAACCCCCGTTACACCCTGATGACATTTTAAAAGGTGTTGGGTTGATGCAATTTGGCAAAGCTCCTGATCCAGATGGCTTTCCGATTGAATTCTACATAAAGTTCTTGGAGCAGATCGTGCCTTTAATTTTGGACATGTTCAATGATTCCCTATCCCGGGGGTTGTTGCCCCAGGCCTCACTCAAGCCTCTATTTCCCTGCTTCTTAAGAGGGACAGAGACCGACAGAGTGTGGTTCGTACCGTCCTATTTCACTTGTGAATGCGGACATAAAGCTACTTGTTGAGGTTCTGCCGCTTGGGCTGGAGACTTGCCTCCCAAATATAATCTGGGAAGATTAAATGGGCTTCAAAAAGAGCTGACAATTGTGGAGCAATATACGTTGCCTGTTAAATGTTGTCCTTTTCCCCTCCTCAGTGCCCCGACCTGAAGTGATGGTATCGCTTGATGCTGAAAAGGCATTTGATAGAGTGGAGTGGGAGTATTTATTTGAGATTCTTGGGAGGCTTGGATTTGGCCACAAACTTATTTCCTGGTTTTGTCTGTTACATATGCCCCTACTGCCACACTGTTTGTATGAACGCCTTGAACTCTGATTATTTTCCTTTGAATAGGGGCCCAGAGCAGGGCAGTCCAGTGTCCCCACTCCTGTTTGCTTTGGCAATAGATCTGCTCGCTATAGCGCTGAGGTCCTCCAGTAAGTGGAGGGGGATTAATCGTGGAGGGTGTCCCTTTATACGGACAACCTACTTCTTTGTAATGGACCCAGCCCCCTCCCGAGATGACAGAATTAAGTTGCTGAGCACCTTCGCCTCTTTCTCTGGGTACAAATTGAACTTAGGCAAGAGTGAATGTTTCCTGGTTAACCCCGCCCCCCCCCCCCCCCATGGGAGGCGAGCCCAACTGTGGATGTTACCTTTTCGCCTGGCCAAGCCAAGCTTCCGCTATCTGGGGGTCCGGGTGGCGAGTCCATAACTGAGCCACACTTCATAAGATAAATGACACCAGTCTGGCTAACAGTATCAAAGCAGATTTTCGGAAGTCGAGAGGCTACCCCCTATCCTGGGCGGGTAGGGTTCAAACTATTAAAATGAATGCACTCTTGAGGCTTTTATTTCTCTTTCAGTGTCTCCCCATTTCCCCCCCCCCCCCAAATCCTTTCTTATCAAGGTCAACAAATTGATATCCTTTTTTATTTGGGCGGATAAGACTCCTAGAATCTCTAGTCTCCTGATCCAAAGGTACAGATTTGGAGCTGTCTCCGCTGGTGGTCATATTCGGGAAGTCGGATTAGATCATAGATCATAGAATTTACCATGCAGAAGGAGGCCATTCGGCCCATCGAGTCTGCACCGGCTCTTGGAAAGAGCACCCTACCCAAGGTCAACACCTCCACCCTATCCCCATAACCCAGTAACCCCACTAAGGGCAATTTTGGACACTAAGGGCAATTTATCATGGCCAATCCACCTAACCCGCACATCTTTGGACTGTGGGAGGAAACCGGAGCACCCGGAGGAAACCCACGCACACACGGGGAGGATGTGCAGACTCCACACAGACAGTGATCCAAGCCGGGAATCGAACCTGGGACCCTGGAGCTGTGAAGCAATTGTGCTATCCACAATGCTACCGTGCTGCCCACAAATTAGCCGGTGATACAATCTGGGGTGAAGGCGGATGACCTTGCCTTTGCCTTGTTGGCAGCCCGGAGGTGAATGTTGCTTGGGTGGCGGTCTTGGCCCTCCCCAATTTATTGTTTTAATACCGGGCAGCTCACTTTAAAAAATATTGTTGTGGTTTAGCGATCCTGGGACCATATAAGCTTGTTTGTGCACTACACCTACTCTTCTTGCAATAATTACTGTGCCGTTGTATCTTTCCTCTTTCAGGTTCCTCAAACCCAGTGGTGTTTCCTCCCTGAGGGTTTGGAAACAGTTTAGGCAGCATTTCAAGCTACTTGCCCAGTTTTCACTAGCTCTTCCTTGTAATAATCATCTCTTCCTACCTGGTCAAGTTTGGACTTGACATTTAAATCTCGGGAGGTGAAAGGTCTGGAGATGTTTGGGGACCTGTTGGTGGCGGGGAGGTTTGCCAGCTTTAGGAAGTTAGCTGAGAAATTCCAGCTGCCCAATTTCAGACTTTTTAGGTGTTTCCAAGTTTGTGATTTTTCACATCAAGCTTTTCCTTCCTTTACTTTGGTGCCACCCTCTTCCCTGATGAAGAAGATTCTGTCTCTGGCTAGGCCTGATGGGGTTTATTTCGGACCTACATGGTCATATCCTTTCAACGAATCCTGATCCGCTGAATGGTGTGAGGGCGCAATGGGAGGGTGGATTGGGTCCCATTCTTAATGGTGAGGTGTGGAGTGAGGCCCTTCATAGCATCAACTTCATGTCTTCATGTGCTTGGCTGCGCCTGATTCAGTTTAAGCTATTGCAGAGGATGTACCTGACTAGGGCAACGATGAGTGGGTTCTTCCCTGGTGTTGAGGATAGGTGTGAGCCCTGTTCTCTTGGGCCATCTAACCACCATGGGCATATGTTCTGGTCCTTTCCCAAACCTATAAACGTCTGGGCTTTGTTCTTGAACACCATGTTGGAGATTCTCCATGCAGATTTGGAGCTGTCTCCGCTGGTGGTCATATTCGGGAAGTCAGATTAGCTGGTGATACAATCTGGGGTGAAGGCGGATGACCTTGCCTTTGCCTCGTTGGTAGCCCGGAGGTGAGTGTTGCTTGGGTGGAGGTCTCCCACTCCGCCCAGTCCCGCTGTCTGGTTGGGTGACTGAATGTCATTTCTGCATTTGGACAAAGTCAAGTTCACCATCAGGGGGGCCGGTGGAGAGGATCTACCGAAGATGCCAACCACTTATTTCCTTGTTTTAAGGAGTTAGTCACCGTCAGATGTTGGGGGGGGGGGGGGGGTTCAGGTTAGTTTTTGTATTTAAGTTAATTATGTGTTGGGTACGTTTCTCTTTTTGTAGTTTTATATTTGAATGAATGAATGAATGAAGTCGCTTATTGTCACAAGTAGGCTTCAAATGAAGTTACTGTGAAAAGCCCCTAGTCGCCACATTCCGGCGCCTGTTCAGGGAGGCTGGTACGGGAATTGAACCCGCGCTGCTGGCCTGCCTTGGTCTGCTTTCAAAGCCAGCGATTTAGCCCTGTGCTAAACCGGCCCCTATCATGATGTTTTGCCTTTTCTTTCTTTTGTTGCTTGTTTTGTGTTGTATTGACTGTTATTAAGCATTTCTTATTAAGCATACTAAAAAAAAAGTACTGAAAAAAAGACCTTCGAGTCTTCTGAACTCAGTGGTGCGTTCAACAATTTCAAATCAAAACCTCGGCCTCCATTTTGGTTATTTTATTTTGCTGCTTCGTGGTTTCTCTCTGGTTTATTTCTTACTTCCTTTACTTTGCGTCCGGGCGGCCCCTCCTCTAGACACATCTTTTGTTTCTTCCCTTGATCCTTCACCCCTCCTTAAGCCTTGCACTATCAGCATTTACGTCATTTAACCTCTCCTGCCCTCCACTCCATCACAGACCTTCCTTTTTCTTCTTCTTGCACCTCCCCCCTCCTCCACCAACCCCCCGCCCCCCCCCCCCACCCCACCCCACCCCACCACGCCTATAGCCTGCATAAAACCTACAATATTTCGAACTTTTCCTGATTCTGATAAAAAGATCATCCTGAAACATTAACTCTGTTTCTCGCTCCGCAGTGGCTGCCAGACCAGCTAAGTATTTCCGGCAACTATTGTTTCTATCCCGAAACGTGAAGCCCCGCTTGCTGATGGGCTGCTTGAGGCAGCTCGGCGGTCTCAGTTAGATGAGGCCTGAGGCCTCATATCAGTAGCCCCCCCACCCGCAGGCCTATTCGCTCTGGGACTGTTCCCAGTGTGCAAACAAAGTTCCAAGCTCACATCTGCTCCCTGAGATTTGTGGGCCAAAACAGAATAATCAAATCGTCTTGCTGCAGATATAAACATGTAAATAAATCCGTGCAGAAGCAGAGCAAGCCGATAAATTGCTGACACGTAAAAATGAAACAGTCTGTCCACCGAATGGTCATCAGCTTCAGAAAGAACATCACTGTCAAAGAACATTCGAGATTCTGTGGATCTGGTCGCTGGTACTATGGTACAACACTTAATACTTACAATCTTGTTTCATGGAACTATGGAAAGTGCAAGTGCGACTCTAATTAACAACAGAAACTCGCATTTATATAATCCCTTTAATGTTTAATTAACATCATAAGAAGCTTCACAGAGGCGTAAAACAAAAAAAACAGGAGGGGTAAAGAAGAATGTGCAAAGAGGTGGGTTTTGAGATGGGTCCTGACGGGAGTGAAGGATGGTGCAGTTGAGGGGTTTAGGGTGGGGGCGCAGAAAGCTGAAGACACGGCAAAGGTGGGTTGAAGATCACAAGAGGACAGAGGGACAAATCTGGAGGAGGTCACAGAGATAGGGAGTGGGCAAGGCCATGGATAGGTTTAAACATAAGGGGAAGATCTTACAATTGAAAGCAGTGGCACATCAGGAGCCAGTGTAGGTTAGTGAAGGCGAGTGGAACTTTGTGATCCGGGTCAGCGGAATTTCGGATGAGTTGAAGTCTACAGAGGGTTGGGATTGGGACTGCCGGCCAGGATTATTGGAGTAATTGAGTCTGGAGATGACTCAGGCAAGGATGAGGGTATTAGCAGCACAGTATCTGAAGCGGGACTGAGACAGGCAATGTTACAAAGCTCAGTAGTGTTTCCGTTACAGGACATGGGGCTGGAGGTTGAGCTCAGGGAAGACTTGATGGATGCTCAGGTACCTCTTTCCAGCCTGAATGGCTATAACTGTGCTGCAATTGGCCACAATTTTCTCCATTAGGAAGCGGAGGAAGAAAAAAATAAAATGGTTCCTCAGTGATAGCCTCCTCAAGGGCAGGTATGCAGATGCTGGATGATGCCAGATTTTGGCTCAACTGTAAGGTCCGCCCTGATGTGTTGGGTGTTCTGGATCACATACAGGTCACCAAATAGTGAAATAGTGCAACACTATTTTATTGAATCATTAACTGCTAATACGATACTACCTTTAACTAAAGACCTTTGCCTTGTCCTAACCAGTCGATGCACTCAGCACATGGTGAATGTCTGTGTTGCAGGCTGTGAGCTCTGTCCTCCTAGCTAGCTGCAACTCGAATGAGCGGGAACTCTGATGCCCCCTGTCTTTATAGTGCGTGTGCTCTCACTGGTGATTGGCTGCGGTGTTGTGTGTGTTGATTGGTCCCACTGTGTGTCCATCAGTGTGTGTCTGCACCATGATATACTGGTGTATAATGCAAGCTAAAGAGACATGGAAGCAAAGAGAGGGAAATGGGAGCTAAGGCACAGATGAGCCATGACCTGATTGAATAGTCAACAGACCCCAGGGGAAATAGCCTCCTCCAGTCCCTATGTCCCGTGTCTACTTGGGTGATGACTTGAGTGAGGCATGAGTGACGCTTGTTCAGCTATATGCAAGCTAGGACTCAATGCTCTGAGGAAGAGAAAGGGGAATATTGGGGAGTTGCAAGTTTGCACTAGTCCCTGAAAAATGGTTCTCCATAAATGGAGTTAAGTAAAGAGGATAGCAAAGTTGTTTGATTTTCCAATGCTAATTTTAATAAAACTTACCAAATGATGTTTGTATCATCCAGAACCTGGGGCGAAATTCTCCCCCAACGGCGCGATGTCCGCCGACTGGCGCCAAAGCCGGCGCCAATCAGACGGGCATCGCGCCGGCCCAAAGGTGCGGAATGCTCCACATCTTTGGCGGCTTGGCCCCAACATTGAGGGGCTAGGCCGACGCCGGAGGGATTTCCGCCCCGCCAGCTGGCGGAAATGGCGTTTGTTGCCCCGCCAGCTGGCGCGGAAATGCGACGCATGCGCGGGAGCGTCAGCGGCCGCTGACAGTTTCCCGGCGCATGCGCGGGAGCGTCAGCGGCCGCTGAAAGTTTCCCGCGCATACGCAGTGGGGAGAGTCTCTTCCGCCTCCGCCATGGTGGAGGCTGTAGCGGAGGCGGAAGGGCACAGGCCCGCCCGCGGATCGGTGGGCCCCGATCGCGGGCCAGGCCCCCGTGGGGGCACCCCCCGGGGTCAGATCACCCCGCGCCCCCCCCAGGACCCCGGAGCACGCCCACGCCGCCTGGTCCCGCCGGTAAATACCAGGTTTGATTTACGCCAGCGGGACAGGCAATTTCTGGGCGAGACTTCGGCCCATCCGGGCCGGAGAATTGAACGGGGGGTCCCGCCAACCGGCGCGGCCCGATTCCCGCCCCCGCCCAATCTCCGGTACCGGAGACTTCGGCGGGGGCGGGGGCGGGATTCACGGCGGCCAACGGCCATTCTCCGACCCGGCGGGGGGTCGGAGAATGATGCCCCTGGTCTTTCTTGCACCTTGATATAAATGTAATATTTTGTTTGTGGGATATGATCCGTTTTAACTGATCAAATGGCCGGGGAAAGTATGGGACTTTTTTGAAAAAAATAATTGTGGGTGGATGTGAAACCCGCACAAATGAAATTTGCATCTAAATGGTTTTAAAGTGTGGGTATATCAACCTGACTCAGGGAAAGAGTAACAGAAAATCTATACTTTATGTTATCAGGCACTTCAGTTACTGTGCTGGTGGTTTATGGAATCCCATATTCTATAACAATAAAATGATTGGTGCATTTTGAAAGAACATACTGGAGCAAGCACTTTTGTGTAGTGTACTATGAGTCAATTGATTTAAAAGGGCAAATGTAATAATGCTGTAGAAATGGATAGCATTAATCATTGCATTTATTGTACATTGGTTACTGACATGTTCTGGGTGAGTACAAATGTTAACAGCATCATCCTGATGACAGGCGGATCTTGTGTGTATCCAGATGATGAAGATTCCACCTTTGTCTTTGACAATATCCTTGAATATCACAACAGCGATGACCATTGCTCAATCCACAGCTGCCCAAAGTTAGAGTGGAGATCGCAATGGGTTAAATGATGGTTGACAGTGAGACACAAGGCAGTCAGGTGGCCTGGAGTGTTTATGCTATTGGTAATATCCAACCCTGAGGGTTGTGAATTCAAATACCACTCGGGGAAGTTCTGACGATTGAACTCTAATTAATTTGGCAGCAAACGACATGAGAAAAGATGCCCTTGACAAAATCAAAACGATAGCAACACGCTTCATAGAAAGCGACCTGCCTCCCCTTTATTTTCTAATCTAACATGTGACTACAGTTGACTCTTAGTAGGGTCACCCAAGGCTAAATAAGACCCGGGTTCGATTCCCGATTCGGGTCACTGTGTGCGGAGTCTGCACGTTCTCCCTGTGTCTGCGTGGGTTTCCTCCGGGGGCTCCGGTTTCCTCCCATAAGTCCTGAAAGACGTGCTGTTAGGTAACTTGGACATTCTGAATTCTCCCTCTGTGTACCCGAACAGGCGCCGGAATGTGGCGACTGGGGAATTTTCACAGTAACTTCATTGCAGTGTTAATGTAAGCCTACCTGTGACACTAATAAAGATTATTATTATTAAACCAGTCACCAGGTTTGTAAATTTAAACACAATTACTTTTTATTTAGAACAAGAGCTATAATGAAATATGCAACAAATACAACTGGTTAACTATTATCTAATTCCTAATTCCCCACTTTAACTGTCCCCCACCCTCAACACACACACACACACAAACACAGAGGGGTGCAAATAACAAGTAAAAGGAAAAAGAGTCTTTGTTTCAGCTGGTTGTCTTTAAGCAGAACGTCCTTCAAAGTAAGCTTTCAGCTCCAGGCCTCTGTTTGTAGCAGGTAGTGATTTCACTGTAGATTCATTCATTCGGCTTCTCTTAGGTCCAGAAATACATCAACTCACAGCCAGAGAGAGAGAGAGAGAGAGAGAGTGAGAGAGAGAGAAGAGAAGGAGCACACTCTTGACCATATGTGTCCAGGTCTCAACTCTGCTTTCCTTAGGTCTCTGGAAACCATCCCCCACAGGCAGGACCTCATCATCACCTGTTACCGGGCAGAATAAGGCCTTTTGGCCAATTCATTGGCCACCAGCCAATCGATCGAACCAAGTCCCACCCCATCTATCAGGTGCCAAAAAGTCTGATTCTTGTTATCCAAAACTAGCAGCCCCATAGTATCATGTTGCAACATCTTGAATTTCTCATTCTCTCTGCTGCTTCACTTAAAGACACATGTCCATTAAGCATCCATGGACCAAAATGATAACGGCAAAAAAAAGAAAGGGGAATAAAGGGAATCAGCTTGGAAGGAGCCTCACCGTGCCCAACATCACTGACTCATTGAAGAAAGAAGGTGTACCTGCTGAAAATGGAGGTAGATCTCTGGGAACACTCTGAGGCTGGATGACGGACCTCCTGAGAATGAAGAAGGATCTCCAGGAATATCCTGAGACTGGACGTCGAATCTGGAAGGACCACAAGCAGATGTCCCTGAATGATGGTTAGACATCACATGTCACTTAGCCAGAAGCCATATCATGTGGTTAGAGAGTCATGTGACGAAACCTTCAAAATGCTTCCAAATAGAGTCGCCGCGCAACTTCACCTTAGGCCTCACCTATCCCTTGAGAAACTGAGCTTGGGAGCCCCCCACTTGCGAGTTCCCCTCCAAGGCTGCAAAGAGGCATTGATAGGATGCAAAGCTGGGACGAAAAATGGCAGATGGAGTTTAACCCTGATAAGTGCGAGGTGATTCATTTTGGGAGACAAAATTTGAATGCGGATTACAGGGTCAACGGCAGGGTTCTGAGGAATGTGGAGGAACAGAGAGATCTTGGGGTTCATGTCCACAGATCTCTGAAGGTTGCCACTCAAGTGGATAGAGCCGTGAAGAAGGCCTATAGTGTGTTAGCGTTTATTAACAGGGGGCTTGAGTTTAAGAGCCGCGGGGTTATGCTGCAACTGTACATGACCCTGGTGAGACCACATTTGGAGTACTATGTGCAGTTCTGGTCACCTCACTATAGGAAGGATGTGGAATCATTGGAAAGGGTGCAACGGAGATTTACCAGAATGCTGCCTGGTTTGCAGGATAGGTCTCATGAGGAAAGGTTGAGGGAGCTAGGGCTTTTCTCTTTGGAGCGGAGGAGGATGAGAGGTGACTTAATAGAGGTTTATAAGATGATGAGGGGGATAGATAGAGTGAAAGTTCAGAGACTATTTCCTCGGGTGGATGTAGCTGTTACAAGGGGGCATAACTATAAGGTTCAGGGTGGGAGATATAGGAGGGATGTCCGAGGTAGGTTCTTTACTCAGAGAGTGGTTAGGGTTTGGAATGAACTGCCTGCTGTGATAGTGGAGTTGGACACTTTAGGAACTTTCAAGCGGTTATTGGATAGGCACATGGAGCACACCAGAATGACAGGGAGTGGGATAGCTTGATCTTGGTTTCGAACAATCTCGGCACAACATCGAGGGCCGAAGGGCCTGTTCTGTGCTGTACTCTTCTATGTTCTATGTTCTAAGTCACTCACTATCCCGACTTGGAAATATATCGGTCGTTCCTTCACTGTCACTGGATCAAAACCCTGGAATTCCCTTCCTGACAGCACTGTGGGTGTACCTACCCCACACGGGATGTGGCGGTTCAGGAAAATGGCTCGCAGCCACCTTCTCAGGGGTAATAAGTGAAATAGCCCTCACTTTCCTTGGGGGAAAAAAAAAATCGGCATTCCTGAAAGAGGAACTAAAATTAGCCCTTTGTTTACAAAAGGACTTTGTATCTGTCTTTCGGTGGCACCAGGGAGACCTGGAAAGTGGCCCACCCCAATTTCAGGTCATTTTTCCAACATCTTCGGGTTCGGAATGTTGGTCCCTGAGTTTCAGCTTTGTTGGGTTTATTTACTCACTCACTGAAAAACGTGGAGCATGTGATTGAATTTTGACCCTGCACCCAATTCGCCCAATAGTGTCTGGTGTACAGTTAAGAAACTTGCAGTCTGTCTGTTCGGAACCAAGCCGACAGCCATGTGGCGACAGACATGTGTTGGAATCAGTGCCAGCCCTGAGGATGTCCTGGTTTGCACATCCTGAATATATATGCTGTGTTCCGAGGGGCTGTGTATCAGGTTACCACTGACTCCCAGTTTGACCTGAATCTTGAAATGCAACAATAATCATGGCAGTAAATCGAAGGTCAGCTAGTTGGAACAAGAATTAGGAAATATTTCATGGGTGCACATTCCCCCAAGGACACTCAGTGACAGACAATTTCCTGATGACCCAGCAAACCTCCCCTTTAATTGCGGTGGGGAGGGTAATGCTTGCCCTAATGTCACACAATCAGCCACGAACATTGATATTACCTCTGGGCTGGGGGGTGAGGGGGAGCGGTTGTACGGCCTCTCAGACATAATTGCTTGGTAGACGTTCCGTGGCCCGTACATGTCAGTCCTTAGTGCGGTGGCTAGCCCGTTTGCCTCTGAATTAAGGGTCCTCTGGTTCAAGTCCGACCCGTCAGCAAATAATTCATAATGAGGGAGCGCTGCAATGCCAGAGGTGCTGCCTCAGATGAGATGTTAAACCAATGCTCTGTCTGCACCAGTGTTTTTCAAACTTTTTTTTCCGGGGACCCATTTTTACCAACCGGCCAACCTTCGGGACCCAACCCGGCCGACCTTCAGGACCCACGCCGGCTGACCTTCGCGACCCACGCCGGCCGACCTGCACGACCCACCATTTTCTCTGACCGTGTTTGTTGCTGACAAAAATGAAGGAAATGGTTTTGGGTCCCTTTGGCCCCAGTGGTACCTTTGTCCCCTCCGAACTTGTAACAAAAAAGGCTGCAACCGTATAAAAAAAAATGCGTCCGCACTGCATATGCATGCCCGATCATTGGTGCGCATAGTTTTGCACATGCGCCGATGATCGGGCACGCATGCGCAGTGCGGCCGAATTTTTAAAATATGTTCCTGTCCATTTTGAAGGTCGCTCGCAGCCGGCATAGTTAAAAGCCGGCTGCTGCAGCTGTTGCGCGCGGATTTGTGCGATCGGGAGCGCCGCGACGGACGGCTCCGCGACCCACCCGCGGGTCGTGCCCCCGAGTTTGACAATGCCTGGTCTACACTCTCAGGTGAGGGGTTAAAAAAAAAAAATCCCACGGCACTATTTTGAACAAGAGCAAAAGAGATTTCCCAGTATCGTAGCCAACATTTATCCCTCAACCAACATCACTATAAACAGGTGACCTGGTCATTATCTCATTGTTGTTTTTGACACCTTGCTGTGAGCAAAATATCTTCTGTACAGCCTGCATTGCAACAGTGACTGAACTGCAAAAGAAACTTGAAGCGCTTATAAGGTCCGAAGGTCATAAAAGGCTACGTATCAATGTAAGTCCTTGCTTTATGATTCCATGATCTCCTGCCATCTCTTCACAGAAATTAAAGTATTGTTTAAAGACTTAAAAGTGTCATATTGGCCAGGCAGGAGGGACAGCATAGATTGAGCAGAATGATACCAGGGATCCATGGGTTAAACTACAAGGAAAGAGTTTCCCCTGGGTTTCGAAGATTAAAGGGTGATTTGTTTGGAGATTTCAAGGTATTAGGGTGAACACTTGGGGTTGGTAAGAGAGAAACCATTTCTGCTGGTTCGGGAGCCTAGGACTAGGGTGGGTGGGGGGGGGGGGGGTGGGGGCGGCATAGTTTAATTAGACCCAGACCTTTCAGGAATGAAATTAGGGAACACTTCTTCAATTAAAGAGTGGTTGAAGCTTGGGATTCTCTCCCACGTATGGCCATTGATGCTAGATCAATTGTTAAAATAAAAAAAGTTATTAAGGGTTACGGGGCAATAGTGTGTATGTGGAGTAGATTTCATTGAATAGCGGAACAGGCTTGAGGGGCTGAAGAGCTTCCTCTTATTCCGATGTCCCCATTTATTTTTAAAGAAAAAAAACGCTACAGCATTTGTAAGACGATACACCACCTCTGACCAGCTCTTGTTGCTGCTCTGTCATGTTTGGCCACTAGGGGGTAGCATTGGGAAACCCACACAGGCATAAATGGCAACTGAGCCATGGCTGATAAGCTACTGATCTCCGTCAGACTAATGGTAATAGAATTCCTTTCAACAGTTTGATGAGGAGTTGCTGTGGCATGCCGATAAATATAATTAAAACAAATTTATGGTCTATCGCTTGAACTTAGTTTCAAAAAGAAAGAAATTTAGAATTCCCAATTCTTCTTTTTCCCAATTAAGGAGCAATTTAGCGTGGCCAATCCACCTACCCTGCACATCTTTGGGCTGTGGGGATGAGACCCACGGGGAGAATGTGCAAACTCCACACGGAGAGTGACTCAGGACCGGATCGGACCTGGGTCCCCGGCGCCGTGAGTAAGCAGTGCTAACCACTGGGCCAACGTGCCTCCCTGCCTATCGCTTATGAGCAAATGTTGGTCAGACTGGACCTTAATCCATTGGAGTTCAGAAGATTGAGAGGTGGGCCAGGGTTCTCCGATCTGGGTCCGGGTCCGGGTCCCCTCCCCCCCCCACCACTGCCTTCGAGAGCAGAGAATCTGCCGCTCGGTCAAAATTCCCTTCACTCAGGGGGAACGGAGAATCCCCTCGGCGCGAATGGACGGGGAACTCTGGCCGTGACCTTATTCAAACATGTCAGGCCCTGAGGGGACCCGACAGGGTAGGAGTGAAAGGATGCTTCCCCCTTGAGGGAGAGACCAGAACTCGCAGACACCGGTTAAAAATAAAGGGCTCGCCCAACTACGGCAGAGATGAAGATTTAAAAAATCCTCTCTCAGAGGTTGGTAAATGTTTGCTCGTTTCTTCCCCAGGGAGTGGTGGAGCCAAGGTCAACGGATAATTGTCAGGCTGTGGTAGATGGATTCTTGGCCAACAAGGGAGTCAAACGTTATCAGGGGTGGGCGGGATGCGGAGTTGAGGTCACAATCAAATCAAAACGTTATTGAATGGCGGGGAGAGCTGACTCCCTGCTTCTATTCCGTGTGTCCGTATGTCAATTCCCTTCTGGAAGCAGGGAAGCGCAGTACAGTGGTACACGTGGCTGTTTCCAATTGGATTTTGGGTAGGAATCAAAGAGGAATAAACGGAGCAGAGACTTGTATCTGCATAGCGCAACTCAAGCATGGAGCCAATGAAGTATAACTATACAAGGAGGGACCGAGTGTATCTGCCATTCTCTTTCTCACCTCTTCCCTCATCTTGTAACACTTCTATCGTTCCCAAACTTCCAGCGTTGTCCTGGGACCTGCCGCAATTGTCGACTAACCTCCAGGACACTGCTGTGAGAGAACTGGCAGGACAATCACAGGGGGCTTTAAAAAATGTTGTATTTTTAAAGTTGAAGAGTTTTAAAGGCAGTGCCTGGGGGGGGGGGAAGAAAAATTGGCTATTTGACTTTGCCAGGTGGTTGGAGAATCATAGAAATTCACAGCCCCCTGTGGAAGCCATTCAGCCCATCATGCTATCCTGGCCAACAAGGAGCAACCCCATTTTCCTGGTCTGAAGCCTTGTCGGTTATGCCATCTCAAGTGCTTATCTGAGTTTCTGCCCTTATCATCTTTTCGGGCAGGATTTCCAGATCCCCACCTCTCTCTGCGGGAAAGAGCTCTCCCTCACAACCCCTCTGAACCTCCCGCCTCTCACTATGGCCCCTGGTTATGGACCCCTCAACCCTCAAGGGAAATAGAGCCCAACCCCTCGCCGCTCTGTCTCGATTCCTCATAGTTTTATCCACCCCAATCAGGCCTCCCCTTCACCTCTTTTGCTCAAAAGGAAATGACTCAGCCAATCTCAGCTCACAACTAAAACGTTGTTGTCTGAGCAACATCCTTGCAAAGTCCCTCTGTGCCCTCCCTAATGCAATCCTGTCTGGAAGCGAGAGTTTAGACGTTGTAAACATCACATACTTTTTCACGTCTCAGAGCTATGCAGAGTTCACACATCAGCTTAAATGAGTGACAGAGGGGGGTGCATTTTACTGCTTGCTTCCCCCCCCCCCTCCCCCCCTCCCCCCCTCCCCCCTGAAGTAAAGCCTCTTGGACACCAACTCATTCCGTGCCAGCCCACCCCGCAGCCATAATATGCTGCAGACGGGCTAAATTGTGGGGAGCCGCAGGTGTGTTGATATGCATAAGCAATCATGTAAATAGTAATAAATACGACCTCCAGCCAGCAGGTGGCAGTAGAGAACAACCACGTGACACTGTTACCTCGGGGAGTCTGGAGATTGTGCTCGTAGTGGATAGTTGAATTTGTAGTAGCTCTTAGATCATTTTTATAGTAATTAATAGTTAGTAGATTTTGATATTTTTCTTACTGTTATCTGACCCGCGTTATTGTTCAACAATAAACATTTAACTAGTCACGAACGCGACGTTCCCTAGTGCACTAATTCCGTCCGGCCAAGCACCAGAAGGTAACAGGAGGTCCTACCATTGGGAACTGCCTGCAGTGCCAGAGCTGAGTAGTGGCCACTGCCAGGACTGCAGGAAGAAGGCCGAAGAGGAAAATGGCTTTCTGAGAGGTAAGTCCCAGCACTTTACGGCAGGGAGGGCTCCTAAAGCCCGGGGCGGGGGTGGGGCTTGTTCTGTCAGGCACATGGCACGGACGTAAAGGGGGTGACATCTTGGGTGCTACTTGGTGCATGCAGGGAACCCCCTGGTGACCCCCCCCTCCACTTTCCTGCCTTTGTCTTTGTTCTTGCTAGTCTTTAAACACAGGATGCCCTGTCCTGTCCAACTGCCCATGCCAACCAGGCATGAACAGTATATTATTCAGGTCAATAGGCTTGTTAATGAGCCTAAATGAACCTTAATTATTTACTCACACATGGCGGAAGGGCTGTTGATTTCAGCAATTGCCTACATAGCGTATTATTTGGGCGAGCTTGCGGATGAGCGGGAAGGTAGTGTCACATGCCCTATTTTACATGCGCTCCCCACCCCCCTGAAATATGCCCAACGGGGCATGTAATATCCAGCCCAGAAGCTCATTCACAGTGCTTTGAAGTGTCTGCTCCCTCATGCAGTTTCCAGCAGCTAGCTTCCAGCTGTGTTTACTTTTCTCTGGGTCCATACCCCAGGTTTGACTAATCAGACATAGTGGGCATCAATAGTAAATGGACTCACAGAACTGGACACAGAACTATGGAGTACTGCAGGAATCTCTGGGGAATGGAACCAACCAGAGTTGGCAACAGTATACCGAACATTCCTGCATCCCCCCCCCCATACACACATTGTCCCCAGGATTGTCAAATGACTAAGCAACGTGTCAAACCCAAATGTCCCTCTTCATGTCCCCTTTAAAGAGTAAGACCACTGTAAAATAGACACTGTAAATTGTTAGTGGTTGTGAGCAAATTGGGAGTGGGAGAGGATTTCCTTGGCTTTTTGGTTGCCTTCAGAGAACAATCACTTTCAAGGTTTGCCAGACACAGCTGTGTGAACTCCATGGTAGGAAGAGCTGAACGGGTTGGGACTTGGATTTTGATGTTTTAGTGAATCATTATTCCTTCCTTGGTAATAGCTTTTCCCTGTGGCAATCCCTTCTACCTCTGCTTTAAGGAGAAAGGTCAGGACCACGCACCGAGAGATGACAGACTAGTATGGCACCATATGTTGGCACTGGGTGGATTGCCCACCCAGACTGTGGCAAGACGTCAAAGCCTCAACGGGGTTATTTCCACCTTGGACAGCGTTGGTAAACATCTATGGTGGATGATTTGCTGACCGCACAAAGATAGGAAAGCAAATTGTAAAGAGGACTTTAGGAGGCTGCAAAGCAGCATGGATTGGCTAAACGAATGGGCAAAAACCCGACAAATGGAGTACAATGTGGCAAAATGTGAAATTGTCCATTTTGGCAGAACAATAAAAAATCAAAGTGGTGAGAGATTGCAGAGCTCTGGGATGCAGAGGGATCTGGGTGTCCTAGTGCATGAATCACAAAAGGTTAGTATTCAGGTACAGCAAGTAATTAGGAAAGCTAATAGGATGTTATTGTTTATTATGTTATCGTTTATATCAGGGTGGCACGGTGGCACAGTGGTTAGCCCTGCTGCCTCATAGCTCCAGGGTTCAATTCCGGCCTCGGGTGACTGTCTGTGTGGAGTTTGTACTTTCTCCCCGTATCTGTGTGGGTTTCCTCCGGGTGCTCCAGTTTCCTCCCACAGTCCAATGATGTGCACGTTACGCGGATTGGCCGTGCTAAATTTCCAAAAAGGTTAGGTGGGGTTACTGGGTTATGGGGATAGGGTGGAGGCATGGGCTTTCCAAGGGCCGAATTCCAAGGGCTGGCGCAGACCCGATGGGCCGAATGACCTCCTTCTGCACTGTAGGGATTCTATGATTTTGTGAGGGGGATTGATTATAAAGGTGGAGAGGATATACTTCAATTGTACAGGGCATTGATGAGACCACATCTGGAATATTGTGTACAGCACTCGACTCCTTACTTATATAAAGATGTAAATGTGTTAGAAGCCGTTCAGAGAAGGTTTACTTGACTAATACCAAGAATGGATGCATTGCCTTACGAGGAAAGATTGGCGAGTTTAGGTTTGTATCCAATGGGTTTTAGAAGAGCAAGAGACAACTTGATGAAAACCTTTAAGATCCTGAGGGGTATGGACAGGGTGGGTGTGGAGAGGATGATTCCTCTTGTCGGAGAATCTAGAACTAGGGGATGCTGTTTAAAAATAAGGGATCGCTTATTTAAGATGGAGGTGGAGAGGAATTGTTTCTCTCAGACGGCTGTGAGTCTCTGGAACTCTCTTCCTCAAGAAGCCGAATCTTTGAATGTTTTTAAGGCAGAGCGGGATAGATTCTTGATTAACAAATGGGATGAAAGGTTATCGGGGCATGGGCAGGAATGTGGGGTCAGATAAGCCACCATCTTATTGAATGGTAGAGCAGGCTCGAGGGGCCGAGTGGCCTTCTCCTGCTCCTAATTTGTCTGTCCGTATGTTCATTAGCACACAGAGGGCAGGAGTTTCAGGATGGGGATTGCCAATCGGAACGTTTTCTGAGGGTACAGCGCATTCCCTCCATAAATCTCTCCGTTGTCTACCACTCTCGTCTCCTGAAAAACTTCTGCCTTGACCTAGGCTTTCCTCGCCCATCCCAATGTCATTTACACGTGGTTTGGTGTCAAATTCTGGCTGATAATGTTCGATTAAACTCCCTGGATCCATAAGACTATAAGACATAGGAGCAGAAGTAAGGCCATTCAGCCCATCGAGTCCACTCCACCATTCAATCATGGCTGATTTCAACTCCATTTACCCGCTCTCCCTCCATAGCCCTTAATTCCTCGAGAAATCAAGAATTTATCAACTTCTGTCTTAAAGACACTCAACGTCCCGGCCTCCACCGCCCTCAGTGGCAATGAATTCCACAGACCCACCACTCTCTGGCTGAAGAAATTTCTCCTCATCTCTGTTCTAAAGTGACTCCCTTTTATTCTAAGGCTGTGCCCCCGGGTCCTAGTCTCTCCTGCTAATGGAAACAACTTCCCTATAGCTCACATGTAGCAAAACACCAAACTGCGAGCACCAATGAGAGTGTTGGGGACGCTAACCTCTTTTAATCTACTGGTTGCAGTCAGACAATATTGAGATATATGTATCGCAAGAGCCAATCAGCAGCTTACTGTTCGATATTCTCCAGTGGGAAGTTACCACTTCCAAGAGCTGACTTTAACTTTTAGAGGGGATGGGAAGCTGGTCGCTTATTATCCTTCGCACCAGGTTTTAAAAATACAGTGTTTAGAATAGGTTCCTACTTTATCTTTTTCCCAATGGAATGAGCTTTAGACCGCCCAGGAGGCCACTGATAGCATGTACTTTGTCATACGTGTGCCAGTGCAGAATACCTGCAATTATGTTAACAGAAAGATGGGGGCACGCGGCGCAGTGGTTAGCACTGCTACGTCACGGTGCCGAGGACCCGTGTTTGATCCCGGCCCCCGGTCACTGACCGTGTGGAGTTTGCACATTCTCCCCGTGTCTGCATGGGTCTCACCCACACGACCCAAAGATGTGCAGGCTAGGTGAATTGGCCAGGCTAAATTACCCCTGAATTGGAAATAAATAAATAAATAAATAAGTGAGCATGTCCATTAAAGCTTTCCTGCAACTCAAAGGCAGCAGGCAAGTGCTAAGCCCTTTGTCTGGTCTCAGTCTGGACATGGCATCCCCACTCCATCTCTTCCAGGTAAAGGACATCCTGGAGGACCAGAGATGGATGTTGTTCCTGCAGAGGGAGAGCTCCACAGGCTGTGGATGAGCCTGTCCACCCTATCTAATCCTCTGATCATCTTGTATGCCTCAATTAAGTCACCTCTTAACCTTCTTCTCTCTAACGAAAACAGCCTCAAGTCCCTCAGCCTTTCCTCATAAGATTCTGGTAAATCTCCTCTGCACCCTTTCCAATGCTTCCGTTATAGTTGCCTGGTATGGAGGGAAGATCTTATGAGGAAAGGCTGAGGGACTTGAGGCTGTTTTCGTTAGAGGAAGAAGGTTGAGAGGTGACTTAATTGAGGCATACAAGATGATCAGAGGATTGGATAGGGTGGACAGTGAGAGCCTTTTTCCTCAGATGGTGATGTCTAGCACGAGGGGACATAGCTTTAAATTGAGGGGAGATAGATATAGGACAGATGTCAGAGGTAGGTTCTTTACTCAGAGAGTAGTAAGGGCGTGGAATGCCCTGCCTGCAACAGTAGCGGACTCGCCAATACTAAGGGCATTCAAATGGTCATTGGATAGACATATGGATGATAAGGGAATAGTGTAGATGGGCTTTAAAGTGGTTTCACAGGTCGGCGCAACATCGTGGGCCGAAGGGCCTGTACTGCGCTGTAATGTTCTATGTTCTGTGTTCTATGTAACCCCTCCCCCCCTTTATTCCTTCTTCTGACTGCAGCCAATGGCAAATAGCACACAATGAACGGCAGCTCCACACCTTGCTGGGATGTTGTTGCTAAGAGACCCATGAGTCAGGAGCCAGCCTGATGTAATGTGGGCTTCCCCACAGAGAGGAGAACGCAAGTTTGACACCCAGCTGCCTCATCATTATTAGGATGCCCCTAGAATCGGCCACATGATCTTAAATTTCACCTCCCACCTCGAGGGATCTCACAGACTGACTAACTGTGCGATGGGCAGCATGGTAGCACAGTGGTTAGCACTGTTGATTCACAGCTCCAGGGTCCCAGGTTCGATTCCCGGCTTGGGTCACTGTCTGTGCGGAGTCTGCATGTTCTCCCCGTGTCTGCGTGGGTCTCCTCCGGGTGCTCCGGTTTCCTCCCACAGTCCAAAGATGTGCAGGTTAGGTGGAGTGGCCAAAAAGTTAGCAAAGGGTTACTGGGTTACAGGGGTAGGGTGGAGGTGTGGGTTTATGTAGGATGTCCTTTCAAAGGGCCGGTGCAGGCTCAATGGGCCGAGTGGCCTCCTTCTGCACTGTAGGGATTCTATGATTCTGTGAGGGGAATTGGTGGATTGGCCATGATAAAATTGCCCTTCGTGTCCAAAAGGAAGGTTAGGTGGGGTTACTGGGTTACAGGGTGGAGGCATGGGCTTAAGTGGGGTGCTCTTTCCGAGAGCCGGTGCAGACTCGATGGGCCGAATGGCCTCTTTCTGCACTGTAAATGCTATGATTCTATGCTCAAGGCCAGTTTGGAAAAATGGTGTGCGTCACCTATCCGCCTTCCACCTCGTGTCACCCCCAACCTCTCCCCAATACCCAGGCCTACCCAATTTCACCGATCCTCTGTTGTCCTTGAACCTCCCTGGGTTACCCTGGACCCTGTCGCCATCCACCTCCTCATGCCTTTCCTCCCTGCGGAGGCGACGCCCATTACCATCCCCATGCCTACCCTGACCCTGCCCCTCCCTCCCATTATCCAACAGGAACACAACTGACTCCACCCTCTGGGTCACTCCATCTGCCCCCTTTCCCAGAACACTCTCACCTCCCCTTCCCCTGATATTGCCCCCATTCACTGGGCACTCTCCCCACACGTCTCCTGCAAGCTTCCCTGTCTTGTCCAGTGTGGTAGTCACCACTGATGTATATATTAGGTGATTTGTGGTAAGGCCCTGTACTACAGGTACGGGGGTAGTTCCCGGCATGCTGGCTCCGCCCAGTAGGTGGAGAATAAATATGTGTGCTCCCCATACAGCAGCCATTTCGCCAGCTGCTGTAGGAGGCCACACATCTTAGTGTAATAAAGCCTCAGTTGCATTCAACTCTCGTCTTTGTGTAATTGATCGTGCATCATCCAGCCTATCCGCCACCCTTCCACACTACTCTCCCCCCACCCCATCCCTTCCAGCCCTCGCCTGCCGCCCTTGCCCTGCCTTGGTACAATGTTTGCTAAAGGCATTCAATGTGCATGAAGTCACCTGAGGTCCTCAAGACGGAGAAAGAAACATCAACTGGCTTCAAAGTTGTGGAAAAGGTGAAGCTCACCAGGTATATGACATTTATATATAGTTAAACCCCGAGTGTTCTGGCGGGGACTTTAATTTGGAGCGTTCCGGCGAGATGGTCTTTTAATGAGTTTGCATTAGATGCTTATAAATGCAAATAGGGCTCCTGTCATTGATCGTTGGGAAGCTCGATGCATCTTTAAACCTCCTTGAAAATCGGGAGAACGGAATTCCTGACCGTTCGTTCCGCCGTTGGGAAACAGATTGTTTTGCCCCCGTCAAAATAAGGCAGAAGTCCGAAAATTCTGCTCTGCCGCTGATCTCCGAAGAGGAGGAGCAATTGGAGGCCAGCCTGAAGGTAATTAGTCTGGAGTATCAGCTGGCAGGACCCAGCAAGGGCCTTTGAGGGGGGGGGCAAGTTTGAGGGGCAGGGGTGGGGTGGTGGTGAGTGTTGCAGGGAGGGACGTCCTTGCAGCCTGGGTTGCTTCAGTTGGGCACGGGCGACGTCCAAAGAGGTCCCATCCTCTTACCTGCCACCATCCAGCTGAGCTAACGCTGCGAGACTGCCAGCATGGTGTGGGCCTCACCCTCCTGCAGGTAAAATAACAGCGGGGCTGGGATGAGGCACTTAAGTGGCCATTAAATAGCGAACTTAATTAATTCACTTAATTAATTCAAGAGAACTCAGCGACTCGTCTTCAAATATTACAAAGGTGCCTTTTGCATCCACCTGCGAGGACACACAGGGCTCATGGTGCGATTCTGCGTTTCTGAGACCAAGTGTTGACGCCAACACAGAATCCGTGGACTTTTAGGACAGAAAAAACAGATTCCGGTACCGTTAAGGGGCGAGCACCAGTGCTGTGTGGAACAAAATCGATTCCAATGAGAAACGGTGCTGGATTCGCCCGGCCCGTGATTGACACTCGGCTGACAAGATGCAGCCGCGCATATGCATTACACTCCCCCCCCCACACACACATTCCAGCCAACAAAATGGCACTGGATGCACTGGGGCGCACCCAAACAGCTGATGGGTCGACTGGGCCCTCGGTACCCTGGGGGGACTCCTGTATGACCTGTGGCACAAAGTTCACCGTGGGCTGTTAGCGGCGTGCACAGCTGCGTGGCCACCTTGCCGGCTGTGGCAATGGCCCTCCAAGCCCGCCCACTCTGACCCCGCAGCCCATCTCCTGGCCACCCCCCACTACTCCCCCCGGCCCTGGCAGAAGCCCCACAGCCGGCGGCACAACTGTCAGCAAACTATGACGAAGTTGGACACTTTCCGTACCCTCTCTCTCTCCCTCAGCAGCCGCCACGCGGGTTTCGCGATTTTCAAAAGCACAAGTGAACCAGGCCGTTGGGAACTTGGCCTGTTGGAGGCGGAGAATCGCGGAGGCTCCGGAGAAAACCGGGTCGGGCCCGCTCATCATAGAGTTTAAAGTGCAGAAGGAGGCCATTCGGCCCATCGAGTCTGCACCGGCTCTTGGAAAGAGCACCCTACCCAAGGTCAACACCTCCACACCCTATCCCCATAACCCAGTAACCCCACCCAACACTAAGGGTAATTTTGGACACTAAAGGCAATTTAGCATGGCCAATCCACCTAACCTGCACATCTTTGGACTATGGGAGGAAACCGGAGCACCCGGAGGAAACCCACGCAGACACGGGGCGAACGTGCAGACTCCGCACAGACAGTGACCCAAGCCGGGAATCGAACCTGGGACCCTGGAGCTGTGAAGCAATTGTGCTATCCACAAGGCTACCGTGCTGCCCCATGCTATGCAAATGGTGTCTACTGTACGTGCATTCTGGAACGCATTGACGCCGCTGTTAAGGCGCTGGAGCATTGCGATTTGGCGTCAAATTGGTGCCTGCCGCGATTTTGCCGTCGGAATCTATTCTCCACCCAATCGCCTTTCCTGATTTGGCGTCGGCTAACGGAGAATCCCGCCCCGCATGCCTAACACTGTAACACTCCCTCCGCACCCAAGCACCAACGTGGATCATGTGCTCAAGTCTCTGGAGCAGGGATTGAACCGACAGCTTACTTTCCCAGAGTTGAGAGTTCTATCATTGAATTGAGGCCGACGAGCAGTGTTCATGTCACAAGGACTCACACCTCAATTGTTGGTCCCATTGGCAGAAGAAATGGACAAGGGCGACACATGTTCCTGCCACCCAGCAGCAAGAGGAGGCTAGTCCTCAACTCACTGTGAAGAGAGCTAGGACGAACTCGCCCTCTGTAAGGTCAACTCCTGCAGTGAGCAGCTCCGGCTCAATGACAGCTCTTGGCATCACATCACATGCGGGGAATTGCAACATTAAACTCTTGCCATTTCTCTGTGTCACCCAGTGCCAGGCGATGCTGTATTACCTGCCTGTTTGCTATTGTTGTTTCGAAGCAAACAATGACTGTTCATGGGACTACAGTAAAAAGACGCAGTTATTAGGGACTTTTGAAGCTGTTTTGTTCGTTTGGTCCAATTAGCATGCAATTAAATTTCACGGAACATCCTTGCTGCATTATAAAAAATTAATATATGGTTTTCTCTTATCCGTAATGTGAGATGAGGAAAATCCCTTTGGAACGAAACCTTTGATTAGATTTGAAATGAGGAAAAAAAATGTTCCTGAACCACTTATGCTTGAAGGAGAACAAATTTCAGGGATATGAGGAAAAAGCGAGGGAGTGAGACTAATTAGCTTGCTCTTTGAAAGTGATAGTCCAGACTTGATGGGTTAAATGGCCTCCTTCTGTGATGTACTAATTTCACAATTCTACCTGACAGATAAAATAAAGACCCCGTATTGTGAATCATTTGCAATTGTAGAGGAATTTAGGTACAGGAGTAGACCATTCAGCCCCTCATACCTGCTCCGCCATGCGATTAGACCACAGTTGATGTGTCCCTCAAACCCATTTACTGACCTTTCCTGCATGTCTTTTTTTTCCACAACAAGTATTTGTCGATCTCAATCGTGTTAAATTTAAATTGATCCCCCGCAGCATTAGCCTTTTCAGTGAAGAGAATTTGCAGATAGGGCCCGACCAAGGTTCTCCATGTTGTGCTGTATGGTGCCACCGCTGAGCGCCATGCTGAATTATGTGCTCATTTTGATGTTCCAATAATGAGATCTTGTGACTTGTATGTTTAAACATGAACCATTTATTGGGATTCGTTGACGATATACAGATCAAAGTTAATGTCTTGCGTGGTGAAGTTGTCTCCAATAGAGTGTTCTATTTGTCTATTACCATGTGACTCTATACATCATACCAGTACCAGTTAACCCTTGCACTGCCAGGCACCGCTACACTACAATGGCATGCAGACACATACAACAGCAGCCCTCCTGCCCTCTGCACAGGCAGTAGGAATATGATGCACCAGTCAGAAGCTTGGCTGAACTTTCAGGGGGTAGCAGATGAGTGTGAGAAGTGTGGGCGGGGGCCAGCGAACCACGCGCACATGTTTTGGGGTTGCGAAAAATTGGGAAGATTCTGGGCGGGAATGTTTGCGGTCTTAGCCAGGATAGTGGAGGAGGGGGTGGCCCCGGACCCTTTGGTGGAGATATTTGGGGTTTCAGAGAATGTACAGACTGTATAGTTGATTGTTGGGAAGTATGTTTATTCGCTGTAACCTGTTTTGATACATGTTTGTAATAAAATATATTTTGAAAAAAAGAAGCTTGGCTGAGATAATCAGCACTACAGACCAGAAAAAAATAATAAATACAGTGTGATAAACTTGCATTGACAATTTCCACTATGAATGTGGACACAAGAATTTACAATGGAAACCAGATACAGTGAAGATTTTTCATATAGAAAGTATTTTTAAAAAGCATTATCCTGCCTGAGTCATTAAATAAAATTGCTGGGAAAATGTTGCTAACAGTCTTCAATTGAGCTCGTCACCAAGTGAACAGGTAAAGCTGGGAATATGCCAGTCCTGTATTAAATTTTTAACAGGGCCTGTCGGGTGTCAGAACTAAGAATTTACTGTTAATAATTTAGTTTGAGCGTCCACTTCAAAATCAGACTCCCAACTGAGCTGTTCCCTCTATCATCTGTAGGGTTGGTTTCAGCTCGCTGCACTTGTGGATAGTAAGCTGTGGGGTTAAAACAATCACATGTCTGCCGACAATGTTGAGTAAGAGGTCAGGTTGGACTTTGTCTCCACATTGTCCTTCACTGCACATATGACAAAGTTACGGTGACCCTGCGACACAGTAATAATAATCATTAATATTGTGACAAGTATGGTTACATTAACGCTGCAATAAAGTTACTGTGAAAATCCAAGGATACTTGGCATCTATAAGCATTGAAACACCACCAGCCAAATTGGCAATTTGGTCACTACAACTGAACGTAAACTATTTTAAAATGCGACGGCAAACAAGACATCGAACAGACCTTAAAACATCAGCAGGAAGAACAAAGACCTGGAATTCTATGTCACTTTTAATGCAGAAAATGCTCCAGGGGACTTCCCAACAGCGCAAGGGAAAACAGAGACTGAATGAAAGAAGGAAAGAATGGGAAAGGCAATCAGAAACTTTCTTGAAGATGTTTTAAGGAGCATCCTAAAGGAGGAGGGAAATCGAGAGAGACAGAGGAGTTTAGCAATGGAAGTTCGAAGAGTGAGGCCTGTGTGCAGTTGAGGGCATGGTTGCAAATGGTAGGGGATAAGAAAATGGGGAATCGGTTCATGTTGCCTACTCCATAAAGATCTATTAATCGTTATTTACTGCTACGTGAGATTGTATCTCTGGAATCCATGATCAAATTCAGCTGGATTGAAAGTTTGGACAATCACTTGGATCAATTTAGACAAATCGTGTTTAACGAAATAATTTTTTTTTTTTTTTAAAAGTACCCAATTCTTTTTTTCCCCAATTATGGGGCAATTTAGCACAGCCAATACACCTACGGCGCACACCTTTGGTTGTGGGAGTGAGACCCACGTTGACAAGGGAAGAATGTACCAACTCCACACGGACACTGACCCGGGGCAGGGATTGAACCCGGGTCCTCGGCGTCTTGAGGCAGCAGTACTAACCACTGCGCCATTGTGGGAATCCTGTGTTCATAAACATAGGGCGAGATATACCAGTCGCATTGCGCCTGAAAAGCAGCATGGCGCGGCTGGTAGATTGGTTTTCCGCAATCTATCCGACTCGCCATGCCTCAAAAGATCTAATGCGATCTTGCGAGACGTCGCGATGTGCATCCTGCCCATTGTGGGTGGGATCACTTTCTGACAAACAAATCTGCATATTAGAGTGAGACAGCTAGTCTCACTCCAATGTGCATTCCCGTGATCTGACCAAGGCGCGAGATCTAACCCCCTCGCCTTGGAGACCCTGGGCGAGTGCCGTTCGGTGCTGGACTCCACAAGCAAGGACCAAATGCAACGGCACTCACGGGGGTCTCCCAGGTGATTGGAGCCCCCAGGTGCTTGCCCTCTGGGCAGGGTGACACCTTGCACTGCTGGTGCCACCTGGGCACCCTGGCACTGCCAAGGTACCCAGGTGGCACTGCCAGCTTGCGGGGGCACTGCCAGGGTGCCAGACTGGCACTGCCGATGTGCCCTGCATGGGTGCGGGGGTGGCCGAGGACTCCCTTATCGATGAGTCGGGGCTGGGAGTGGGGTTCGGGGGTCATGTCAGGTGGTCGAGAGATCGAGACACCGTTTAAAAATGGAGTCCCAATCTCATCCTGCACTGAGGAGCTCTGGCGAGCGGAGTCCCTCAGTGCGGTCCCGAAATCTACCCGAATGGCCGTTCGACAGTGTGGTGTTTCTCGGCGCTCCGAGCGCTGGGAGGGGGGGGGGGGGGGAGGGGGGGGGGGGGAGGTCGGCGTTGTCATAAACGTCCTCGAGGCTTCAAGAATTCCTCCATTGTAACTTTGACAGAATCCAGCCAGGGCTTTATGCTCCCTGGGGTGGAATATTCTCCGAATTGAGCTAAGTGGGCTTGGGGGAATGCAAGCT
This sequence comes from Scyliorhinus torazame, assembly GCF_047496885.1. Taxonomy (NCBI): domain Eukaryota; kingdom Metazoa; phylum Chordata; class Chondrichthyes; order Carcharhiniformes; family Scyliorhinidae; genus Scyliorhinus; species Scyliorhinus torazame. The sequence continues at coordinate 21,872,652 of NC_092709.1, read as the reverse complement.
TCCCCTGCCAGCCGCAATGGCGGATTTTCCCGCTCTGTCGGCCGCACGCTTTCTGCCTCATTAATTGCGCACACGCGGCCTCGGATTCGCCTGCCATACCTGCGTGACCTCACTGCTTCCTCACTATGGCCGCCATATTGAAAGCACACCTGCACATACCCATCGCAACCTATGCAGCCCAGGACTGCTGCTTAACATAGAAATGACCCTCAAAGCCAGGAAGTTCGGTAACGCCACACTGGAGTAAATGTTGGATGCCGTGGAGCCCCACCCCAATGTCCTATACCGTCCCCTCCTCCCCCCTCCCCTCCGGCCGCAGGATGTCCACTAATAATAACAATAATAATAATCACTTATTGTCACAAGTAAGCTTCAATGAAATAACTGTGAAAAGCCCCTATGCGCCACATTCCGGCGCCTGTTCGGGGAGGCCGGGACAGGAATTGAACCCGTGCTGCTGGCATTGTTCTGCATGACAAGCCAGCTGTTTAGCCCACTGTGCTAAACCAGCCCCTTATGTCACTACTCTGGCTTGGGAGGCAGTGGCAGCACAGGTGAGCGGCTGCGGCCAGCCACCCAGTGCGGAAAGGGGATGAATGATCTCATCTGCTTCGCCAAGGTAAGTCGACCATCTCATCACTCTCCACTCACTCTCACCAGTCCTACACCCATCCACAGGCATCTCATTCACTGCCAGTTCAAGGGACATCACCACTTTCTCACTCACATCCTCACATTTCCAACTGGCCTCCTGATCCCATCCTCATTCCGTCCACAAACTACCTCACGGATGCCAGGCACCCTTTTCACCTGCTCCAGGGTGTGTCGTTCCCACACTCTCGCCATCTATCTTTATTCAGGACAAGCTGGCCCATAATAAAAGGGGAGGTCCCAGACCAGGGGTGGAGGGCTTGAACATTGCTGTCCTATTGGAGTACGAGAATAGAGCCATTGTGCTTGTTGGTGAAGATGTGGGCCTCTCCTGCGGTGACAGTGAGGATGGGAGCTAGCCACCAGATCATCCATCTAGCAATTCTACTCTGATTGCATTTCTGTGTCTTACACAGCTGCCATGCACGAATAAACTCCACTTTCACTCCGAGGCACATCTGCCAAGCTAGGCCCCCAGCCCCATCCCCAAGGGCTCCTTACACGAGGACCTTGAGGACAGCACAGAAAACCCTTCACAGTATTCGTCCACCCCAGATACACACACCTCGATGGAACCTAGATTTAGAGCAGGTTCGGGGGTCTTTTGAGTGTACCACACAAGCTGTAGGTGGTGGTAGGGACATCTGAGGTTGGTGGCATTCGGAGGACTTCTGGAGGCTTGGAATCTGCTGAGTCCGAGTCAGTTGATGATCCTGAATCGGTTGGTTCAGCGACAAACATGGGCACAGCAGGAAGAGATACCAGTTGCGTTGCTCAGAATGCAAGGGCAATGGAGTAGTCTGTCTGCTTTCAGTCCGAGGTAATAGTGCCGTCATGCCAATGCACTGATTTTAAGGTGTACAGATCACCAACAGCCTGTCTTGTCCCCCCATGCCGACACTATAATTAAGAAAGCCCACCAACGACTCTACTTTCTCAGAAGACTAAGGAGATTTGGCATGTCAGCTATGATACTCGCCAACTTCTACAGATGCACCATAGAAAGCATTCCTTCTGGTTGTATCACAGCTTGGTATGGAGCCTGCTCTGCCCAAGACCACAGGAAACTACAAAAGGTCGTGAATGTAGCCCAGTCCATCCCGCAAACCAGCCTCCCATCCATTGACTCTATCTATAATTCCCGCTGCCTCGGAAAGGCAGCCAGCATAATTAAGGACCCCACGCACCCCGGACATACTCTCTTCCAACTCCTTCCGTCAGGAAAAAGGTACCAAAGTTTGAGGTCACGTACCAACCAACTCAAGAACAGCTTCTTCCCTACTGCCATCAGACGTTTGAATGGGCCTACCTCGTATTAAGTTGATCTTTTCTCTGCACCTTGCTATAACTGTAACATTATATTCTGCAGTCTCTCCTTCCTTCCTTATGTACGGTATGCATTGTTTGTACAGCATGCAAGAAACAATACTTTTCACTGTATACTAATACATGTGACAATAATAAATCAAATCAAATCAAATCAAGCACTGAGGTCAACCCAGACAGGATGTTGGCTGCATTCATTACACTGCAGTGTCTGGCCGTTTTCATATCCATTCCGCATCAATGATGCCTTGTCCATAATGTTACCTGTGTTTATGAAAGTCATGGGCGAAATTCTCCGGTATCGGCGCGATGTCCGCCGACCGGCGCCAAAAATGGCGCAAATCAGGCGGGCATTGCGCCGCCCCAAAGGTGCGGAATCCTCCGCATCTTGGGGGGCCAAGCCCTAACGTTGAGGGGCTAGGCCCGCGCCGGACTGATTTCCGCCCCGCCAGCTGGCGGAAGTGCCCCGCCAGCTGGCGCGGAAATGACATTGCCGGGCGGCGCATGCGCGGGAGCGTGAGCGGTCGCTCACGGCACCCCGCGCATGCGCAGTGGAGGGAGTCTCTTCCGCCTCCGCCATGGTGGAGACCGTGGAGAAGGCGGAAGGAAAAGAGTGCCCGCCCGCCGATCGGTGGGCCCCGATCGCGGGCCAGGCCACCGTGGGGGCACCCCCGGGGCCAGATCGCCCCGCGCCCCCCCCCCAGGACCCCGGAGCCCGCCCGTGCCGCCTTGTCCCGCCGGTAAGAGAGGTGGTTTAATCCACGCCAGCGGGACAGGCATCCTAAGCAGCGGGACTTCGGCCCAGCCGGCGTGGCGCGATTCCCGCCCCCGCCGAATATCCGGTGCCGGAGAATCCGGCAACCGGCGGGGGCGGGATTCACGCCAGCCCCCGGCGATCCTCCGACCCGGCGGGGGGTTGGAGAATCTTGCGCCATGTCTTTCATCATGATTTGCAGGGTCATATCATGTTCACTCTTGGCTGTGTGACATGTGGGCAGAGGTGTTCTCCCATGCCCTATGTATGACTGAAAGGTGAAGGTGAAGTGTAGAAGGATAGGAGTGTGAACATATGGAGAAAGGTCATATGTCCGACAACTCATGCACTCTCTCATCTTCCGGGACTTCCATACTCTGAGCCCATACTCTAAGGTAGTGAGCGTTCCCATCTGGCATCTGCATTTCTGACTTTCTGACTGCACATCTAATAAGGTGCGAGCATTTTGTCACCTTAACTTGAATACTGGCCCGCTCAGCAAAACTAGTGTCCTGGAGTTCGGACCCACAGGCCTGAGTGTCTCTCACCTTGTAGTTGTCTGTCTTGTAGCCACAAGGCTTTTGCCTTCATTGGCCGGGGCATTGAGTATAAGAATTGGCAAGTCATGTTGCAGCTGTATAGAACCTTAGTTAGGCCACACTTGGGAGTATAGTGTTCAATTCTGGTCGCCACACTACCAGAAGGATGTGGAGGCTTTAGAGAGGGTGCAGAAGAGATTTACCAAAATATTGCCTGATATGGAGGAGCGGTTGAATAAATTCGGTTTGTTCTTGTCATGATATTCAAGTGAACATCACAGCACATGCACACATACATAATGATAAACAGAGCAACGGACCAATTAGCACACGTAACATGACACTTCCTGGGCACTCCATCAGGAGACGGCACAGGGCAAGGACCTCAAAGCCAGACACTCACACAGTCACCACGTGCTGAGTACCAAGTTTGTTATATAAATAGTTTAAAGGAATAAAACTGCGTTGTATCAATCGCAACCGTGTTTGTTTGTCTGTATCTCAGAGCACCCAACACTTCATGGTACCAGAAGTGAACTAAAACCTACCCACAAATCTGCCATCCTGCGTCATGGACACCGTCAACACACCGCAGCCGTTGCAAGTCGCTGGGAAACTTGGCATAAATTGGACGTTGTTGGGAGTCGGGGGGGGGGGGGGCGTGGGCCGGAGTCGGGGGGGCGTGGACCGGAGTCGGGGAGCGCGGGCCGGAGTCGGGAGGGACGCGAGCCAGAGTCGGTGGGGGGGGGGGCGTGGGCCGGAGTCGGGGGGGGGGGGCGTGGGCCGGAGTCGAGGGGGGCGCGGGCCGGAGTCGAGGGGGGCGTGGGCCAGAGTCGGGGGGGGGGGTCGCGGGCCAGAGTCAGGGGGGGGGCTGCGGGCCGGAGTCGGGGGTGGCGCGGGCCGAAAAATAAAAAAAATAAAAATAAAAGCAACGCTTCGAACTCTTTATGGAAGCCAACGAAAAACAGAGCGCCTCGGACAAAAGGATGATCACCATCCTCCTCACCACCGCAGGTCAGCACGCCATCCATGTATACAACTCCCTGGTATACACGAAAGGCGAGGACAAATCTAAATATGACACGGTCCTCCTCAAGCTCGACCAACACTTCAACGTTGAGGTCAACGAGAGCTTTGAGAGGTATGTCTTCCAGCAGGGCCTGCAAGGTAAGGATCAGCTCTTTCAGTCCTTCCTGACGCATCTCCGCATACTCGCGCAGTCCTGCGGTTACGACACCACCTCAGAGTCCATGATCCGGGACCAGATCGTTTTTGGGGTAGCCTCCGGCAGCCTACGCCAGCAGCTTCTAAAAATAAAAGGCCTGACCTTAGCATCTGCAGTTGAAGCCTGTGTCCTGCATGAGAACGCGACTAGCTGCTATGCCCAATTTCAGGCGACCGAATCGGCGCGGAAGGGGTCCTACGCGACCGGAATGGCGAGCCAGGTGCCCCACGAGGCCGAACGGGTCCAGGCGATCGAGTTTCTCCCGGCCCGCGGCCCGGACGAGGGCGGCCGTTTTGCGCTTTTCGAGGCCTCCCGCGCTTGTGCGCGCCGAAACCTACGGCAACACTGAGGGACGTGATGCGCAGGCGCGCTCGACGCAAGACCGAACTGCGCATGCGCAGTGGAGTAATGAACGCCATGACGTCACGACGTGCGGCATCTGTGGAGCTGCACATTTAAAAGGGCAATATCCCGCAAATACCCGACAATGCCTACACTGTGGCAAGATGGGCCACTACGCTGCTTACTGTCGAGTGGCTCAACCTGTTGATCTTCCACATCTCCGACAATCTCGCAGGAACGTGCGGACCATTCAGCCTCCACATTACGACACCCAAACCGATGACACAGATGACCAAGACGCCTTCCGGGTTGTGGTCATTGATGGGAACCGGGTCAACACAATCAATCCGGGTGATGAATGGTGTGCCACCCTGACGGTCAACCGATCGCCGATCACTTTCCGCCTGGACACTGGCACCTCCGCCAACCTCATAGCATGGTCCGCCTTCTACGCCATGAAGGTCAGACCACCAATCCGGCCGTCCCGGTGCAGGATGGCCGATTACAAAGGGAACGTTATCCGGGCTATGGGATCCTGCCAGCTCCAGGTGACACACAACACACACACGGCCACACTCTCATTCGAGATAGTCGGCTCATCGAAGGACTCCCTGCTGGGCGCACAGGCATTCAAGGCTCTCCACCTCGTGCAACGAGTCCACTCTCTCTGTCCAGACGGCACATCTGACTTCCCGGATGCAGAGTTCAACGCACAGCTCCAATCGCTCCTCGCCCACAACCAGGAGGCATTCGAGGGCATGGGAACATTGCCATACACCTCCCGAATTCGCCTCAAACCGGACGCCATCCCGGTCATTCACGCACCTCGCAGAGTTCCTGCGCCACTTAAAGACCGCCTCAAGCAGCAGCTGCAGGATCTCCAGGACCAAGGGGTCCTATCCAGGGTCACGGAGCCCACGCCATGGGTCAGCTCCATGGTGTGTGTCAAGAAGCCCTCCGGCGAGCTCCGCATCTGTATTGACCCCAAAGACCTCAATAATAATATCATGAGGGAGCATTATCCCATACCCAAACGGGAGGAGATCACCAGTGAAATGGCCCAGGCGAAAATATTCACAAAACTGGATGCTTCTAAGGGGTTTTGGCAGATCCAACTCGATCCCTCCAGCCGAAAGCTATGCACCTTCTACACCCCTTTCGGCAGGTTCTGCTACAAACGGATGCCATTTGGCATCATCTCGGCATCCGAGGTCTTTCATAGGATCATGGAGCAGTTGATGGAAGGCATCGAAGGGGTGCGCGTATATGTGGACGACGTCATCATCTGGTCCATCACACCACAGGAGCACATATATCGTCTCCAATGCGTTTTTGCCCGCATACGGGAAAACGGCCTGCGCCTCAACCGGGCCAAGTGTTCCTTTGGCCAGACCGAGTTGAAGTTCCTGGGGGACCATATCTCCCGGTCAGGGGTCCGTCTGGATGCAGACAAGGTGAGCGCCATCACAGCCATGCCGCAGCCGGCCGACAAGAAAGCTGTCCTACGCTTCCTTGGCATGGTCAACTTCCTGGGGAAGTTCATTCCCAACCTTGCCTCCCACACGACAGCTCTGCGCCACCTCGTCAAAAAGTCCACAGAGTTCCAGTGGCAACACACACACCAGCTGGAATGGGAGGAGCTCAAACTCAAACTCACCACTGCACCGGTATTGACGTTCTTTGACACGTCTCGTGCCACCAAAGTCTCGACTGATGCCAGCCAATCTGGCATTGGAGCAGTGCTCCTGCAGAGGGATGACACGGCATCATGGGCCCCAGTTGCCTATGCATCGCGAGCCATGACCCCCACAGAGCAGCGCTACGCGCAGATCAAAAAGGAGTGCCTGGGCTTGCTAACCGGTGTAGACAAGTTCCATGATTATGTATATGGTCTTCCCCGGTTCACTGTCGAAACTGACCACCGCCCCCTGGTCAGCATAATAAACAAGGACCTGAACGAGATGACCCCTCGCCTCCTGCGCATCCTACTTAAACTCAGGAGGTACGACTTCCAACTGGTCTAAACCCCAGGGAAGGAACTCATCGTTGCGGATGCCCTATCCAGAGCAGTGAGCACGCCGCCAGATGCGGAGGGGTTCGTATGTCAGGTCGAGGCACAGGTGGCTTTCAGATCGGCAAATCTGCCAGCTGACGACTCCAGTCTGACCCGTATTCGCCGAGAGACTGCGGCCGACCCACTTCTACAGCGGGTGATGCGCCACATGACGGGAGGGTGGCTCAAAGGGCAGTGCCCGCAGTTCTACAATGTCCGAGACGACCTGGCCGTCATTGATGGCGTCCTTCTGAAGCTGGACTGGATTGTGATTCCGCACAGCATGCGCAAGCTGGTTCTCGACCTACTACACGAAGGCTACTTGGGGGTCGATAAGTGCAGACGGAGGGCCCGAGAGGAGGTATACTGGCTGGGCATCAGTGACGATATTGCTAACATGGTGCTCAACTGTACAACCTGCCGTAAATGGATGATGGAGGGTGAGGGAGCGGCGTGGGAAAGACTGGAGAGAAAGTCCTGTAAAGGGACGAGTTTAGAGGCGCTGGTGACGGCGCCGCTACCGATCTCACCTAAAAAGTTTACCACGAACCCGGTGGTGGCGGCAACATTGAATATCTGGGGACAGTGGAGGCGACAGAGAGGGGTGCGGGGAGCCCTGGTGGGGTCCCCAATCAGGAACAACCATAGGTTCGCCCCAGGAAGAATGGATGGAGGATTTCAGAGCTGGTTCCAGTTGGGAATTAGGAGGGTGGGAGATTTATTTATAGATGGGACTTTTGCGAGCTTGGGAGCATTGGAGGAAAAGTATAAGTTGCCCCGGGGAAATTTCTTGAGATATATGCAGGTGAGGGCATTTACTAGACAACAGGTGAGGGAATTTCCGTTGCTCCCGACACAGGGGATACAGGACAGGGTGCTTTCAGGGGTGTGGGTCGGAGAGGGCAAGGTGTCAGAGATTTACCGAGAGATGAGGGAAGAGGGGGAGGAGTCGGTGGGCGAACTAAAAGGAAAGTGGGAAGAAGAACTAGGGGAGGAGATAGAGGAGGGTATGTGGGCTGATGCCCTAAGCAGGGTAAATTCCTCTTCCTCATGCGCCAGGCTTAGCCTGATTCAATTTAAGGTGCTACATAGAGCACACATAACGGGAGCAAGATTGAGCAGGTTCTTTGGAGTGGAGGACAAATGTGGGAGGTGTGGTGGGAGCCCGGCAAACCATGCACATATGTTTTGGGCATGCCCGGCACTGGAAGGGTATTGGAAGGGAGTGACGGGAGTGATTTCGCGGGTGGTGAAGGCCCGGGTCAAACCAGGCTGGGGGTTAGCTCTATTTGGAGTTGCGGAAGAGCCGGGAGTGCAGGAGGCGAAAGAGGCCGACGTTGTGGCCTTTGCGTCCCTAGTAGCCCGGCGCAGGATCCTACTCATGTGGAAGGAGGCGAAACCCCCCGGACTGGAGGCCTGGGTAAATGATATGGCGGGGTTCATTAAACTGGAGCAGATAAAGTTTGCCCTGAGAGGATCGGCTCAAGGGTTCACCAGGCGGTGGCAGCCATTTCTCGACTACCTAGGGGAACGTTAGAGGGAAGACAGGTGACCAGCAGCAGCAACCCAGGGGGAGGGGCGGGGGGGGGGGGGGGGGGGGAAGGGGGAGGGGAGGTTTAGTTTAGGTCAAAGATAAAGGGGTTTTGTTACTTGTGTATTGTTTAAAATTTCTGTATTGTTATTGTTGCGTTTGCTTTGTAAGAGGGGAAAAATTGTTGTATGGGAAAAAATTTTCAATAAAACATTTATAAAAAAAAAAACTGTACAACCTGCCAAAGGTTTCAGCCGGCGCAGCCTCCTGAAACGCTTCTGCCCCATGAGCTGGTGATGTCCCCCTGGGCGAAGGTGGGTGTGGACCTCTTTCACGCGCTCGGCAGGGACTATGTCATCATAGTTGACTACTTCTCCAACTACCCAGAAGTCATACGCCTGCACGATTTGACGTCGTCTGCTGTCATCAGGGCTTGCAATGCTCGCCACGGCATTCCGATGACTGTCATGTTGGACAATGGGCCCTGTTTCACCAGCCAGGAATGGTCATTGTTTGCTGCCTCGTATGCCTTCATACACGTGACGTCCAGCCCTCTGCACCCCCAGTCCAATGGAAAGGTGGAGAAGGGCGTTCACATTGCCAAGCGGCTCCTCTGCAAGGCTGCTGCTGCCGGGTCGGACTTCTGCCTCGCCCTGCTGGCCTATCGCTCGGCCCCACTAGCCACTGGTCTCTCACCAGCACAGCTGCTGATGGGTCGTGCCCTCAGGACCACTATGCCTTCCATCCTGGCACCAACAATAGACCATGCTCCGGTACTGTATAGGGTGCAACTGCAGTGCGGTCGCCAGAAGAGGTCATATGACACACGATCCTCCCGCCCTGGCCCCTGGAGACGACGTCCGCATCCACCTACCAGAAGGTGGCAGGTCAGCACCTGCCGAAGTTCTCCGACGCGTGGCTCCCCGCTCGTTCCTGGTACGCATGCCTGGTGGATCCGTGCGTAGGCGCAATCGCCGGGCTCTTCGCCTACTTCCACGCTCGCAATGAGACCTTACACTGACGCCGTGTCCTCCTGTGGTTCCTGATAGCGACTTTGTGGAGCTGCCTGCTACCATGCTCCTTCCGTCGCCGCCCGTGGCCAGGCTCGCACCTCAGCCGGTGGTTCCTGACCCACCCTTGAGGCGGTCAACCCGAATTCGTCACCCACCTACTAGACTGGACTTATGAGACTGTTTACACGTTGAACTCATCCAACCACTGTTTTAACATGTCGATGTTCTTCTCGTTACAGGCATTCGTTTTATCGTTCCACATTTCCACGTTTTTTTTTTGTTATGGTACAACCTCGTTAGTATGTCACACCCGACATCGCCCCTTGTATATAGTTAAGCCCCATGTACATGCTGTAAATATTACACACACACACATTTAGCTACACTCAGTACACATTTCTATTCATAACCACATAGGCACATAATCTTGTAAAAAAGGGGGGCTGTCATGATATTCAAGTGAACATCACAGCACATACACACATACATAATGATAGACAGAGCAACGGACCAATTAGCGCACATAACACGACAGCCAATCACAGACGAGCATACACAGTACAAAACAAGAAACACGACACTTCCTGGGCAGGCCATCAGGAGACGGCACAGGGCAAGGACCTCAAAGCCAGACACTCACACAGTCACCACGTGCTGAGTACCAAGTTTGTTATATAAATAGTTTAAAGGAATAAAACTGCGTTGTACCAATCGCAACCGTGTTGGTTCATCTGTATCTCAGAGCACCCAACACCTCAGTTCTCACTGGAACGACGGAGGTTGAGGGGCGACCTGATAGGCATCTACAAAATTATGAGGGGCATAGACAGTGGATAGTCAGAGGCTTTTTCCCAGGGTAGAGGGGTCAATTACTAGGGGGCATAGGTTTAAGGTGCGAGGGGCAAGGTTTCGAGGAGATGTACGAGGCAAGTTTTTTTACACAAAGGGTAGTGGGTGCCTGGAATTCGCTGCCGGAGGAGGTGGTGGAAGCAGGGACGATAGTGACATTTAAGGGGCATCTTGACAAATACATGAATAGGATGGGAATAGAGGGATACAGACCCAGGAAGTGTAGAGGATTATAGTTTAGGCGGGCAGTATGGTCGGCACAAGCTTGGAGGGCCGAAGGGCCTGTTCCTGTGCTGTACTTTTCTTTGTTGTTCTTCTTTGTTGTTGTTTCAATGTATGTGAACAGTGCTATGCATCCCCTCACATGGACACTGGCTGTGGTGTGGTCACAAATTCTGATTCCAAATGGTCATATGTGATGGACCATGGATTCTTTGATCATGTTCTGGAACCGCACAGCCTAACTTCAGACAAAAATGATGGCGGGAGAAATGGAGTCTGAGTAATAATACACTGAAGTTGAAATCTGCGCTATGTTTGAAATGACACGTGACGTCGAGGGCTTTATGTTCTCTGCCATTTTTCACATCGTCAGGGTCAGGGTTGGCCCTGAGGGCAGAATGTCTGTGTTAAAGAGGAAGCAACTTAATACACAGCATGCAATTGTTTGAATGTCATCATCCTCAGGTGCTCCACCTCCATAGTAAGATGAGGAAAAATGTAGGTCACCGTCCCTAAGTGAGAGTGCCAGATGTCAATAGGATTGAGAAGAAAGTGACAGGGAGGACTGACTCATCTGGACGTGGATTGAGACTTGTCGAACCTCCTCAGCTTCCTCGACCTTTCCTGCTGATGTATTGTACAGCCTGTTTCCAGGGAGCTTTGATAGTCACAAGAGTGCAGCCGATGTCACCCTGCTCCTGTGGGAACTGGGAATGTCTGTGAAGCCCAGTGCTCTGGAGTTCTGGTTTGCTCGATCTCTGTCGAAGTTGATGCAATTGTGGGCCTTAGCAAAATAGGGTGTCGGTGACCTCATGAATGCATTTGTGTGTGGGTGCTTGAGGGATCCAGCAGTAAAGGTTGAGTGCGGCTGTCACTTTCGCAGTCACAGGCAATGGTGCCCTCTGAGTCCACATGCTGTAGAATGTGGAAAATGTGAGATACCAGGCCCCTGGTGATGTAGAAGTGTCAGTGAAACTGGTTCTTACTCATCAGCAGATAAGACAGGCAACATCTGTATACCCTTGCTCTGGTGAAATGCCTATGCACAACATTTTCTGTTCTGTACATCCTCTGTGTCTAGAGCTGGCTCTCCTTGGCTATGGTGTTGTGGGTTTTCCTCCTCCCTTTGACAATCCAGACTCTTCCATTGTAACCTTCTCCCTTCTTTTCTCATTCTTGTCTGCAATTATGCAGGCTGCACTGAATCCAGACTCTATCTTCCTGGTGGCCTCCTATCTGCGGCATCAATGAGAAACAGATAAGAGTCAGGACTCGACTACAAATCTAATCTTTCTGTCAATGACTTGTGAGCGATGATGGGTTCACAACCCAGCAGCCTCAGAACTGAGCAACGGCCATTGTTCCTCTGACTGAGTGGGCGCCCGAAGCTAAGTATAGGCTTTAGTAATAGTGGTAGTTTAGTTTTTAGAGTTTATGCATGAGTAGATTTGACTGTGTGTAAATAAATGAGCATTGCTTTTGAACTTACTAACTGGTGTATCGAGTCATTGATCAGTCCATGTTGGCAACTACTCATCTCAAAAGCGATCTACAATGCAGGGTGCAAATCAAGTGCTCGCCCTCCCGCTATTCATGAGCTACTGCCATTAGATCACCCTGGTCAAACAGTGACCCAAGCTGCAAATCAAACCGGGCACCCTGGAGCTGTGAAGCAACAGTGCTAGCCACTGTGCTACTGTGCCGTCCCATGTCCGGGTGCCCAATTGCTCTGAACGTCTTGATCACTCTGGGGAATTGGCCCACTGGGAGCCAGGGTTAAACCCAGGAGACTGATTAGTGACACTTTGTGTGATTCGTGTCACTTAAATGCGCATCAGTGCTTCACTTTGCTGATCACTCTGGGGAATTGGCCCACTGGGAGCCAGGGTTAAACCCAGGAGACTGATTAGTGACACTTTGTGTGATTCGTGTCACATAAATGCGCATCAGTGCTTCACTTTGCTGATACCCTGTCATTGAGAGACCACTAACATCTCTTAGCTGCGCCTGTCTGCTCATGTGAGGATGCACCATTAACCTGGACGCCCCTTTAATCGCCACTCCCCCCCCCCCCCCCCCCCCCACCCCTGTACAACCAGCTGGCATCCAAGGCACCTGCAGAGACCCCACAGCAGGGGGTGTTCACATTATAGTCTTTCTCTGCACAATCGCTGCATGTTGGAAGATGGTTGTGAGATATCACTGCCAGACCAGTTTGGATCCTCTCTGTTCGACTATGTAGCACCATCTCCCACTGATGAAATGAACAGTTAGATTACCCTCCCTCAAAAACCTTTCAATCCTCTCCCTGTATCCCATGTTCCTATTGTTTGTGCTGGATATCCATTTGTTAGCCATGGACATTCGGAGGTGGAGGTGCCTATACCTCATGTCCACCACAGCCCTCACCTCCCAGAGGCCACTTTCACAGTTAAACAGGTACCTCCACACTCTCAGTCTGGGATTTCTCCCCCTTTGCCAAGCCAGGCCTCGCCCTGCGGCATCCTAACTTGCCAGCAGCCATTTCCCCCTTTTGCCAAGCCAGGTCTCACCCTGCCGCTGTTGAAGACTCCCCCTACCTCACTGCGGGTCTGGTAAGTAGAGACTTGCCTGTGAACCCTGAAACTGATGAGGTGCCGCCAATGAGGCCTGGCACTGAATACCATGAGCGCTGCCCAAAACAATGTCGGCAAATGAACCTCAAAATGTGGAGCCAAGTGCCGGTTGCCAGGTGCACATCATGTACCATTGTGAAACACGTCGGTATGGCCTCCTGATCCAGTGTGGGGTGATGATTCCGACAAGCTTGGATTGTGAAGAGATGCAAATCTATGGAAATGATGTTCTTGACTTGCAGCAGTGGGAAACGTAACCTGTCATCGACTGGAGAAGCGGACAACCACAAACTGGTTTTACAGTGGCGTAAAGCCATTCTCTTGCGAGCTTGTGAGATTATCTGTTCATGACCTCCCTGATGCCCAACGCAAACAGGAGCAGAAAATCCAGGCCCTGGGCTAAATACAAGAGAAAAATCAGATTGCGATCCACAGAGCCACTGGAAGTTACGTTTCGGCTCTGCAACTTGTTGCTAACTTTTGGTTGGCTCTTAATTTGGTTCTGTTTAATCACGTTTGTTCAAGAGTCGCCAGGTATCTTTCGACACCGCCACAAGGTTCAGAACCGAATACTGATCAATGACTCGATACACCAGTTAGTAAGTTCAAAAGCAAGGCTCATTTATTTACACACAGTCAAATCTACTCATGCATAAACTCTACAAACTAAACTACCACTATTACTAAAGCCTATACTTAGCTTCGGGCGCCCACTCAGTCAGAGGAACAATGGCCGTTGCTCGGTTCTGAGGCTGCTGGGTTGAGCGGTTTACAGGGTAGCAACTAGGAGCGTCTATCTCTTAACGTGCATTGACTTGGGACTTGCTTGGCCTGATGCAGCTGCTAGGCAGTTCTCTCTCTTCGGTGAGAGCCAAAGCCAAAGGAGGGCGTTTCTCCCTTAGGGGATACCTTTTATACGGAAAAGGGCTTTGCAGCTTTTGGGCTTGGCCTCAACTAATTGGGTCTTTCCCAATCATCTGTATCGATTTTCCTCCAATAGAGGGGTGGTTCCCTGATCGCTGGGCATGTCCTGGTGACTGTCAATCTGCTTTGTCTTAGCTTCTTCTGGTGCCAGGGAGTCTGCCTTAACATTGTGTCTCTAAATGTTTCCCTTTTGTCCCCGGAGATGGCTCATTAGTATGTAGATTGTTTGGTAGTTTCTGTCCTGTCTGAGAATTTAAGGTTCTAATCAACAGACAGAGCTTGCACCTGCTTGTTTCTTAGCAGTGTCCAATTTTCCCTGCATTCTTTGCAGGTGTCCATTTTGTAATCGGGACATGGCCATCCCAGATGGCTACGCTCCCTCCTTGTGATCCTCAACGCGAAGCGTGAAGGATCACATTACCATGGCCTCTTCATCCTCTGATCCCCGGGGCACCCATGCTCAGGCTCTACACTGTCCTATCCTATGCAACACAATTTTACCTAAACCATTTTAAATACATGTTAAATACATAAAATTCTACGGGGTGCTATGACATTAATACATGCATTACAGAAATATAAAAAAACTGGAACCTCTAACTATTCTCAATAAGCTATCCTCTTTCAAACAATCCAAAAATACAAACAATCCAAAAATAATCTATACATCTTAAACTGTACAAAATAGCAGCACACAAATTTCTCTGGCCTGGCAGTCAGACACAGAGGTTTACATCTCTTTATTCCATAGAATACATTAAACAAAATGCATGCTCTTTAATCCGTCCCAATGGGTTCGGGGGTCTGGTGAAATCCGAAAATGGGGGACCTAAATCTGTATATCGGGGTACGAGAGCGATATGCTCTCCTTCGCCATTTCTTGACTCTGAACGTTTGCACGACACTGCAAAGTATCGCCAGCACTAAGAGTGCTTCGACTACATATGAGAGTGAATACCAGGTGATAAACCTATCACACCAGGTCGGGGTATTGCTAGCTGTCACTGGGCTAGTTATCTCGGGGTTCTGTGCATTGCAGGGGTGAGAGTCATTTACGGTTTGTGTGGTAGGGGGTCAGGGGGGTAGCGTCTGCGCGCAACTGAAGGGATCCCGCTAAGATCCATGTGAACACGTAGGCTGTCTTCATCTTTGTCGGACTTCTTTGTCTTCCTCTGTGGTTCCTGGGTTTCTGGAGTTCTGTGAACACAGCAATAATTTCTGTTATTATCTTGCTTAAGATTTCGTATGTCTGTCTGTCCTTTATTGCCTTTATAATTGGTCACCATCTGTGACTCCCTCATTTAAAAAATTTTTAAACCGAATATTTGGACTAGACATTTAAGAAAAATATTGAAGTACTGCGAGCCGTCTCGCAGCCTGTGTGATTTACCATCCCAGTGTTTGAGAATGTAAATAGCATAGGGAAGCAACCTAAGGGTTGCCGAAACCAAACAAAAGAATTTTGAACGTAATGAGCCAAAAATGGGGTGCGTATGGGCAGCGGCGGGTAAGAAATGGGTGGAATCCCCGGGTCGGACAGTGATCAATGCCGTATGTGCTCTACCCCGAGCATAGCTGACCAGAGGGGGGGTCCTCAGGCAGGGCGGGGACCAATGCCGTTTCTCCACTGCCTGAGCAACCGGCAAGATCGAGTAAGAATGTGGTCATCGTGGGGGGCTGCCTCTCGAATTAGGAGAGCAACTATTAGTGGGGTTCTGTCGACAGACTAGTTCCTCTGAACTATTGTCTGAGACAAACTTGTACCTTTAACAAGGTTCTGGTGACAAACTAGTTTCTCTGAACTATTGTCTGGGACAGACTTGTTCCATTAACAAGTTTCTGGGGACAAACTAGTTCCTCTAACAGCCATTGGGCGTCAAAGGGGGTGGTGACATGGGGCCGTGAAAACTTTCCGCGTTTACACACAACACTTAACGATAACACTAACGAACAAACATTCAACAAATATGGTGCAGGTGCCATCAGAAAGGACACCGTATCTCTCCCTCGGTTCCTTTTTCCTCCATCATCTGGACCCCTCACTGCTCAATAGCGAACAGGGTCGCAAAGGGATTTGTTTGGTGGGAGTCAGACTCGAAGTCATCATCTTCTCCCGGCTGCCAAACTCTTGTATGTAGTAACCGTGCTAAAGCTGCTTGGGGCGAATTGGGGTCCATCTCATCATTCCGGATGAGCCTGAACGAATTATCTCGGTGCCAGAATCGTGTGTCGAGGTTGGAGCGGCTATGCTTCAATCTGTAATCGTCGGGCGCTGGGTCTGGGTCAAGGGCTTTGATATAGGTGATCTCAAATGGGTCGGTAGAATCATGCTCAGATTCACTGGGAGTGGGGCCTGGTGCAGGGGTGTAGTCGTAACGTGGTGTGCTGTGGCTGTCGTCATTGTGATCGCTATCACTCTCGCTGTCGCTGCTGGTTGAGGGAAGGGAGAGGCGGAGTTGTGCCACTGGGGGTGGAGTTGAAGTCATGTCTGAGGGCGGGCTGGAGTGGTTGGGGGAGGGTAGGATTACGTCATCTGTGGGCGGGGCGTGATCGTCTGCTGCTGTGAGCAGGATGTGGTGTGTGTGGTTATTCTGCGAGCCGTAAGCCTTGAGCTGGTTTATATGAAACCACGCAGACTTGCCATTGGGATAGGTTATTTTGTATACTGAGGGGCTGACTTTGTCCGAAATGGAGTAAGGTCCAGAAAATTTTGGGGAAAGGAATGAGTGGGGTTGTAAAGGAAAAGCATAACTTGTTGCCCTACTGTAAACTCAGTGGCGTGTACTGTTTTGTCGAAACAAGCCTTGCTCTGTTTCTTCTGTGGAAGGGGCTGTTTAGCACAGGGCTAAATCACTGGCTTTGAAAGCAGACCAAGGCAGGCCAGCAGCACGGTTCAATACCTGTAACAGCCTCCAGGAACAGGCACCGGAATGTGGCGACTAGGGGCGTTTCACAGTAACTTCATTTGAAGCCTACTTGTGACAATAAGTGATTTTCATTTCATTTCATTTTCCTGGTTCCAAGTCTCACTGCTGCGGCGAGTTGGGCTGCCTTTATGTTCTGTACTAGTTGTGTGACCGCGTTTTCATGCGTGAGGGCTGTAACTGCGGGGCTGGCCAAATCCAGTCCTAATAAATACTCAGTGCCTTTCATGGGGCGTCCGGTCATGAGGGTGTGGGGAGTGTATCCTGTGGACGTGGATACCGTGTTTCTTAAAAACATTGAAGCAAATGGAGTACTGAATCCCAGGTGCTATTATTTTGCTGTACCATTTTCCGGAGGCTGGCTTTAAATGTCCTATTCATTCGTTCTACAATACGACTTGACTGGGGGTGGTATGCGATATGGAACTTTTGTCTAATGCCGAAAATCGTGAGGACGTTTTTCATTACACGTCCGGTGAAATGGGAGCCTTGGTCGGACTCTATACTGCGTGGGTAGCCCCATCTTGTAAAGATGTGGTGTGTTAATATTTTAGCCGTCGCCTTGGCCGTATTAGTTAGTGATGGAAATGCTTCCACCCATTTTGTGAAGGTGTCTATGACCACCAACACGTACTTGTAACCATTTCTGAATGGGGGTAGGGGTCATATATAATCTATCTGGAGATTTGTCCAGGGTCCATTAACGGGGAGGGTATGGCTAAGTTGAGCCTTTTTAGCATATCTGTCCGGATTGTTCTGGGCAGAGATTAAACAATTCTCTACATAGTGTGTGACATCGATTTTTAAATCAGGCCACCAGCAAAGCGGTCTGAGGTGGGCTAGTGTGGGTTCAATTACTTGGTGTCCATGATTGTCATGGAACTGGACAAATTATCTGGTTCCTGTCCTGGCTGGGAACTATATAAATGCCATCGTTTAAAATCACACCGTCGTGTGTGGTGATTGCGTTTTTAAACATGTCGTACGGGCTGGGAAGGTTCCCTTTAAAACTCTGTGTACTGGGGTGCTTTCAGGGGGGTTCCAAAAATAACCATGCCTGGAGCCTGCCTTCGCTAGGGCGTCTGCTTTAACGTTACCAGGGGGGGAAGAACCGTGATGACTGCGAACCTTAATTATACCGTATTTCCTATCCTTCGCTGTCTCTAAGATATGGCGGAGTAATGGGGCTGAGGGTAGGGGTTTACCATTCGCGGAAACAAATCCTCTTGTTTCCCAGAGTGGTAGGAACTCTGTCAAACTATTGCAGACACACAAGCTGTCTGAATAGATGTCTGCTGGGGTCGGGAACGAGTCTGGATGGTCTACAATATATGCAATCGCTGCCAGCTCTGCTGCCTGTGAGCCTAAGTGTCCTGGCAACTTTAAGGAAATTTCATCTTGGGCGCGTCCCTGCGCATCCTCTACATATATACCGCAACCGGTAATTCTCTCTCCGTTTAACACTGTGGATGAGCCATCCACATATATCTTCAGGGGTGTGCACGTGTCTGTGGGCTGGGGTCTCTGGGGTGCACTACTTGTTTTCCTGGGGGGTGTTTTAGGAATAAATGGGCCTGTGTTCTGTTTCGTGGTGATGATCTCACATTCATGAGGGGTGCCTGCATACTGCAAGTTATCGGCTAGGAAAGTGTGGGTCTTGGTTCTCTTTACCGTGATGTCCCGTCCCTGTAAAAGAAGGGTCCAACGGGCTGCGCGGATTTGGCTGACTGTGCCATCTTTAAGTCGGCCGTCTAACAATAGCTGTGTTGGGGTGTGTTCTGTGAGGATGGTGATGGGGTTGAGTCCTGTAATGTAGGCAAAGTATTGTACTGCCCAAAAAGCTGTGAGCAGGTGCCTTTCACAGGCAGAAAATCCTTCCTCTACGGGGTCTAACATGCGTGAGGCGTATGCAACTGGTCATGGCGTTCCTGGAGGAGCATGGCCGAAAGGGTTTGGTCGGTGCTTGCAACTTCGATTGCATATGGGGAAAGTGGATCTGGGACCTGTAGAGCGGGGGCTGGGCTGAGGGCTCTTTTTAAAGCGTCCACGGCATCTGTATGCTGTGGAAGCCATTCCCAAGGTGCCTGCTTCTTGAGAAGGTCGGAAAGGGGCGCTGCTTTAGTGGCGAAACCGTCAATATGGTTTCGGCAGTAGCCAACCAGTCCTAAAAATGACCGGAGGGCTGAGATGTTGTGGGGAAGGGGCAATTTGACGATCGAGTCAATTCTCTTGTGCTCGATCTCGCGTTTACCATGAATGATCACTGTTCCCAAGTAAATCACTTTTTCTTTCAGAATCTGGGCCTTCTTGCGGTTGACTTTACAACCAATTTCTTTTAGGAGTGCTAGGAGTTCGGCGAGAAGCAAAATGTGCTCTCCCTTTGTGTCTGTCTGTAGTAACATGTCGTCTACGTACTGGACCAGACAATCGGGACGGGAACATTTTGCGAATCCATTTGCCAGCTGTCGGTGGAAAATGGAGGGGGAGTTGTGGAAGCCTTGTGGAAGGCACGTCCACGTGTACTGTTGCCCTTGGAATGTAAAGGCGAATTTGTACTGGCACGCTTTAGCCAATGGAATGGACCAAAAGCCGTTACTAATGTCCAAAACCGGAAAAAAAATTGACTGGAGTCCCTGTTTGAGCATGGTCTCGGGACTCGTGGCTACGGTGGGGGCTGCTGCTGGGGTTACTTTGTTCAGTTCCCGGTAAATCAATGGTCAGTCACAATGATCCTTCCGGTTTCCTGACGGGCCAAATCGGTGCGTTGTTTGTGGAGGCTACTGATCTGAGTATGCCTTGATCCAGCAAACTCTCTATTACTTTGGAGATTTCTCCCTCTGCTTCCTGGGGAAATCCGTACCGCTTCTGGGGTTTAGGGTCGGGACCTGTAATGTTCACAAAGCCAGCCAAACTGCCACAGTCGTGCTTGTGCTGTGCAAAAGCTGCTTTGTGTTCCTGCAGGACTGCCCTAACCTGTTTGTCTGCACTAATGGCTCGAGGATCGAACCAGTAGTCTCCTACTGAGCTAATCCTATTTACGTATTCTCCAACTGTGAGCGTGGTGGGGGGTCGTGCTGCCTTTGCCATTTTCCATACACACTTGTTCACTGGGTCGAAAGAAAGGTTACGGGCGCTCATGAAATCAATCCCAAGGATATGTTCTGCTGTCTGGGGCAGATCAACTTAAACTACGGTGTGCTTAGTCGTGATTTTACCTATCTGTATTGCTATAGGGGCTGTGATGTGTCCCTGCTGGAAATGGCCTCTAAAGCCGCTGAGTGTAATGGTGTCTGTTGTGGGTCACGTGTCTCGCTGAAACATCGTGGAGGAATTGAGTGTCGTGTGGGACCCTCCTGTGTCCCAAAGAAATTCTACGGGTTGTCCCCGAACTTTGCCTGCTACTACCGGTCTACCGGACTTGTCCCAAAGGGTGTCGCAGATCCAAGTTGGGGAGCCCGAACACCGTCAGTCGGTGTCGTTCATGTCTGCATTCTCTGAATGGGCGCTAACGCTATGGATCAGCTTTGCCCTATTCGTGTTTAGGGTGCCTGTCTGTTGGTTTCTCTGCTGCTTCTGGGGCGCGTTGCACTCTCGTGCAAAGTGTCCTAGCTGTCCACAATTATAACATTCTTGAGGTTTTGGCTGGGGTTGGCTGTTCCTGCCCTCATTTACCCATGCGGGGTTCTGGTGTGCTTTAACTGGGTTCATTTCTACCTGCTCTTCATCGGGTGTTATAAATGCGGTTTTGCCTGCAATTGATTGCTCCCAAGCGCGGGACAATCTCTTCAAAACCCATTTTTCATTGTGGGCCTCCTCTGAGGGGTCATAATTTGCGCAAGCTTTTCGTCCTGCTTCTGTGGCGTGGGAGACTAGAATTCGGGCCCATTTGGCCAAATTATCTGAAGACAAATGGGCGCGGGCTAACTCTCCGAAAACTGCGGTAAAGTGAATCCACAAATGTCCAGCAAACGCTGTGGGGTGCTCTGTCTTTCATAGAATTTACAGTGCAGAAGGAGGCCATTCGGCCCATTGAGTCTGTACCGGCTCTTGGAAAGAGCACCCTACCCAAGGTCAACACCTCCACCCTATCCCCATAACCCAGAAACCCCACCCAACACTAAGGGCAATTTTGGACACTAAGGGCAATTTATCATGGCCAATCCACCTAACCTGCACATCTTTGGACTGTGGGAGGAAACCGGAGCACCCGGAGGAAACCCACGCACACACGGGGAGGATGTGTAGCCTCCGCACAGGCAGTGACCCAAGCCGGAATCGAACCTGGGACCCTGGAGCTGTGATGCAATTGTGCTATCCACAATGCTACCGTGCTGCCCTGGCTTCTTTTGCCTACACTTATTTCGGCCTTCTACGGGGTCTCCTCTGTTAAAACCGAACGCATCAAAGATCGCTGTGTGCATCTCTTGGAGTGTGCCTCCCCCTACATTCTGTGGGGTGGGAAGGGCTGCTACGACTGAAGGGTCGAGGCTCAAAACTGTGAGCTTCACTTGCTCCTTTTCGTCCAGGCCTGTTGCTTGTCTTTCGCAAAATATTGGTGGGGGTCTGAAGTGGGAAGGAACGGTGTAATTTTTTCACACGCGTCCCGTAATTGGGTCACGGTTAACGGGGTTGTGTAAAGGAAGTCTGCTTCTCCTTCTCCTGCGGCCCTGCGGGGTGTGGTTACAGGATTCATGGGGGGTGTTCTGCCTGTTCGGTTGGGGCACTTTCCTTTTCTGGGGTTTTTCCTGCGTACATGTCCCATGTACGTATCCATGGGCAGTCTCGTTCAATTCCTGCCAATCAGGGCCGTTTTCTTGATCTAATTGGGGTCCGACTGTACTTTGAAATCCATTTTGAATGGACAGCAGAGATTGCAATTCTGCAATTTGCTTCCGGCACTTTGCGTGATCAACTGAGCTCTGCCTTTGTTCTGTCGTGGAAGTATGGAGTGCTCGTAGGGCTGCTTTTAAATCATTGCACTGTTTCTGCAATTTCTCAACTTGCTGTTCTGTTTCTTGTCTTACCAAGACCGCACGTTGCGTGTCCTGGTAGGCCTTATCATATTGCGTCTGAAAACTGTTCAAATGTGCGAGGCAAGACTGATGTGCCCACTTGGCATCATCCACCTCTCTGTCCCTTGCTGCTAACTGCTAACAAAGGGGCCATCCTTTCCCTTTGAGATATTTTCTGATCTCATCTTCCCAAACGGGACACTGTCCTACTCTACTGGTCTCTGCGACCTCGAATTCCTGGGGGTTCATAAGGCATTCCTTATGAACTAGGATTCTCTACTAGGATCTCTACTGAATTTGGAACAGGGGGTGATAAAGTGGTGATGTAAACATGGGTACGGCTTACACTAATTTCCTGCCTACAAAACTCCCGACAGTTTTTCGCAACAAAATCTCTCAGGTTTACCTTATATCCCTGTTAGTACGCATGCATTAACACACTTCCGAATCTCAGAAGCTTGATCAGTGCTGTTTTGACGCTTGTGGTTTTTCTGTTCCCAATTGGATTCTCAATTCGCGGGAGGTGGGCACCACAGTCAGTGCTGTGGGGCAGACCCCCCGGACGGGGAGCAGTGCCGCAAGAAGCTGCACGACCTCACCCGGGCTGCCAGGGTAAGTGCCGTGCCGGGGGGGGGGGGGGTTGGGAGTGTTGGGGGGACTGGGGCATCAGGGGCGATGTTGGGGGGGTCAGGGGGGTTTGGGGGGGGGGGGGGTCACTGTGCCCAACTATCTACTCGACCCACATGAGCCCCGGGACCCCCCTGGAGCGAAGCCATGGCGTGCTGTCTCCTGAACCAGCAACAATGCTGTCTATATCTGGATGCCCTGATGATACCCGCCTGATGGTGATGCTTTATCCAACCCCCCCCCCCCCCCCCCCAGGCCAAGACAGCGCACAACCAGCGGGAGCGCATGAGAACCGGAGGGGCTTCTCCTGTCCTGCACCCCCTAACCGTTCACGAGCGGAGGGCCCTGGACCTCGCTGGGGGATCCGCCACCCGGGAGATCACGCCATGCCAGGTCGGAGGCGCAGAAGCAAGTGAGAGAACCCTGCATGTCCTCCCCACCCCAACCCGTCATCGCCCCCCTCACACTCTGGCCACTGCACCCCCGATCCCATCCCCCCTCACACTCTGGCCACTGCACCCCCGATCCCATCCCCCCTCACACTCTGGCCACTGCACCCCCGATCCCATCCCCCCTCACACTCTGGCCACTGCACCCCCGATCCCATCCCCCCTCACACTCTGGCCACTGCACCCCCGATCCCATCCCCCCTCACACTGTGCACCCACCACCACCATACACCCGGGCCACCGTGTCTAACAAACCCCAAATCTTTTATGTTCCCCAGGGCCACCCGCCGAACCTTCAGGGACGTCTCGCCCAGGAAGCAGCACAATGCTACCCACCGCAACTGCACCCAGGGACGCACGCCAGAGGTTGGCAGTTGGTCGGACAGGAGGGCAGATCTCACAGTCTGGGACACAGGACCCGGACGCTGAGACATCCGGGACAGACATTAGTCAGGGGCACAGGGTGGACAGTAATGCCGAAGCCCACATCACAGCCACACACCCGCTGGATC
Source organism: Scyliorhinus torazame (assembly GCF_047496885.1). Classification (NCBI taxonomy): domain Eukaryota; kingdom Metazoa; phylum Chordata; class Chondrichthyes; order Carcharhiniformes; family Scyliorhinidae; genus Scyliorhinus; species Scyliorhinus torazame. The sequence continues at coordinate 21,849,084 of NC_092709.1, read as the reverse complement.
AAACTCAAGACGACATGGCCCACATGGAGCTTGCGCCGGGTCATGAGGGGGACCAGTACACCCCAGACTTCTTGACGGATGATGACCTCGAGCTTGCGGCACTGCTGTCTCCCACACCATCCACCATCGCAGAGACACTCACCTCGGTTGGGCAGATAAGTGATGAGGCTCCCGGGTCGCGGTCAGGTGCGCACCCCACAGCCGAGCCGGTACAGCAGGTGGAGTTTGGAGCAGCCGAGGGGCTGGACGGTCGGAGGGCAGCCCAGGCCCAGCAACCAGCTGCCACCCAGACGGTTCCCGGGTTCCTGGATGTAATTGACCCACCCGGACAACTGATGCGTGTGGACACCCAGGGACTGAGTAATGGGATGAGGGCCATCTTCCAGGACCTGCACACGCAGCTGGAGGAGTCTACCCGCGTCCAGGAGCAGGGAGTGGTGCCGCTCATCGCAGCCACCCAGGCCGACACCGCACGGGTGGCGTCCGCGGTGGAGGCAATGGGTGAAGGGGTTTCGGCCATGGGTCAGGTTCTGCAAGGCGTTGGGCTTCACGTGCGCGCGTCATCCATGGGCCAGGAGCGGGCTGCCCTCTCACAGGTAGCCATGCGCCAGAGCCAACACGACATTGCCGCCGCTCTCCAGGCCCTGGCTGAGTCTCACCATGCCATGGCCCGGTCCCAGCAAGCGATGGCTCAGTCCCAGCAGTCGGTCGCGGAGAGCATTGACCGCCTGGCACACGTGATGGATGGCGTCGCGCACTCACAGGTCGAGATCGCACAGACCTTGGCAGGAATGTGGCACTCCCTGGGCCCCATCTCGGCGAACATTCGGACCGTGGTCGATACAGCTGCAGGCCTCCAGGACTGGCAGCGCCAGGTGTCGGGGGTGCGACGGGGCATGTCTCCGAGCGCATCTCCATCCCACAGTGAGGCCCGGGGGCCACCGGGCTCCCCGAGGGAGGAGGTGGTTCTGGGGCCCGTCCCGGTAGCTCCACCAAGGGACGTCCCGGTACACTCGGCCTCCCCCCGTTCCGTCCCTGGCGCATCTGGTGGGGAGCGGGCAAGTCAGGGTGGCACCACGCCATCCAGCACACCCGCCGAGCAGCCTGGCCCATCGAAGCCGGGCTGCCCCAGGAAACGCGTGCCGACAGGGAGCCATGTCAAAGGGCGTGATTCACAGCAGTCCACCTCCACTCCTGCTGTACCATCTGGGAACACACCTAGACGTAATGGTAGGGCCCGTAAGGCAAAGACGTTAGGCATATAAGAAGTTGGCATGGGTGCAGGGCACAGTCTAGTTGTAGTGGGTAGGGCACCTATGTTTACCACACAAATAAACGCACTGTTAAATTTGACTTCTAAGACTGTGTGCTATGTCCGGTGCCAGGGGCTTGTGAGGGTGCCCGATTGGCGTAGTGGTATACGAGCCGTTCAAGGTCTGTTCTGGATGTGCTGACCCTTTCCTCCCCCTGCCTCCCATAATCGGACACCATTGCCCTGGGTACACCACCGCCAGCCACCCCACGGGCATGTGGTGAAATATCCGTCACGAAGGCTGTGACCACCGGAGTGCATGGTCCAGCTATAGCCATGAGTCAGACCTCGGCTGGCGAATCTGAGCTCACAGCTCATTGCAGAGCGGGCTGTCATCATTCAACATGGCACTGATCACACCTGCTTACCCAATCATCAATGTTGTGCAATCCCGTAGTGCCGCAGTGGTAAGGTGATGTGGAATTGTTGCCGTGAGCGTAGTGCCGGGGGTGGGGGGGGGGGGGGGGGGGGGGGGGGCTGTGTGGTGCCCGTGTACAGGAGTAACGGTGCAAGTGGCAGTGTTCAGCGAATCCCACCCCCACAGTGCGTGAACCGTGCGGCCACCAATGCGTCGCGTGCCCGCTGTCCGCGGCGGTGCCGTCCCGCAGCCTCCTGGACGTAACCAGCACTCGAGCAGTGTCTGCGTCCTGTGCCCCTCCCCCCACCCTGGTGCGCCCCATCATCCTCATCCTCCGCATCCTCCTCTTCCCCATCTCCCTCGTTTGCGTTGGCTCCGGTGCCGTCGGGTCCTCCCTCCGACTCCTCCACCAGGGCATCTCCCCTCTGCATGTCAATGTTGTGCAGCGCATAGCAGACCACAACTATGCGACCGACCCTGTCGGGCCGGTACTGCAGGGCCCCTCCAGAGTGGTCCAGGCATCTGAATCGCATCTTCAGCAGGCCGAAGTACCGCTCCACCACACCCCTGGTTGCTGCATGTGCCTCGTTGTATAGGCTCTCCGCGTTGGTGTGAGGCCTCCGTATTGGCGTCAGCAGCCATGACCTCAATGGATAGCCCTTGTCGCCCAGCAATCAGCCCCTCAGCCAGGGGGGGCATCCATCGAACATTGCGGGATGAACGACTGTGCCAGAATGTAGGCGTCATGCACATTGCCGGGGTACTTTGCACACACGTGCATGATCTTCATGTGGGGGTCGCACACCGCCTGAATGTTCATGGAGTACGCGCCCTTCCTGTTCATGAACACTTCCCTGCTGTCTGCAGGTGGACGCATGGGGACGTGCACACCATCGATGACACCCTGGACCATCGGTATCCCGGCCACCTTGGCGAATCCACGTGCCCGTGCTTCCTGCTGTGCTCGGTCCTCGGGGAATTTAATGTACCTGTCCGCGTTGGCGTACAAGGCGTCGGTCACGGCCCTGATGCACCTGTGGACCGATGCGTGTGATATCCCGGATAGGTCCCCGCTCGGCGCCTAACTTCTCACATAGAAGTTTAGGGCCACCGTCACCTTGACGGAGACTGGTATAGTGTGTCCTCCTCCCATTCCACGTGGTGCGAGGTGCGCCACGAGCTGGCATATATGTGCGACCGTCTCCCTGCTGAACCGTAGCCTCCTCCTGCATGTGATGTCCGTTAGGGCCTCGAGCGACATTCTGTCACGGTACACCCTGGGCCTTGCTGGATGCCTGTGGCACCCTGGCACCACCATCTGTGGATCCTCCTGCTCCACCTGTTCCTCCTCCTCCTCCTCCTGCTCCCCCCCAAGCACTTCCTCTGCATTCCTCGCCGTCTGGCGGTCAATGTTCCCCTCGGCTTCCCCCTGTACATTCAGGTCCTGAGCGCCTGTGGCCTGCGCGGCGACGGCGGGCCACTCCGCGGCCATCCCCTCTGCTGCACCGGCGACCGCTGCATCTGCAGCCACTGTGGGCCGCCCGACTCTACGCTGCCGGATGGCAAACTCCAGAGCTGCTGCTCCAACCACGGCAGTGAACATCGCTGTCTGGTTGGCATACATGGTGACCTGCAGGAGGGTGGTGGGGGGCAGAGAAACAACATGTTACACGGAGGTTCTTCCACACCTCGCCAGCCGGGCTGCCTGGGACCCCTGTGTGCCCCGGTGGCCTGGTCGCGCTGCAGATACGCAGCCAGCCTAACACCTGGTCACTGTCTGCGCTCAACGGTCAGTTCACACCGTACTGCTCACCAGTGTGCCACTCTCCTGTGCCCATCAGCCACACGCACCCTGTGGCCGTGTCCTCGTCACCGTCCTGCCATATCAGGGCGGCTGACCTGTGGCATCCGCGGGTGGACGATACCATCCACACTCTCCCTCACCCCCCTCCCACCTGCACACCTCTCCCTCATCCCCCCCCTCCCACCTGCACCCTCTCCCACACCCCTCCCTCCCACCCCCTCCCACCTGCATCCTCTCCCACCCCCCCGCACCCTCTCCCACCCCCCCGCACCCTCTCCCACCCCCCCGCACCCTCTCCCACCCCCCCTCCCACCTGCACTCTCTCCCACCCCCCCTCCCACCTGCACCCTCTCCCACCCCCTCCACCTGCACCCTCTCCCACCCCCCCCCTCCCACCACGCTCTCCCACCCCCCACCCGCATGCTCTCCCACCACCCCCCCCCCCCACACCTGCACACTCTCTCGCAGCCCTCGATTGGCCGCAGCCTTCTCGGGTAAGCCGACCCGGTCTCCGGGCGCTGCGCAACAGACCGCTCACCTCCTCCCTGCTCAGCGTCAGCCAGCACGACTGGCTGACGACTTTAAAAAGCAGGTGTGAACTGGGGTCACGCCGTCGGGACTTCGGCCCATCCGGGCCTGAGAATAGCAGGGGTGCCGGAGAATCGCCGTTTTGAGTGTCTCGGGCGATTCTCCGGCCTGCGAAACGCGACGGGGCCGTTCCCGCTTGGGCTTGGGCTTGGGAGAATTGCGGGAGGGCATCGGACCGGCGTCGCGGGAAATTTTGGCGGCCCAGGCGATTCTCCCAACCGGCGCGGGAGTGAAGAATCGTGCTTTTTAACTTCAGCTCTAACACTAACAGATTACATGCACTGTATCAACCTTAACACAATAGTTCCTATTAGTCAACACTAACAGTGTTATGGGAAGGCGGTGGCATAGTGGCATTGTCACTAGACTAGCAATCCAGACACCCAGGGTAATGCTCCATGGCAGGTGATGAAATTTGACTTCAATAAAAATCTGGAATTAAAAGTCTAATGATGACCATGAAACCATTGTCATAAAAGTCCATCTGGTTCACTAATGCCCTTTAGGGAAGGAAATCTTCCATCCTTGCCCAGTCTGACCTACACGTGACTCCAGACCCACAGAGATGCGGTTGACTCTTAATTCCCCTTCCCCCCCCCGCCCACTGAAATGGCCCACTCAGTTCAAGGGCAATTAGGGATGGATAACGAATGCTGGTCCAGCCAACAGCATCCACATCCTAGGAACGAATAAAAAGCAAGAACATACAGCTCTCATGTCACTTTTGTAGGAGGTCAATGGCAACACTTGCATTTATGAAGCAACTTTCGTTCTGGTAGAGACATTCGTTCTGAACTCTTTTTCACAGCCTGCCTTGATGGCAACTTTCATTGCCTCTCTGGTCAGTATTTCACAGCCTTTAGCTGTAACTATTCAAAAAAGCATTTCTTCTCCCTCTCTCTCTAACATAGAACATAGAACATTACAGCGCAGTACAGGCCCTTCGGCCCTCGATGTTGCGCCGACCTGTGAAACCACTCTAAAGCCCATCGACACTATTCCCTTATCATCCATATGTCTATCCAATGACCATTTGAATGTCCTTAGTGTTGGCGAGTCCACTACTGTTGCAGGCAGGGCATTCCACACCCTTACTACTCTCTGAGTAAAGAACCTACCTCTGACGTCTGTCTTATATCTATCTCCCCTCAATTTAAAGCTATGTCCCCTCGTGCTAGACATCACCATCCGAGGAAAAGGGCTCTCACTGTCCACCCTATCCAATCCTCTGATCATCTTGTATGCCTCAATTAAGTCACCTCTTAACCTTCTTCTCTCTAATGAAAACAGCCTCAAGTCCCTCAGCCTTTCCTCATAAGATCTTCCCTCCATACCAGGCAACATTCTGGTAAATCTCCTCTGCACCCTTTCCAATGCTTCCACATCCTTCCTATAATGCAGCGACCAGAAATGCACGCAATACTCCAAATGCGGCCGCATCAGAGTTTTGTACAGCTGCAACATGACCTCATGGCTCCGAAACTCAATCCCTCTACCAATAAAAGCTAACACATCGTACGCCTTCTTAACAACCCTCTCAACCTGAGTGGAAACTTTCAGGGATCTATGTACAGGGACGCCGAGATCTCTCTGCTCATCCACACTGCCAAGAATCTTACCATTAGCCCAGTACTCTGTCTTCCTGTTATTCCTTCCAAAATGAATCACCTCACACTTTTCTGCATTAAACTCCATTTGCCACCTCTCAGCCCAGCACTGCAGCTTATCTACGTCCCTCTGTAACTTGTAACATCCTCTGCACTGTCCACAACTCCACCGACTTTAGTGTCATCTGCAAATTTACTCACCCATCCTTCTACGCCCTCCTCCAGGTCATTTATAAAAATGACAAACAGCAGTGGCCCCAAAACAGATCCTTGTGGTACACCACTAGTAACTGGACTCCAGTCTGAACACTTCCCATCAACCACCACCCTTTGTCTTCTTCCAGCTAGCCAATTTCTGGTCCAAACTGCTAAATCTCCCTGAATCCCATGCCTCCGTATTTCTGCAGTAGCCTACCGTGGGGAACCTTATCAAACGCTTTACTGAAATCCATATACACCACATTAACTGCTTTACCCTCATCCACCTGTTTGGTCACCTTCTCAAAGTACTCAATAAGGTTTGTGAGGCACGACCTACCCTTCACGAAACTGTGTTGACTATGTCTAATCAAATTATTCCTTTCCAGATGATTATATATCCTATCTCTTATAAACCTTTCCAAGATTTTGCCCACAACAGAAGTAAGGCTCACTGGTCTATAGTTACCGGGGTTGTCTCTACTCCCCTTCTTGAACAAGGGGACAACATTTGCTATCCTCCAGTCTTCTGGCACTATTCCTGTTGACAAAGCTGACTTAAAGATCAAAGCCAAAGGCTCAGCAATCTCCTCCCTAGCTTCCCAGAGAATCCTAGGATAAATCCCATCCGGCCGAGGGGACTTATCTATTTTCACCCTTTCCAGAATTGGTAACACCTCCTCCTTATGAACCTCAAGCCCTTCTAGTCTAGTAGCCTGAATCTCAGTATTCTCCTCGACAACATTGTCTTTTTCCTGTGTGAATACTGACGAAAAATATTCATTTAGCACCTCTCCTATCTCCTTGGACTCCAAGCACAACTTCCCACTACTGTCCTTGACTGGCCCTACTCTTACCCTAGTCATTCTTTTATTCCTGACATATCTATAGAAAGCTTTAGGGTTATCCTTGATCCTACCTGCCAAAGACTTCTCATGTCCACTCCTGGCTCTTCTCCACTCAAACCTCCACTCACCCCCTCAAACAAAGGTCAGAGGTGGCCAGACTTGAATTCCTTGTCATTATCTTGGCTGATTGCCCACTCCTGTTTATACAAAAGAACAGAGCTATGACATTTATATGCAACTAACCTGTCCTTGACAGAAAAATAGGTCATCAGACTCTGTGATGGGATCGTGGCTGATCAAACAGGGTTGTCCCGAATGATGATGGATCTTTGGTGGATCATCTTGGCTGATGAACTGGGCCATCCTACGAATTCCCACTAATGAGGTTAAATCTGAATGGGACAAGGTCACTCAGGCCGTGGGCGTATCCATCTGACTCTGCTGCTAGCAATCATTTTTAACCCCTAAATTGCCTGTTATATCTTGGACCCCATTTCTGGCCCAAGTTCCTAATATCTCCCTAGCATGACAGTTTTCCCATTCCATTGGGTCAGTGCCACACTCCATTTATATGCCGTTGCTCTATTTCCCTGGACACCCATGCACGCTGTGGGCAGTTTCCTTATGGCGCCTAAAGAATGAAACAATTGTCCGCACCTGAACGCCGAGACAAAAGGAGGACGTCCCACATTAAAGCCGCAGGTCTCTGTCAGGCCATGTACGCCAGCACCCACCCTCTCCAACATTCACACTCAGCTGCTCAGTGTCGATAAATATCAATAGGAATAAAAATCGTCTGGCTCCTATGACGGGCAAGACCAATTTTACACCTGGCTGAAATGTTGGCTGTTCGGAATTAAGAGGGTCATCAGACTCTCTGTGATGGAATAATGGTTGGTCAAACAAGTAGTTAAAAAGTGGGAAATCAGTTCCCGCCCAAAGTTAAGAGAAAAACACAATTTCGAAACAATTTGAACACACGTTTGCAAGTCTACAACAAACCCGCAGCACACATGTCTGATCTGCGCAGGCTGAAACCCACTAAGTGGCAGGCAATTTATCAGCGCGCAACATGTAAACTATTCTGATTCGATCAATTAGGTCTTTCTCCTCTATCCTGTTTTTATTCTGTTTTATCTGTACTGCTTTATTTTAGATACTTTTGTACATAACAGCAAATGGGGGGGGGGGGGATTGTTAGACTGAAATAGCCTAATTGGCATCAGTTGATGGTGAAGATTCTATCCCTGTCACTGTTCTAAAAAGATGCATTTCTTCAATTTGCCTGAGCTTTACCGAAATGGAAAACACCTTTTTTAGTTAAATCAGATTCGAGTTGTTTCTTGTGGGTTGATTAAATTAAAAGATTCTGTCGGTATAACTTGTTTGCAGTGGAGTCTGCCAAAATGCACTCAGGCAAGTAGTCACCTGCCAAGAAATTAGTTTGGGACGCACTTGAAGGCCCCCCACCGCCGGCCCTTCCTTCCTCTGGAACCAGTACTTAAAGTATTAATAATCACCAACATTTTTTTTAATATGTATTAATTCAGGTTTTTTTTTCTTTTCTTCCTCCTCTCAAGGCTAGCAGTTTTGAATCCCCTGGGTTATTCCTAAGGACAGACAATCTGTCTCGACAGCTTCCAGGGGTGGCCTTCAGCTTCCGGAACGTTCCGGCTTTTCTGCAGGGTGTAAATACTGGAGATTCGACAATCAATCAATCAAATCTGCCCCAGTAGCTATTAATTTCCTGTCGGTCTTGTTGAAACATCCAGGTTGTCTCATCTGATGTCAGTCGAGCCAAGAAATTGATGGCATTTGGTGAAAGGCCTGTGTTCAAAGTAAATTTCATGCCAGCAAAAATTCTGCTTTCCCCCGAAGTGTACCAGCTTTGTTTGTGGGGAGGTGGTGGCACAGTGGTACTGTCACAGGACTTGTAATCCAGAGACACAGCGTCATGCTCCGGCGACCGGGGTTCGAATCCCACCACGGCAGTTGGTAAAATATGAATTCAATGAAAATCTGGAACTAAGGATCTAATAATGATGGCCATGGAGCCATTGTCAGTTGTCGTAGAAACCCACCTGGTTCACCAATGTCCTTTAGGGAAGGGAATCTGCCGTCCTTACCTGGCCTGGCCTACTTGTGGCTCCAGCTCCACAGCAATGTGGGGGCCTAACTCTTAAATGCCCTCTGAAAAGATGCTCAGCAAGCCACTCAGTTCAAAGGTAATTAGCAACAGGGAATAAATGCTGGACCGGCCAACGATGCCCACATTTTTGGATTTAAAAATAAAGTGACAAAATCTCACTCAGCACTGAGATTTTACGATCAAGTTTAGTTTTCTTCATGTGGCCAACATCATGATTGTAGTCATGAGATGGGGTGTCGCCTCTAACGTCACGCTCACTGAAGTTGGAACATTATGCTTGCGACATTACTGTGAGCAACTTGGCAGTAAAAGGGTAATTAAAAAATCTGGCAAATGGAATGGAATTTGCAGGCATATAGGCCCATAAGCCGAATGTTCCATGCTTCTGTCTGTTGGGTGCTGATCACAATCACAGTATTAGTCCCAAACTTGCAATAATTTCCCTGGACACCCATGCTAGTGTAGAAGTGTAGAAAAAATAAGCATGAGGGGCGGAATTCTCCGACCCCCTCTGGGTCGGGGAATTGGCCCAGCGCCGCGCGAATCGCGACACATCGCCCCGACGCCGGGACGCAACTGTCCTCTGTGCGGAGAATCGGCGCCATTGGCGCTGGCGTGGTCGGCGCGCCGCCGGTCGGGGCATGCGCCGACTCTCCAGCCTGGGCCGGCGTGCTGATTCTCCGGCCCCGATGGGCCGAGCGGCCGTCATCAAAAAGCCGAGTCCCGGCGGCGCCGTTCTAACATCCTCTGAGCTGGCGGGACCTCGGCGTTGAAGGGTCCGGGGGGGGGGGGGGGCCTACGTAATGGCCTGGCCCATGATCGGGGCCCATCGATCGGCGGGCTGGTCTCTCTGCCCCCTGGCCTCCTTTCCTCCACGCCAGCTCCTGTAGCCCTGCGCCATTTGGCGTCGGGGCCGGCACGGGGAAGAAGGCCACTGCGCATGCGCGGACCCCGTGGCGCCGGGTTCAGGCTGGGATCGGCAGCTGGAGCGGTGTAGGCCCTAGCCCCCTGTGGGGTCCCGGAACAGGTGCCGATGCCGGAATAAAACACTTCCGTTTTTACTCCGGCGTCGGCACTCAGCCGCTCGATGGGAGAATCCCGCCCCAGATGTGCCAAACAGCAGGTAAGTAGGTTGAGACACATGTCACTTGGGGGAGTCTACAATGTCTTACATTTATATAGCGCCTTTAGTGTAACAAAATGTCCCCAAGGTTGTGCAGGTGCAAAATATACCGAGCCCCACAAGGTTATTAGGTTAGATGAATGAAAGATGGTCAAAGAGGTAGGTTTTAAGGAATGTCTTAAGACAGGAAAGTGAGTTAGAGAGGCAGGCGGTATAGGCTCGGTGGGGCAACATGGTAGCACAGTGGTTATCACTGCTGCCTCGCAGTGCCAGAAACCCGGGTTCGATTCTGACCTCGGGTGACTGTGTGGAGTTTACACGTTCTCCCCGTGTCTGTGTGGGTTTCCTCCGGGTGCTCCGGTTTCCTCCCACAGTCCAAAGATGTGAAGGTTAGGTGGATTGGATATACTAAATTGCCCTCTAGGTGGGGTTACGGGGATGGGGTGAGGGATTGAGCTCAGGTATGATGCTCTTTCAGAGGATCGGTGCAGACCCGATGGGCTGAATGGCTCCCTTCTGCACTGTAGGAATTCTATGATTCTAGGTTGGGATTTTCCCGGTCCTGCCATTGGCGGGAATCGTTCCAGCCGGCAGGGAAATCTGATGGACCAAGCAAAGGTCTGTTGGCTTAGAGCGGGAATTTCAGGTCCCGTGATAAGTGGGGCTGGATGATCCCGGCCTGAGGGAGGGAATGACTAAACTTAGTCAACAGAAGCTGTGACCACCTAAGGTAAAACCAGCGATGCTCAAGAGGAGCGACTTAGAGAGTGTAGAGGGTTTCTGGCTGGGGGTTGATGAGAAAACAAAGATGAGAATTCCAAAACCAGGATGTTGCTTGGCTGGGACCCAATGTAGGCCAGCGAGCACGGGTGAGCTAAGGCATGGTCACCAAATTCTGGACAATCCCAAGTTTATGGACTGGAATGGAAGACCACCAAGGAGGGCAGTGTGGCAATCAAGTCTAGAACAAAGGTAGGAATGTGGCTGGAAATTATTGAATAGCCAGAAGTTTGGCGTGTCTGCAAGATGATCTCCTCTATTTTACATAGCGTCATACCTCCTCAAATCACAGAATTTTCATGTGAATCTGTGTTATTTTGCTCTTGTCGGATGATTCTCAGCCCATACTGACTCCAATTTTAACCTCAAGTGCTGGTGTTGGGTGGTGGTGGTGGTGGTGGGGGGAAGGGGGGGGAGGTGGTGGTGGTAGGGTGGCGGAGGTGGCGAGGCAAGTTGAAAGTTTATCCACTGCTGGAGAACTCAGCTCTGGCCTATTTTAAGTCTATTTTTTGTGTGGAATGACTGGTAAATCAGGAGGACTGGTTATAAGTGGTGCGGTGAGGAGATGTACAAGGTGAACCGTCACTTGGTAATATAGAACGTGAATATTGCTCATAATAGACATGCTGCTGAAGCTTTTGGTCTTGCACTCATCAGGTCAAGAAGAAGAATACCAAATTTCCATCAATCACAGCAATTTAACCTACAGGAGAAAAGGGTATGATTCTTTGGCGAGTCTGATTAGCTAGGGGTGTTGCCATGGAGAAAGCAATGGGGAACTGTAGATTCCTCAATGTGGGTAGCTGGATCACCTTCTTGCCGGCACTCATGCTCCGCCTGGCCCCACAGAGGAAAGGAAATCATTAACCTTTTCCAGCCTCTAGTGGGACTGAACTTTGTTCTATTATGGATTGGCTTGTTCAGGTTTCCCTGTTCGGACGTGAGTTAAAATTACAGTTGCCTCCCAATTATATCATCAAGGCCTGACGCACCTTGAAGAAGGACCACAGCCAGCTTTGAGGGGACACCTTGCTGCCATTCTTGAATTATGGGTTAAAAATGTGTCCTGTGGAATCCTGTGAGCTCCAGAACAGGTCGGTAAAACTATTCAATCCGCTGTTAATTAGTTTAAAATTGCCCTTACCACCTTCTTAATCAAAATAAACCATCACCAGTCACTTAATGACTGAAAATTAGGATTTTTCAGATCTATTTTCAGAATGTGGGGCCTTACCGGCAGGTGGCATTTATTGTCCATCTCTAGTTGCCCACAAAAAGGTGGTGGATGGGCCTTTATCTTGAACGTCTGCATCCGTATGGTAAAGCTGTTCCCAGACAGCTGTTAGGCAGGGAGTTCCAGGATTTGTGGATCAACAAGGGATCATTGATAAATGTCCATGTCGGGATTATGTGCGACTAGGAGGGGAATGTGAAGGTGCTCGAGTTGCCTAGACATTGCTGCTCTCTCTGTGCTCAGTGCTGGACTTTGCTGGAGAGGTAGGTTCTCTTGAAGTGAACTTGTGTGTCTTTGGAGATGCCCAATTGGTGAGTACTTCAAACACACTTCTAACTTGAGTGTGGAAATGGTGCAGAAGTTTCCAATCAATTAAAACAATTGTATCCTATGCTTCTGGCGGACAGGCTAGTGCAGTCACATATCCAGATATACATGGTCATTGCACAGACACAGTCACACACTCAGGTAAGGTTGGTTAGTGCCCTCTAGCACAGATACAGTCAGTTAGGGCACTGACACACTGAGATACAGTCGGTTAGGGCACTGACACACTGAGATACAGTCAGTTAGGACACTGACACACTGAGATACAGTCAGTTAGGGCACTGACACACTGTCTAAAACAGCCTTCTGGAATCTGCCTGTTTGAATTAAAGGCTGCTTACAGGCTGTTTGCCGTAAAGTCACAGGTCCATTAAACATCCATACTAAGATACACTCAGCCAGGGGGCTGGCACACTGACATACAATTGGCTACTGCACTGACACACGGATATACAGTCAGTCAGGGGACTGACACACTGAGATACAGTTAGTTAGGGCACTACACACTGAGATACAATTGGTTTCTGCACTGACACACAGAAATACAGTCAGCCAGGGGGCTGGCACACTGAGATACAGTTAGTTAGGGCACTACACACTGAGATACAATTGGTTACTGCACTGACATACTAAGATACAGTCAGCCAGGGGACAGACACACTGATATACAATTGGTTACTGCACTGGCACACAGAGATACAGTCAGTTAGGGCACTGATACACTGAAATACAGTCAGTTAGTGCACTGGCATACTAAGACACAGTTGGTTACTTCACTGACACACTAAGATGCAGTCAGTGAAGGGACTGACATACTAAGATACAGTTGGTTACTGCACTGGCACACTAAGGTACACTCAGCCAGGGGGCTGACACACTGATGTACAATTGGTTACTGCACTGACATGCTAAGATACAGTCAGCCAGGGGACTGGCACAATGGAATACAATTAGTTATTGCACTGACATACTAAGATAGTTAACCAGGGCATTGACACTCTGATATACAATTGGTTACTGCACTGACACACTGAGATACAGTCAGTAAGGGACTGACACATTGAGATACAGTCAGTTAGTGCATTGACATACTGAGATACAGTCAGTCAGGACACTGACACACTGTGATACAGTCAATTTGGGGACCGACACACTGAGAAGGAGTTGGTTACTTTACTGACACAATGAAATACAATCATTAGGGCACTTATTCACTGAGATACAGTCAGTTAGGGCACCGATGTTCTGACATACAGTCGGTTACAGCACTGACACATGAAAATACAGTCAGTTAGGGGAGTAACACACTGAAATACAGTCAGTTAGGGCTGTGTCATACTGATATACAGTAGTGCACTCACATTTTTTTTTAAATTGCCATAGTCTCAGATGACCATGGGCTGCTTTCCCGTTTGAGGGGGAGAGCTGACTGGTGGTATTTAACCTGAGGATCACATTACCTAAGGCGAGGGGCAAGGGTGAGAAGGTGTGGCCTTCATGAATAACCTCAACCGGGATGGAATTTGCACTGACACACTGACATACAATCAGTTAGGGCATTGACACACTGACACAGTCAGTTAGGGCACTGACACCCTGACATATTGCCAGTTACTGCACTGGGACACATGAGCTACAGTCGGTCACTGCACTGACACACTGAAATACAGTTGGATAGGACACTGACACATTGAGATACAGTTGGTTACTGCACTGACAAACTGAAATATTGTTGGGTAGGGCAATGACATGCTGAGATACAGTCAGTAAGGGGACTGACATACTGAGTTACAGTCAGTTAATGCACTGGCACAATGAGATATAGTCGGTTAGGGGACTAACATATTGAGATGCAGTCAGTTATTGCACTGATACACTGAGATACAGTCGATTTGGGTACAGACATACTGAGATACAGTCGATTCGGGCACTGTCACACTGAGATACAAAATTGCCCTTAGTGTTGAGTGGGGTTACTGGGTTGTGGGGATAGGGTGGAGGTGTTGACCTTGGGTAGGGTGCTCTTTCCAAGAGCCGGTGCAGACCCGATGGGCCGAATGGCCTCCTTCTGCACTGTAAATACTGTGATAATCTGTGATTTGGTTAGGGCACAGCCCATTGAGATACAGTCGGTTAGTGCATTGACACACTGAGATACAGTCATTTAGGGGACTAATACAATGAGATACAGACGATTGGGTACTGTGACATTGAGATATAATTGTTTAGGGGACTAATACACTGAGATTCAGTAGATTTGGGTACTGTCACACTGAGACCTAGTCGTTTAGGGGACTAATAAATTGAGGTACTGTCGGTTACTGCACTGACACACTCAGATACAAGATCGGGCTCCATGTTTGTTTCTAAGACAAGGTGAGTACGCAATCTCAGCTGGTGTCGTTGAATCGACTGTAAATGAGGTAACTTTCTCCATGGCAGTATTACAAAATGCTGGGATGAGGATGGTCAAATCTCACACTTTTGACTGGCTGTTGTGGCATTATTCATGAAAAGAGGCAACCCAAACAGACAAATGGCCTTTCAGCCCAGTCATCCTTCTGAAACCCGAGTTTCCCCCAGCATATATTTTACACAGGGCACCTCACCTGATCCACCTATTACGCTGAATCCTCCCTCCAGAGATTTGACAAAGTTTATCCAATTGCGTTTGAAAGACAGTCAATACCAGGGGTGAAACTCATATTCAGCTGGTTATGAGTCAAGAACTGTCAAAAGCCCACAGCAGTTTCTTGTCTATTCAAGCTCATTGTACTGCAGATACAATAGAGGTAGAATTTGCTACGTCCATTGTTTTTATATTAAAGAAGGGAAAGCAAGAATCGACTTTCAAAGACAAGTAAAAGACAATCATGTTACCTGTTAGGAGTCTAATTACCCGTCAGTTCCACAATCATCAAAGTGAAGCTTGCTCAACATCCAAAAGAGAAGCCAGAGGAAGTTGAAGTTCAACTGCATGGCAGATGCAAATCCAGTACGTGGCCTGGAGATGGCAGAAACTCAGGAATAAGTGAGTTGTGCGTTTGGATGCAGTCCACCCAGAGCTCGATTGTTTACAATCGCCTATCGCTCCCTCTGCTCCAACATATCTTCGCTCAAAATAATGAACTTCCCCATCTTCTCCCAAGATGCAGAGTCTCGTATGCACCTTCCAAACCCATCACCTCTACCACCTCGAAGGATAAGGTCAGCGGACGCATGGGAATCCCACCACCTGGAGGTCCCCCTCCAACCTCCAAGCCACACAGCACGGTAGAACAGTGGTTAGCACTGTTGCTTCACAGCATCATGGTCCCAGGTTCGATTCCTGGCTTGGGCCACTGTCTGTGCGGAGTTTGCACGTTCTCCCCCTGTCTGCGTGTGTTTCGTCCGGGTGTTCCGGTTTCCTCCCACAAGTTCCAAAAGACGTGCTATTAGATGAATCGGACATTCTGAATTTTCCCTCCACGTACCCGAACAGGCGCCACACTGTGACGACTAGGGCCTATTCACAGTAACTTCAGTGCAGTTTTAATGTACGCCACCTTGCGACAATAAAGATTATTTATTAAAGATAATTTATTTATCCTGACTTGGAAATATATCACCCTTCCTTCAGTGTGGTGGGTACAGTATCTTGGAGCTCCCTCCCTAACAGCACTGTGGGTTTACCTACACCACATGATCTGCAGTGGTTCGAGAAGGCAGCTCACCACCACCTTCTCGAGGGCATTTAGGGACGGGCAATGAATGTCGCCCTCGCCAGCGATGCCCGCACCCAACGACCGAATATTAAACAAAACGTTTCCTGCAAATGGTTCCCAAGGGCTGTCTTCAAACCAGATTTTCAGAGGTAGAAAACAGAATCATTTGTCAGGTGTTTTGATGTTTCACTGCACTGTTTGAGTGCTTGAGATGAATGTATCCTTACCGAGAGGCGATCTGTATTCCCAATTCCTTTTGATGCATTTTTATGGCAACAATATGTCATGTGCTCAGCACCATTCACAGTTCCTCAGATACTGAAGCAGTCCATACGCAAAAGCAGCAAAACCTGGTTCACATTCAGGCTTGGGCTGGTAAGTGGCAGGTAACATTCATACTTCAATGACCTGGTACATTCATACTAGCAAGAATTCATACTAGGAGAATCAAACCTTGTGACATTCAATGATATTACAATCACGGAGTTCCCCCCACTATCAACATCCTGGGGGATTATCATTGACCAGAAATTGAACTGGACTGGCCATATAGGTTATACCCCAATGTTATTGGTGCTCTCACATGGGGAACTAGTTACCCTGCAACAAAGTCCTGCGTTCCCGCCCCATCAATACCCTTTATTATTCTGGAGAAATGGTAGAAGGGGAGGAAATGAAGTTATGACAGAAAGAAGGAGTCAGTCGAAGGATGAGTCATGCCAGGTGTGTGATCTCTGAGGGTGAGCGAGGTACTCAGGAATGTGCCCTGGAAGGAAGGTGCATAAACAAACAACTGAGAGAGCGGCGAGTTTCCTCTGATAGGCTTGTGAACGAGGTAGGTAACACTACAGGTGGTTGGACAGCTGCCAGAACAGATACAGAACCAAGTCTTTTTCAAAGTGACACACTTCTGGTGAGGGTGTGCACAAAAGAGAAATATCACCCTGGCTACCACATGAAAGGAGCAGACCTTAGGCAACAGGCCAAGGAAGCTATTCCAAGGAGACAAGGATGTCTCTCGCACACACAGCTATAGTTTTGAAGTTAGGTTCATTCCCAAATGCCGCCTCTTTGAGGTGGCGGGAGAAGGGGGGTGGGGGGGGGGGGGGCTGGGGGGGAGATTTTGTGTAATTCTTTGTGCTGTTCAGCCTGTTATTAATCTTTGTGGTGCAACCAAACTAGAATGAAAGCCACAAACAGCTAACCATCCCTGGAGGCTAAAGCTTTCAACAAGCGCAGTGTAGGAGTACACTTACACAGGATGGGCAAATGGCACTCATTCGCCACGGTAACAGACCACTGTTTCCTCACCTTTGTCAAACACAGCCACCGTTATAACAGCACAGGGCTGGAATTCCCTCAGAGATAGTGCCCCCCGCCACCCTCCCCACACGCAAAGACCGCTCGCTACCTGACTAGACATAAACGAGCTTTCCGCAGCACTTCCATTGCTGGCAGAGTCGTTCAATTGTAAAATATCCTGGTTTGGATAGTCATCAACATCCAGCTGTTAACTCATCCCACCGCTCTCTGTGTGTTCGCTGTGTATTTTCCGTCACGTGCAAAGATCTGAGAATGACAGGCCGATCAGGACTATCCACCCCATCGGTCCGACCCCACATTCATCCTGGTCGTTACATCTTCAGCAGACACTGCTCCCCCCCGCCCCCCTGCAGACTTACAACCTCTAGGGGGAGGTAAAAACATGTTCAGTGCGGGATATCACAATTCCCTTGCGTATGTTTAGACTCCCAGCAGTGTCAGGATTGTGGTTTAAACTTTATCCGGGCAGTTTCTTGGCAAACTTTCCATTTGACACCAGGGACGATACTGAGGATAATGTTCGAAATTGGAAGTGCTGGAATTTAGATTGCAAACTCCACCTGAATATTCTTTCCATTAACTTTACTAGTGCAAATTACCCATGGCTCTGGATCTCATGGGAAATTGGGGGGTGGGGGGGAGGGGGGTAATTTTGACTTTGGGTAATGGTTGATAATAAATTTTAATTGACTTCAGCAAAAACGAAAATTGGCAAAGATCTGTTAATATGTGGCTAACCGAACATTGCCCCATTTACTGTATAGCCATCGGTGCAATGGTATGGTTGTATTGGAGTGGATCCCATGCGTGTCCTAGCCCCAGGCTCCAGACCCCCTCCTGCATTTGGGGATAATTTGCTGAACTGTCAGTTCTTGCAATAAAGCATCAATGGCCCTTCCTCGTTCTGACCTTGAAAGACCAGTGCGGCCAACAGCTGTATCAGTCTGAGGCCCACCAGAAAACTGACCTCAACTGGAGCCCAGCAGGAGCTATTGCTCCTCCAGACAAAGCGAGTTGAACCCTGAAATGAAATGAAAAAAAAAGAAAATCGCTTATTGTCGCAAATAGGCTTCAAATGAAGTTACTGTGACAAGCCCCTAGTCGCCACATTCCGGCGCCTGTTCGGGGAGGCTGCTACGAGTATGATCGAGGGCTCCAAAGGACACTGCTCTTGGCTCTCAGCAGGAGGCAGCTACTATGAAGCCCTGTAGACGGTGCAATTACCAGAGTGGCTCAGTACGTCTCATGACACGATCCCATGGTGTTCAGGGGTCACAGCTGGAACATCTGTTTCTGCCATTGCTGCTGACTGAAACCCTTCTCCATGCTTTTGTTACCTCCAGACTCAAAGGTGCTCTCCTGGCTGCCTCCAATCTAAATGATCACTTAACGCATTCCTTTTGTATTGGCTGAGGGGTTAAATGTTGGCGGGGACACTGGGAAAACCAGCAGCTTCTTCCAGTGAGAGTGGGGGAGGAAGTTAGCTCAGGGCAGGAACGTGGGACTATACCTTGTCCACAATTCTTTCCACATTTCCCACCGCTACTCTTCCCCCTTTGGAAAATGCAGGCTATATCATTCACCATTCCCTCATCACGTCAGGATGTCTCCTTGAATCCCCTAGCTAATTTCAACCAGGCGGCACCATCGCCCCTCGGGACTGCCGGCATTCAAGAAGAAAGCAGAACAATACCTTTTCAGGGCAAGTGGAGATGGGCAATAGATGCTGGTCTTGCTGGTGTTACTTGCGTGCTGAGAAAATATAGCAAAATAAATCACTCACACTAATAGCGAAACTTCTTGTCATGTGGTGAGCAAAGATTCTGAGCATCTTTATTATAAAACTCCCCCTCTTTTCCTGTTAACAATGGATGAATCATTTGGACTTTTTAGAAAAAAACTATGCATGTTTGTAGATTCCATTGCGGTGTTGTTAAAATCCCTCTGTATTCCTGTGTTCCTCTGCGCCACGGTCTCTCACCTCAGCCTCTGTCAAGGTCTTGCACCATATTCTGTAACATTTATTTAAAATAAAGGCTAGCTGGACCATGCAATACTCATGGCTCTTGAGTGAAGCTAATGTGTTTCTGTCCTAGTCGTTGAAGTATTTCAGGTCGCTTATCATAGAAATCATAGAATTTACAGTGCAGAAGGAGGCCTTTCGGCCTGTCGGGTCTGCAATAGCCCTTGGAAAGACCACCCTACTTAAGCCCACGCCTCCACCCTATCCCTTTAACCCAGTAACCCCACCTAACCTTTTGGACACTAAGGACACCATGCGGTCCTCCCTCAGTATAGATTTTGTGCTCCAGTCCCAAGAGTAGTGTTTCCAACTTTCTAACCCCAAGATGAGAGTGCTACCACTGAGCCATAGCTGACAGAAGCTGTACACAATATTCACTCTAAGTCCACTGACTCCCCATAGCAACCGTCACTACATTTCCTCACAACCTGCCTCCTATAAGATATTGGGTGCGATTTAGCGCCCAAAAATAGAGTCCCATTTTGAGCGTGTATAGCGGGGTCTTTCTCTGCGTCTGTAGCGGCGAGAACACCCGTGATCAAACAGGACTCTATTGTTTCTTTTGGCCTCGGCGAGGAACGTCCCACCGAGGCTGCACTTACCATAGAACCTTGGAAGTCCTACGCTGTAGAAGGGGGCCATTCAGCCCATCGAGTCTGCACCGACCCTCTGAAAGAGCACTCTACCCGGGCCCACGCACTCGTTCTATCCCATTACCCCACCTAAACTGTACATCTTTGGACACTAAGGGTAAATTTATCATGGTCAATCTACCTAACACGCACATCTTTGGACTGTAGGATTAAACTGGAGCACCCGGAGGAAACCCACGCACACACAGGGAGAAAGTGCAAACTCCACACAGACAGTGACCCAAGGCTGGAATTGAACCCAGGACCCTGGAGCTGTGAGGTAGCAGTGCTAACCACTGTGCCACCATGCCGCTCACTTCCTGCACTGCAGGAAAGGATCGGGGTGACATTTTTAAATGCCGCCCCGATCTCTCAAACCCCCTCGGACACCTCACTGCAGCTTCTGGACCCCACCCCCACTGTCCCAGCTTACCTGTATGAGGGCCCTTGAGACCGCCTCAACCCACCTCTTAACCCCGTGCTTAATCCCTGGCATGGGCAACCTGGCACCCAGGTACCTTGACATTGCCAACCTGGGCACCCTGGCAAAGCCCAGGGGGCAGTGCCAATGTGCCAGTGGGAGTGCCAGGATACCACCCTGTTCAGAGACCCACTCCGCTGTCTCCGCTGGTCTGGGAGGCACACCTAGATGCCGTTACGCCATGTCAAGGCCTCCCAGGTGCTGGCATCCTTTGCTGGGCCTCGGGAGAATCGGACGCTGATACATTGAAATGAACCTCATGGCTCACTTAAATATGTTAATCTGGATCTCACCCAGATCGCAACGCCTCACGAGATCCAAGTGTTGCAAATCTTGGGATTTAACGGCCTCACCGTTCGATTGCACCCATTTTGTTTCCCCAGATTCACCAGGCTGAATTCTCCGCCGGCAGGAGTCTCCGTTTTGCCGGTGCCCGGGGGTTTCCCGACAGCGTGGTGAACCGGCCTGACGGAGGAACCCGACCTCCATCTCCAAGACAACGGCAGATGCTGAAATTCTGAAATTAAATGAAGAAATAATTGGCAGGTCTGGCAGCACCTGTGAAGAGGGGAACAGAGTTAACGTTTCGAGTCTGTGGCCTTTCATCTGTCAGAGGTTTTGAGCAAGTGAAAGGGGCGAGGGTGTGAAAAAGGACAAAAAGATAGGTCTGTGATAGGGTGGAGGACAGAGGAGATTAAATGATTAACCATTTCATGTTGCCAGACTAAAGGAGATGATAAAGGGACAAGTAGCGAAACAATAGGTATCTCTGCACTCATAGAATCATTTACAGTGCAGGCAGAGGCCATTCGGCCCATCGAGTCTGCACTGTCTCTTAAGCCCACACCTCCATTCTATCCCCATAACCCAGTAACACCACCTAACCTAAGGGCAATTTATCATGGCCAATCCACCTAACCCTGCACATCTTTGGACTGTGGGAGGAAACCGGAGCACCCGGAGGAAGCCCACGCGGACACGGGGAGACTCCGCACAAACAGTCACCCAAGCTGGGAATCGAACCTGGGACCCCGGAGCTGCGAAGCAACTGTGCAAAGTACTGTGCTACCTTGCCGCCCCAAACGCCTAGAAGAGGCGTGAACAACAGGATGCTGAACAACTGCTTCCCAAAAGCAAAGAAACGAAAATTAGAAAGAAACAAGAGAACTTCACCCTCTCAATTTTCTCTATTCTGATGATCCATTCTAGTGCTTCCATCATGACGTCCTTGTTTCTCAACCAAGGAAATCCTTGCAGTTGACAGGGCCCTCAACCGCACCCATTCCATTTCCTGCACTTTTCTCTCATCCTTCCCTCTCTCTCCCAGGACTATGATGAGGTTGATTGTGTGTTTGTTTTCCATCCCATCGGTCTCTGTGTTCAAAGGATCAGCCTGCGCCATTTTCACAACCTCCAGCATGATGCCATCAACAAACATATCTACACCCACCCCTCTCCCATTCCCTTCCAGCATTCCCAAAGGGTCTGTTCCTTCCCTGATACCCATTCCACTCCTCAGTCACCCCCAGCACATCTCCTTTCCCATGGCATCTTCCCCTGCGAGTGCAGGATATGCAGCACCTGCCCTTTCACCTCCTCCCTTCCCACTGTCCGCAGCCCCAAACTTACCTCCCAAGGGTAGCAACAATTTACTGGCATCTCTTTCTGTTTGGTATGCTGTATTCGCCGCTTATGATGCAGTCTCGTCTACATTGGGGAAACCAAATGCAGACTGGGCGACCTCTTGGTGGAACACCTCTGCACAGCCTACAAGCATGACCCCCGAGTTTCCAGTCATTTTAATTCTCCTCCTTGCTCCCACTCTCGTCTTTCTGTCCTCGGCTTGCTACAGTGTTCCGATGAAGCTTGATGCAAGCTTGAGAAACAGCATCTCATCTTTCGATTCGGCAATGTATAGCCTTCTGGACTCAACGTTGGGTGCAACAGCACGGTAGCATTGTGGGTAGCACAATTGCTTCACAGCTCCAGGGTCCCAGGTTCGATTCCGGCTTGGGTCACTGTCTGTGTGGAGTCTGCACATCCTCCCCGTGTGTGCGTGGGTTTCCTCCGGGTGCTCTGGTTTCCTCCCACAGTCCAAAGGTGTGCAGGTTAGGTGGATTGGCCATGATAAATTGCCCTTAGTGACCAAAATTGCCCTTAGTGTTGGGTGGAGTTACTGGGTTATGGGGATAGGGGGGAGGTGTTGACCTTGGGTAGGGTGCTCTTTCCAAGAGCCGGTGCAGACTCGATGGGCCGAATGGCCTCCTTCTGCACTGTAAATTCTATGATCTATGACATCACAACCTCTGCCACCATTTTGCCTTGTTTTTCTTTGATTTTTTTTTCACTCATCTTTCTCTCCTATTTCCTTTTCTTCCCTATCAGACGGTAACCATCCTGCCATTCACACCTCCTCTTGACACACCCTTTGCTTGACCCATTGCCATCACCTTTGGTTTTGTACCACAAACCCTTTCATCATTTTAATCTCTCCTGCTCTCCGCCCCGTCACGGACTTTCCTTTTTTTTTGTTATTCATCCCACCCTCCCCCAACCGTCACTTGATCAGAACCAACGACATTTGCCAGTTCCAATGCTGCCAGACCTGTTGACTATTTCCAGCATTTTCTGGGTTGATTTCAACACAAAGTGGCTGCTTCAATCTGTCAGTTGAAGGCAGTTTTTGATCTTTAAATAAAGCTATCCATGTGCATGTTAGGTGGATTGGCCATGCTAAATTGCCCATAGTGTCCAAAATTGCCCTTAGTGTTGGGCGGGGTTACTGGGTTATGGGGATAGGATGGAGGTGTGGACCTTGGGTAGGGTGCTCTTTCCAAGAGCCGGTGCAGACTCGATGGGCCGAATGGCCTCCTTCTGCACTGTAAATTCAATGATTTACACCCATGAAGGATTGGGGGAGGCCATCAGTGCAATCTACGTCTTTCTATATATTTTGTCATTCATGAGGTGTGGGTGTCACTGGCTGGGCCCTCATTGCACTTGAACTGAGTGGATTATTCATCCATTTCAGAGGGCATCTTAATTGTCAACCACATTGCTGTGCTTCTGGAGTCACATGTAAACCAGACCAGGTAAGGGTGGCAGATTTCCTCCCAGATAGGGGCATTAGTGAATCAATTGTTTTTTTAATGACAACTAACAATGATTTCATAGTCATCATTGGACTTTAAATTCCAGGGGCTGGATTCTCCGCCGGCGGGATGCTCCGCTTTGCCAACATCCCAGGGCTTTCAGGCAACGTGGGGCTGCCCCACAATGGGAAGCCCCATTGACCGACCGGCGTAACGGAGAATCCCGGACATTCCGAATTCTCCCTCAGTGTACCCGAACAGGCGCCGGGGTGTGGCAACAAGGTGATTTTCACAGTAACTTCATTGCAGTGTTAATGTTAAGCCTACTTGTGACAATAATAAAGGTTATATTTATTATTTACTTTATTGCTTTTCATGGGAGTTTGCTATGCACAGTTTGGTTGCCACGTTTCCTACATTACATCATGGTGATATTTTGGAGATGTGGAATTGCCTGTCCAGATGGTTCGTAAGTACATAGGATCTGAGGAATTAGGAGCAGAAATAGGCAATTCAGCTCTTCGAGCCTGCTTCGCCATTCAATCAGATCATGGCCCATCTATTCCTGGCCTCAAATCCACCTCCCTACCTGTTCCCCGTATCCCTTCAACCCACTTTTAAAAATCAGAAATATATTTATCTTCTTCGTGAAAACATTTCATGATTAAGACTCCACCGCACTATGGGGCAGCGAGTTCCACAAATTCACCACCCTCTGCGAGAAATAGTTCCTCCTCGTCTCAGTTTTAAATCTATCGCCTCTCAAAATTGATCAGTAATTGTGTTGTAGGTCAGAAGTGGCAGAAATGTATCGAAAATTTGAAAGATCAGTTATAGTCGAACCCTGCCGTAAATGTAGAATCGCCTTACTGAGAGATTTTAAGCTTTAACTGAGATTACGCTCCGATGATGATTTCTACGAACTGTGCATAAGAATGATCAATTTATAAACCTTCATTCTACTTACTGATTCATTCATCAACACAACATGCACAGAATTCCCGGAAAGTACTGAACAAGTAGTGACATTTTTGAAATGAATGGCTACCTTAGCCTGTCATGGCTTATTTTGTGCCTGGAACATCCAAAGCAATGAAATGAGGCAAGATTATTCTTGGATCAAGGAGCACTATTCAACAGGAATAATCTGGTGGGATTGGTTCTGTGAGGATTCAAATCAGAATTAATCCTGTGCAATTAACATCCTGCGCCTATCTGGACTCAACAGGAATTGCTGATTCTTTTTGTCTGAATTTGAATGAAAAACACACACATACATTTTAATCTGTATGTTTTCACAGGTTGGTAAGCATGTTTGTACATGTGTGTGAATTTGTAGAGGTGGACGTGTACCTGCATACATGTGTGTGTGCTTACATGTCTGGGCATGTCTGTGAGTGCACGTGTGCATATGGAGGTCAGGGACGTGCAGAAACCAAGTCAAGTGACTGGATTCTCCATTTCAGGGACTGTGTCCCCACACAGTCATTAAAACTGTGGTCTTTTACGCCAAAAAAACTGGTCACAGATTCACAGCCTGCAGGAGGCTAGCAGGGAGCCGTCGCGGAGCTCGCAGCTCTAGCTGCAGATAGGGTCTGCCGCATGTCCGGGTCAGTGGTCGCACATGCGCATGGCGGCCGCCTCCAGCGGCCACGCCGTTCTCCATGGCGGGCTCAGACCGCGGACCTGGACCGCAGAAATAGTGTCCCCGATCGGCCGCGCGCTCGACCCGGACCGCCTGCAAAATAAAGGCCCAGTCCCGTATGAGACACCCCCCCTCGCAGTCGCCACGCGAGTATCATGAACGGCAGGACCATGAGTGGTCCACGCTGTCGGGAATTCGGCCGGTCGGGGGCGGAGAATAGCGGGGCGAGCCTCTGGCAATGGCCTCCGGTGGTGGATACTGTGCGCTGCGTACCCCCTGAGTACTCTGCTTTTCGGGGGGGGGGGGAGAATCGCCGATCCGGCACCAGTCCCGATTCCATGCGTGGAACTGGATTCTACGCCCAGCGCCGAACGCGATTTCGCCGTCGGGGTGCCGAGAATCCAGCCCAAGGTTTCCGAGGGAGTGCGGAAACGTCCAAATAACGCATCTACCCAATTCTTCGAGCACCACCTGGCCCGCATGTGGCCGTGTCAACCATCTCAGATCCCATCGAGCCAGAAGGGAGGCAAATCATTCTCCATCCCAAGCTACTGCCTAAGAAGAAGGAAAAGAAGGTAGGCTGGGATCAATAAGGTGAGCAGGAATTTATTCAGGGTGTTTTTGTATGTGGGTTTATTGGAAAAAAACTCCTTCAAAAGTTCAATTCTTCAAATAAGGATTTCACAGGGAGGCTCGAAACGAAGAATCAAACGAAGAAATGAAAAGAGCTGTCAAACAAATGCTCAAAGGTCCATGCGGGCAGCACGGTGGCGCAGTGGTTAGCATTGCTGCCTCACAGCGCCGAGGTCCCAGGTTCGATCCCGGCTGTGGGTCACTGTCCCTGTGGAGTTTGCACATTCTCCCTGTGTTTGCGTGGGTTTCGCCCCCACAACCCAAAGATGTGCAGGGTAAGTGGATTGGCCATGCTAAATTGCCCCTTAATTGGAAAAAATGAATTGAGTACACTAAATTTTTAAAAAAGGTCCATGCACTGATTATTTGTTGTCGGCCTATCAATAACTTCCTGAATCTCCGCTCCAGTATCCCAGTGAACATCTAGAAACACAAATCATCTTTCATTGATTGAATTGCAGAACTTGACTAACTCAGAAAGAATAGTCACTGTTTCTGTGCGATCTAAAGATTGAAGGAAGGAGTAATCTACTTCATAAACTCATCGGAATGGTGAGAGGGGGTGTTAATCTATATATATGTATATAAATAATGCAGATGAGAACATGGGGGAATGATACGAAAGATTGCAGACAACACCAAGATTGGTAGGATGGTTAATAGTGAAGAAGAGGATCATGGTTACAGGAAGTATAAATAGGTTGGTCAGATGGGCAGAGCAGTGGCAGGCGGTATTTAACCCTAATAAGTGTGAGGTGATGCACTTTGAAAGAAGAAACGGGACAAGGGAGTGGGTAATGACTGACTGGACACTAGGAAGCTCAGAGGAACAGATGTGTCTTGGGGTACTTGTTCACAGATCCCTGAAGGCGGCAGAGCAGGAGAATAGGGTAGTTAAGAAGACATATGGGACACTTGCCTTGATCAGTCGTGGCATAGAATATAAGAGCAAGGAGGTTATGTTGGAGCTGTATAGAACATTGGTTAGGCCCCAGCTGGTGTACTGTGTGCGGTTCTGGTCACCTCACTATAGGAAGGAGGTGTTTGCACTGGAGGGGGTACAGAGGAGATTCACCAGGATGTTGCCTGGGATGGAGCATCTGAGCTATAAGGAGGGATTGGATAGGCTTGGATTGTTTTCTTTAGAGCAGAGAAGGCTGAGGGGGGGATCTGGTTGAAGTTTATGAGGGGTTTGGACAGAGTAATTAGGAAACAGCTGCTCCCCTTGGTTGAGGGGGAATCACAAGGGGGAATAATAATAAATTTCACCCGAAAGGTGGTGAGAATCTGGAATGTGCTTCCTGGGAAGGTCGTGGAGGCCGGAAACCTCACAACCTTTAAAAAGCACAGACAGTGACCCAAGCCGGAATCGAACCTGGGACCCTGGAGCTGTGAAGCAATTGTGCTATCCACAATGCTACTGTGCTGCCCCTTTCCTGTGCTGTATGACTACATTTCATTTGATCTCAGAGTGGTGGTGCCATAGGCAAGGCTTGCATTCATTGCCAATCATCAGTGATTGGGAGAAAGTGGTAGTGGGCATTCTTGTTGAACCACTGCAGTCTTGGTGGTAAAGCTGGTCTTAGATAGGGAGTACCAGGATATTGAGCCAGGTAAGGAAAAGAAATTGTGATATACAGTGAACATTTCTCTCTCAAAGCTCACTTTAGCTCAGTTGTGTTAAGTCAACTAACAACGGGCTGTGTAGCATACTTGGTAATAATGACAGCAACACAATGGAATTTGGAGGAGTTGGGGCAGAATTCAGGATAGGGATAAGTTCCATTTTCTTTTTCATGTGAGCAAATTCTACTGGAAGAATTTTTTTGAAAACATCTTTCATGTGATATGAGCATCGTTGGTTAGGCCAGCATTTATTGTCCATCGCCGATTGCTCTTCAGAAGGTAGCGGTGAGCTGCATTCTTGATCCGCTGCAGTCCCCTGGTGTAGGTACACACACAACGCTGTTTGGAAAGGTGTTCCAGGATTTTGACCCCGCGACAGTGAAGAAATGCCAAAGTAATTCCAGGTCAGGATGATGTGTGGCTTGGAGGGGAACTTGTAGCTGGTGGTGGTTTAAAACAAATTGTGTGTCTCTGGCAAAATCAACATTTGTTGCCTGTCCCTAGTTGCCCAGTTTAATAAAACCAAATGGCTTGCCAGGCTTCAAAGGGCAGTCAAGAACCAACCACATTAACATGTGGCATCTGAAGCACATATAGGCTAGATGGGATAAGGACAACAGAATTCCTTCCTTAAAGGGCACAAGAGACTCAGTCAGGTTTATGGTGTAAGGGTCCTTTCAGTTTATTCCCTTATTTTTTTTATTTTGCCGATATCATTTTTGATCCATGGATGATTAATGGCCATGTGTCTTTAAGTCAAGCAGCAGAGAGGAGTGAGGAATTCAGGAGTCACAGGAGAGAATGGGCAGCACGGTAGCATTGTGGATAGCACAATTGCCTCACAGCTCCAGGATCCCAGGTTCAATTCCGGCATGGGTCACTGTCTGTGCGGAGTCTGCACATCCTCCCCGTGTGCGCGTGGGTTTCCTCCGGGTGCTCCGGTTTCCTCCCACAGTCCAAAGATGTGCTGGTTAGGTGGATTGGCCATGATAAATTGCCCTTAGTGTCCAAAATTGCCCTTAGTGTTGGGTGGGGTTACTGGGTTATGGGGATAGGGTGGAGGTGTTGACCTTGGGTAGGGTGCTCTTTCCACAAGCCGGTGCAGACTCGATGGGCCGAATGGCCTCCTTTTGCACTGTAAATTCTATGAAATTCTATGAACACTGCTAGTTTTGAACAGGAGACTTCAGACATTTCAGCACCACGGAGAGATGGTTGGAACTCAATTCGATCGATTGGCTGGTGGCCAATGAATTGGACAAAAAGCCATACCTTGCCCAGTAACAGGTGGTGATTGGGTCCTACCCCAAGTGGGATGATTCGCAGAGACCTCAGGGAGTGATTGAGTCCGAGACACACAGAGATAAGGACGTGCTCACTTTCTCTCCTTCGTGTTTTCTCCAGGAAAGCTGCGTGACTGCTATAATTTCTGAAGCGGCAGTGAACCTGAATGAATGAAGCTAGAGGGAAGACCATTACAGGCTGCCAACAGGGACTTTGACTTGCAAGCTTGCTGTGAAGGAAGATGTGCTAGAAACCACCATCAAAAAAACAAATACTTTTTTTCCTTTTACTTATTATTTTTACCCCTTCCTTCCCCTCTATGTTCATTTGCCTTGTGTGTAAGTGTATGTGAGGAGAGGGTGGGGGCAAGTTAAAGTGGGAACTGGGAATTATCAGTTGTATTTGCTGCATATTTCATTATAGTTCTTGTTACTAATAAAGAGTAATTGTGTTTACTTTTACAAGCCTGGTGACTGTAATTATTGGGCAGCCAAGGGCCAAAGACGTTGGGTATTTTTTGACGAATTATTGGTTAATTCACTTTTGTAGCGTCTCCAGGTCAGCGGGGCGGGGGGTTGCGAGGAGGTGCTGGAATTGACCGTGCCCTAGACCAGGGTGTCGTAACATAATTTTGGGGCTCCGTGATCGTTGGAAAGGTAGATGAAAATGTTTGGGTTACAGTATAAATTAAAAAGCAATACAACAAGGTGGCTCTGGATAAAAGCTAATTATTGCACATGTTGAAACCTGAAACAAAAGCAGAAAATACTGGACAATCTCAGCAGGGCTGACAGCGTCTGTGGAGAGAGAAGGGAGCTAACGTTTTGAGTCTGGATGGCTCTTTGGTAAAGTTGGAGAGAACTGGAAATAGGGTCAGATTTATACTGTTGTTGGGGGGGGAGGGTGTGCATGGAGATATAAAGAGA
This sequence comes from Scyliorhinus torazame, assembly GCF_047496885.1. Taxonomy (NCBI): domain Eukaryota; kingdom Metazoa; phylum Chordata; class Chondrichthyes; order Carcharhiniformes; family Scyliorhinidae; genus Scyliorhinus; species Scyliorhinus torazame. The sequence continues at coordinate 21,819,387 of NC_092709.1, read as the reverse complement.
CTAGAATGTGTTAATGGCAGAACAAAGGTGAGCAGTGTTTCAAAGTGAACTAGGAACATGGTTGCCCAAGTGGGGTGTGTGGGGGGAGGGGGGGGGCAATGGTGAGGGAAAAACAGATGGCTTCGGAAACTGCTGAGATTTTTCTTCAGGGGGACAATTTGTCTTTGGCTTATTTAAAAGAGCTTTGAAAAGACAAGCTAGTCAAATTGGCAGGTAAACTAAAAATAGAGATACCAGCTAGAGCTGGGAAGGTGGAGACTACTGAAGCGATTGCTCAACATTTAAATCTGAAAGCGATGCGAGGCACACAGAGAGCCGACAAAATAGTGTGGCACCAAAGATATTTTCTGGTGGGGAAATTGAGCTGGCGAGAATTCGGTTGCATTCGGGCATGAGAGGGAATTAAAAAGAAAGGAGAACAAAATGGCGATGGAAATTGGAATGAGGAGGTTGGAATTAGAGAGAGAGAGGAAAAATCAAAAGAGAGAGAGTTCCAGTTTAAGGCACTGGAAATTAGAGTTTAATCTTAGAACAGAACCCAGCTGTAAAACAAAGAATGGTACAATAAAAGCCAACCAACTTTGCGAAGATTGGACTGTCAGTCCCTGAAAGTAACCATGTGAGGGAGAAGAGAGAATGTAAAGCTGGAGGGGTTGAGGAGTGTTTATTGATTGAAAATGAACCAAATATTTCCCCAGGCATTGACAATACTGCTTGTAGTTTGCCAACAGAAGATCCTTGGAATTTGGAGAAACATTCATTGGCTGATCAGAGAATGGTTGGCGAGAGACAGAAAGAGACAAAAATACAGAAGAGACACATTCAGAATGTCCTCTTCAATTTCGACAGTCAGAAGCCCAACAAAGGGAAGCTTGTTGTTATTATTATTACGTTGCCTTTGACTTTGAAGAAGAGAGTGGAAACAAGGCACTGTTTGAAGATATCAGAGGGAGTTCTAAAACTGAAGATGCAAACATCTCAACGGAAGAAAACAGAGAGAAGTTATAATGAAGATACTGAAAGAGTATTGACAGAGTTGTAGGGAAACATCAGGGGGCATTCAGTTAACTGATCATGATGTAGACATAAGAAACTCTGAACGAATAAAGCCACATCGCCTCGACTAAAACCATGGAGACTGGCTCAACATACAGTGCATGTTGGATATGTTGCAGAAACAAATGAAAGCTCTGTAGTCCACAAAACACCAAGTAGAGTTTGAGAGATTGAAGACATTGGACAAAATTCTCCCCCAACGGCGCGATGTCCGCCGACTGGCGCCCAAATCGGCGCCAATCAGACGGGCATCACGCCGCCCCAAAGGTGCGGAATGCTCCGCATCTTTGGGGGCCGAGCCCCAACATTGAGGGGCTAGGCTGACGCCGGAGGGATTTCCGCCCCGCCAGCTGGCGGAAATGGCGATTGTTGCCCAGCCAGCTGACGCGGAAATGCGGCGCATGCGCGGGAGCGTCAGCGGCCGCTGACAGTTTCCTGGCGCATGCACGGGAGCATCAGCGGCCGCTGAATGTTTCCCGCGCATGCGCAGTGGGGAGAGTCACTTCCGCCTCCGCCATGGTGGAGGCCGTGGCGGAGGCGGAAGGGAAAGAGTGCCCCCACGGCACAGGCCCGCCCGCGGATCGGTGGGCCCCGATCGCGGGCCAGGCCACCGTGGGGGCACCCCCCGGGGTCAGATCGCCCCGCGCCCCCCCAGGACCCTGGAGCCCGCCCACGCCGCCTGGTCCCGCCGTTAAATACCAGATTTAATTTACGCCGGCGGGACAGGCAATTTCTGGGCGGGACTTCGGCCCATCTAACCTTTCCTGGGTAACTTTCCAGGTAAATACCACGGAACTGGCCGAATGCTAACTCAGAGTTGGAGCCTTTTGCGGAGGGTCTCAGGGACCAGCGGAGTCACCCATCGTAAGTTCTAACTTCCTGGGCAATTCCCACAGAGGTCATCATCTCAGGACATGCACGTGGTCCCAAAGTGACGATCCAGAGACTTGAAGAGCTGTGCCATAAACTTCTCATTACCTCACTGCTGTTTGTGGGAGCTTGCTGTGCACAGATTGGCTGCTGTGTTTGCTGCAACAGTGACTACACTTGGTATTGTACATCATTGTACATAAAAAAAATCTGGAGATCCTGAAGGTGCTATGCAGCCTCCTTCCTTACTGAGGGCGAATAGTATATTCAGAAATCTAGAGAATTCAAACGTGAGTAATATGATTGAACAAAAAGACCAGGTGACCTTCTGCTCTGTAAATTCTATGATAATCTATGATGATAATCAATGCAGAGGGAACATTCTTAAGTACACAATCCATTCACGCGTTGCACTGGGATAACAATGACATTTATAGAGCATGTCTCCAGGTATTTCACAAGAGCCTTATCAGCCCAAATTTGAATTGACACCGAGTGAAAGAAGGAGTCATTAAGGCCAGGTGGTTTAGCACAGTGGGCTAAACAGCTGGCTTGTAATGCAGAACAAGGCCAGCAGTGCGGGTTTGATTCCCGTACCGGCCTCCCCGAACAGGTGCCGGAATGTGGCGACTAGGGGCTTTTTACAATAACTTCAGTGAAGCCTACTTGTGACAATAAGCTATTATTATTATTAAATTTGGTCAGAGAGATACGTTTTAAGGAAGAGAGAGATGTTCAACAAAGGAACCCCAGAGCTGAGAGCCTAAGCAGCGAAGGTAAGATCGCCAAGAGAGGGGTCAGTAAATCAGGGAGACAAGGCTCTGGTCAGACCCCATTTGGAGTACTGTGAGCAGTTTTGGGCCGCGTAGCTAAGGAAGGATGTGCTGGCCTTGGAAAGGGTCCAGAAGAGGTTCACAAGAATGATCCCTGGCATGAAGAGCTTGTCGTATGAGGAACGGTTGAGGACTCTGGGTCTGTACTCGTTGGAGTTTAGAAGGATGAGGGGGGATCTTATTGAAACTTGCGGGATACTGCGAGGCCTGGATAGAGTGGACGTGGAGAGGATGTTTCCACTTGTGGGAAAAACTGGAACTAGAGGCCACAATCTTAGATTAAAGGGATAATCTTTTTAAACAGAGATGAGGAGGAATTTCTTCAGCCAGAGGGTGTTGAATCTGTGGAACTCTTTGCCACAGAAGGCTGTGGAGGTCAAATCACTGAGTGTCTTTAAGACAGAGATAGATAGGTTCTTGATTAATAAGGGGATCAGGGGTTATGGGGAGAAGGCAGGAGAATGGGGATGAGAAATTATTAGCAATGATTGAATGGTGGAGCAGACTCGATGGGCCGAGTGGCCTAATTCTGCTCCAATGTCTTATGGTCTTATGGTCTGAAAGAGTCCAGAATTGGATTAACACATAGTTCCCGGAAAGCTGCAGGGCCGGTGACGTTTGCAGACTCAAGTAAAAGTGAGATGATGGAACGATTTGGACACCAGGTTCAGGATTTTACAGGAGGAATACATCGTTTGCAGATGGCAAGGTTGTGTTTTTATTTTGCTGTAATTATCACGCTTTTCATGTCTAAATCAAAGAGCGTCAAGTGATCTCTTTTTAATTCCTTTTCTTCCTCATATTCATGTCTGTACAGTTTTGTAATTGCTGATTACACATGAAACACGATTGCCTCCAGGCTCCAGAAGGTGGGCTCACCAGTAAACTGAGGTGGGACAGGCGTGGCGATAATAGAAAAAATCTCTTAATGGTGTTTAATTAGATAGTTACCGTACGCTGGGAGACTATTAGACATGAGACAGAAGTGAGCTCAAAAGGAGGAATAAAATAAATAATTGAGAGTGTGTGGGGGATCAACTTGTCAGCAAGGGACACATGCCACCGAACAGGGCACAAGGCAAGCACAATAACCCTTCAGTGACTGAATGGTTTCCATCTCATTTCATGACAGGGAACTTTCGTTCTTTGTCAAAAGCAGTGCTGCCACAGCAGCATTAAAATCGCTGGAAGTTGACAGGGCCTAAATCCCAACACGCACCATCGGGAATCGGATAGCTCCCTCCAACACCCAATCACACCTCCCACCGTGCCACCTCCACCTTCCAGAGTTAGGAGGGCACCTAAATGGCACTATCAGTTTCACATAAGACAGCAGGCAAGTCCTGGGTACCCGACTGCCCCTTGCAACCAAGTGGTGCCCGACACCCTTTGGTGGGAGGGCTCGTGTTATCCAGGGGCCCCTCACCACCAAATGAAGCCCCATCAGATATTCCCTCAGCCAAATGTTTAGGGAGGGAGCAGCACCATGCCAATTCCTCCCGGCTGCCCCCACCTCCGATGGAGCCCACCCGCCATCACCACCATGCCCATCGGGAGCTGGCACTGCTTGGCTTCCTGAGACCTCTCAGCCTGGATCCCCACTTAGTGGGAAGGATGAGACCTGGAGTAGGGATTCCCTCTCCCACTCAACCCATTCCCTCTGGGGATGGCGGGTGACATTATTTGCCTTGCAACCTGCCCAGGAGAGTGCCGGCAAAGTCCAGGAGACAGCAAGAACGCAGGGGCAGTCAGCTGCTTGCCTTTTTCAGTGGGGTTCCTTCAGAAGCTCTTGGAGTTACAGATGAGCTGAGAGATTCCTGCACAGAACATGTTGATGGGGGTGGAGTGGGGGGAGGGGGGATGCGGGTTTGTGGGTATGACTTTCTACATTCATTAATCACACTATCATGTCATGCTCCTACCTGTGGTAACACCAAGGTGTCTCCACTAATAGGAAAATCTTAATAGCAGCTTGATAAGTACACATAGGGGGCTGGATTCTCTGTCAGCAGGATCCTCCGTTTCCCGGGCAGCGCACTCACGCCCGCGGATTTCCCGACGGCGTGGGGGTGCCCACAATGGGAAATCCCATTGGCCTGGGGCATTCTGTGTAAGCAGCCATGTGCCAAGTCACCTGGAAATTGCAGCCGTGCTCCTGAGCATGGCCCCGTCACAGCAGGCCGTGGCGGGAACGTTGACGGCATTGTCCAGGCACTGGCCGATGTGCCACAGAGGGAGATGGCTCAGTCCCAGAGGGAGATGGCGCAGTGACTGGCTGATATGACACAAACCCAGAAGGTGGTTGCACAGTCGCAGTGTGATGTGGCGCAGTCCCAGACGGAGATGGCCCACTCCCTGTGCTCCAGAGCCGTGAGCATGCAGAACCTGGTTAAGACCAGAGCGGGCATTCAGGACTGGCAGCGCCAGATGGCGGGGGAGCCTCAGCGACTGGCTCCGCTTGCACCCATGTCCCATTGGGCACTCCGAGGGAGGAGGAGATGATGGTGCCGGTGACTCCCGCAGGGCCTTGGATTCCTCCCCCGTGCTGGCCCTGGAGCATCTGGTGGGCAGTGGGCTGAACAGGGCAGCACCATGCCACCTGGGAGCCCTGAGCAGCAGCCGGCCCAATACAGGAGACGCAGGCCAACGGGGACCTTTGTCGCAGGGCAGGGGTCACAGCAGGCCACCTCTACTCCTGATGTACCATCTGGGGATCCACCTAGACATAGCGTTAGGGCCCGTAAGGCCAGAAAAGTAGAGACCAGTTAAGTTGGCATGGATGCAGGGCACTGTTTAGTTATGGGGCTAGGGCATGTATCTGTAAATATTTGTGCACATTAAACACCTGTTAACAGTGTTACAACCTGTCTCGGTGCTCTGTCAGATGGCTGTGAGGGGTTAGCTGGTCTGGTCTGGTCTGGCCAGAGAAGGGATGCTGGGGGGGGGGGGGGAAACCTCCCCACACTGACCCCCCCCACCGGGATTCGATGGGACCGTGTGATGGAGTGGCCAGCTGTTATGCAGGTGGATGGGAAAATTGCTATAGTGAGCAGTTGTTAGACAATGGGGAGCACCAGAGCTGATCGCAGAGCGGGTTGTCATCATCCTCCATCCCATGGACCAGACCCGCTGTTACTGCCAACCCAGGGCCCACACCCCGTAATGAGACAGGTATGTATCATGGAGGGGGTTGCAGGCAGGGGGAGGTCTCCGGGAAGGGAAGGGAGGGGGTGTTGTCGGTGTGGGATGCTGGTGTCCGTGGCACTGGCCAGTTTTCCCCACCCCCCTCAGTTGGTGAACCTGGATCAGAGCTTCCCATGCGCATCACCTCTAGCGCACACATCGTGCGGCCTCCCGTACCTGCCTTTGCCCCATGTCCTGCCCACCCTCCCCCTCATTGGACGAGGACTGGCCTTCATCCTCCTCCAGCATGTCGCCCCTCTGCTGCGTGATGTTGTGGAGGCCACCAAGATATGGGCGGCCCTCTCAGCATCATGGCGGGCCCCTCCAGACGGTCCAGGCCTCGTTGATTGTGCCAGAATGTAGGCATTGTGCACACTGGCTAGCACACCCTGAATCACCTGGGAACACCACCACCTGGAGGTCCCCACCAAGTCACTCCTCATCCTGACTTGGAAATATATTGCCGTTTCTTCACTGTCGCTGGATCAAAATCCTTGAATTCCCTCTCTAACAGCACTGTAGGTGTACCTACACCTCAGGGACTCCAGGGTTTCAAGAAAGTGGCTCACCACCACCTTCTCAAGGGCAACTAGGTATGGGCAATAAATGCTGTCCTAGCCAGCAATGCCCAGATCTCGTAAATGAATTTAAAAAAAATACCACCACTCCTTCACTGTCGTTGGGTCAAAATCCTAGAAATTCCTTTCTAACAGCACTGGGTGAACCTACCCCACATGGATTGCAGCAGTTCAAGAAGGCAGCTCACCACCACCGTCTCAGGGACAATTAAGGATGGATAATGGGTGCAGGCCTGGTCAGCGATGTCCACATCCTTTGAACAATCTTTTAAAACTGTCCCATGACGTTACATTGAAGTTATCCCCAGTGTCCTGGCTAATATTAATCCCTCAATCACCAATCCCTCAATCACCATCACTGAAATTGATTATTTGGTCATTTTCACATTTTTTGCGAGAGCTTGCTGTGCGCAAATTGAACGCCAAATTTCCTGAATTACGATTTAAATATCCTTCCAAAGTGTGTAATTGGCTAAAAAGTGCTTGGGATGTTCTGAGACTGTGAAATGTGCTGTATAAATACCAGTCTTTCTTTCACCTTGAGCACTTTGGAAGCAGCATAGAGCCGAAAAATGGGATGTTCCAGAATCTAATTTCTCAGCCCTATTATTATATATTTAATAACAGCCTTTTCTCCTGAAACTTCCTGTAGTTTAAAGAAACCATGCTGTCTTGGAAAGGAATACTTTTGGGTCCCGTTTGGAGATGAAGTTCAGCAATGTTGGGACCATGAACCTAAATAAACGAAAATAGGAATAATCTACAATGTGGAAGTTACCGACATGATAGTGAGACATGAAAGAAATCATAAACAGTGTTCTTATTCTTTTTGTTTATTTAAAAATTGCCTTTGGTGAAGCAAAAGATGGCTGCTGCATGTCACATGACTCACACGTTTGGCCACAGTTCCTGGAAATTTCCAACAGCAGTTACAAGGATGAAAGATTTCCATCCTGGTCCTTGTGGAATGTCACACCTCATTTTAAGAACCTATTATAATCCAGGAAACCAGAGGACTATAACAGAGATAAAGAGACATTGAAACTCGTAGTACCGGCAGATGTGTTAACAGCCACCATCTCACACCTAGGACTGTCAAGGTCCATTTCAAAAAGCAAATATTGAAAGGAAGTGGATGTCATTTACATCTTCCTAAATTTGTGTTTCTAGCTGAGTGCAAGTGTCTACCAAAGCAATTGTTACCTGGAACAGGGTCACTAATCTGGATAATGGCTCTTTCAATGGCTGATGATTAGGCAATTATAAATCATAATACAAAAGCCATGTCCAGACACCAGGGGCGGGATTCTCTGCGAACCGGCGGGGCGGACAACTCCGGCGCGAAGGAGTGGCGATTTACGCCGCCCCCCCCCCCCCCCCCGGCGATTCTCTGACCCAGCGCGGGGTCGGGGAATCCCGCCCCGGATAAACATCCCTTCAATAAATCATTGCGGAGCAAGGAGGTTACACGATCTGAGTGTACGTTTTGAAACCTCAATAATCAGTTGTGAAATCTGAAATTAGCTGTTTGCTGATTTACCTTCAACCTGCAGGACCAACAGTAGGACTCCAGGTTGACCAACAACTTGCACCAAGTCTCAGCCCTTGAGTCTGTTTAGCTGGAAGCCTCTGATTATCGTGTTACAAGCAGACCACGTAATGGACAGCAATCACCTTGCGGCATCACCATCCACTTTAAAGCAATTCTGCTTTGCTGTCTTCGGCCCATAACGCATCGGAACTAGAATTTCTCTATGAAGATACTCCACCCCCCAACCCGGACTTTGACTTCCTGGAAATTACATGAGCTGATATCCCTTTCTGTGATTATTTTTACTGATAAGTTATTCATTATTGCAAAACTTCTTTTTCCTATCCCCTTACTGTGTACTTGTGTGTGCGCATGTAAATGAAGATGCAATCGGCACGGTAGCATAGTGGTGAGCACTGTTGCTTCACAGCACCAGGGTCCCAGTAACGATTTCAGGCTTGGGTCACTGTCTGTGTGGAGTCTGCACGTTCTTCCCGTGTCTTTCCTCCGGGCGCTCCGGTTTCCTCCCACAAGTCATGAAAGACGTGCTTGTTAGGTGAATTGGACATTCCAAATTCTCCCTCAGTGTACCTGAACAGGCGCCGGAATGTGGCGACTAGGGGATTTTCACAGTAACTTCATTGCAGTGTTAATGTAAATCTACCTGTAACAATAAAGATTATTATTATTATTATTATTGTGTCCCCCCCCCCGTACCCGAACAGGCGCCGGAATGTGGCGACTAGGGGATTTTCACAGTAACTTCATTGCAGTGTTAATGTAAATCTACCTGTGACAATAAAGATTATTATTACTATTGTCCCCCCCGTACCCGAACAGGCGCCGGAATGTGGCGACTGGGGGATTTTCACAGTAACTTCATTGCAGTGTTAATGTAAATCTACCTGTAACAATAAAGATTATTATTATTATTATTGTCCCCCCCGTACCCGAACAGGCGCCGGAATGTGGCGACTAGGGGATTTTCACAGTAACTTCATTGCAGTGTTAATGTAAATCTACCTGTGACAATAAAGATTATCATTATTATTATTGTTCCCCCCCCCTGTACCCGAACAGGCACCAGAATGTGGCGACTAGGGGATTTTCACAGTAACTTCATTGCAGTGTTAATGTAAATCTACCTGTGACAATAAAGATTATTATTATTGTCCCCCCGGCCCCCGCCCCCCCGTTTGAATGTGTAAATAAACTAATCTTCTCATTTAGTCATGACGAGATTTTGATGCATGTCATTTTAAAAATTGGACTTCAAAAACCAGAGAGTTTGGGGGAACATGCCACAGACCGGTTTTTAAACATTCAAATACACCTCTGCTTACGACAGACGGTGAGAAGATAAAGGAGGTCAGTTTTGTCTTACATCCGTAACAGGTATCAACAAACAGATACTGGGCCAAAGAAGATTCAGGAAGAGGTGATGAGATTCTTGGTCAAAGAACGACAAGGAGTTCCTTAAAGGAGGCGAGGAAGGTGGTGGGTTTTCGGGAAATAATTGGAATGAGTACGGGGGTGAGAAATTCCCACCAAAGGAGAGATGAAGGGAGTTCAGCATGCACAAAATGTGCCTGAGGACTAGAGAGTTGGAGGAGGTGGGTGTAATGTTGGAGAGGTATTACGGAGGGGAATGGCCAGAGGACTCCACTAAACAAATTGTATTTGAATGCAATTGTAACACTTGTAGCCGATACACAAATATTGTAACGCTGACTTGGAAGGTTCCTCAAAATGTATCCTGCGCTTTTAAACAAAATAGGACCCAAAATCAAATGGTAACAATTATCAATTAGAACCGTGGGAGAAAATCTCGCCAACCGCATCTGAAAACGATACATTTCAGAGTCATTTCCCTCTTTAACTTTGTTCTTGTAACCGAATGTGGGTTTCGCCATTTCTGCTGGCTTAACATTGGAACCAGTGTATAAAGGGTTAACTCAACCACAGAGCAATTAATCTGAACACCCAGTTGTAATTTATGTTGAGGCAGAAACACCCTTTTATTTTAATTCAACAAATATTTTCAAAGCAGCGCAGAGCCTTTGGAGGGAGATTCCACATCACACAGCTGCAGAATCTGCCCTGCAGTGCAAGTCCTGTGTCCCGACCTGCTTTGCAGAACACGAGCATATTGAAGGAAAATCCCCCACCCCTCAGCCTGGCCCCACTGACCCTGCAAGTTAACGATCGACTTGTGAGTGGAAAAATCCGTCGGCAGAAGATGTTAATTTTAAGAAAGAAGAACTTGCGTTTACGTGGCGCCTTTCAAGACCAGTTGCCCCAGGAGGAAAAAGCAGTAAAATTGGGGAGATAAAAATACTGGTCTGAACTGCTTTGTCCTTCTGGGCCCCAGTATAGTGGAGCCCCAAACCTTCCGACTGAGCGTCACAAGTGCGATTCCTGAAACCAAGGCTGACAACACAGTGACTTTAGCGAACCTTTTATCAAAGGTAGACATTTGTGCCATGTTTATTTTTGATATGACGCATGAGTATTTCACCAGCCATTGGAGGGTTCAAGAATTGTCCTCCATTGGTGTAACCAAACCTTGCCTGAGTTAATGTCGTGGATTGCAACGATAGCGGCTTTATCCAGCTTTACAAATTACAAAAATAATGGCTGGCCTGCAACCGAAACGATGGACGTACATTTACAGGAGTCCAGTGGTAGCAGGATTTGTGACAAAGATTGCCGAATAGATACACTGTAGCAGTTCTGCACAGAAGGGGGCCATTCAGCCCATCGTGTCGATGTTGGCTGTTCGGAAAAGTTCTGCAATGAGTCCCATTCACCTGCTCATTCCCCATGGCCTTGCAAATTTTCGCACTTCAAGTCATTACCCAATTATCTTTTGAAAGCTATTATTTAATCTGCTTCCACCCCCCCCCCCCTCCCTTTCAGGCGGTACAGACTATAACAACACGCTTTGCAAACTTTTGTATGTCGCCTCTAGTTTTTTTGTCAATTACCTTAAATCTGTGTCCACCATTACTCTCACCACCGGAAACAGTTTCTGCTTATTTACTCCATCAAAACTCTTCAAAAGTTTGAACATCAATGTCAAATCTTCTCTTCTCCTTATCTGCTGTGAGGTGGACTTCCCCAGCTTCTGTAGCCTCTCCACACACCCAAAGGGGCCAATTCTCCCTCCATTCACAGCAGTGGGATTCGCCGTTCCCGCTCCAATGAATGGGAAATTATGCTAAGCGTCAAATTCTCTGTCCTCGCTAGCAGGTCAGACTCGCAATGGAGAATCCCGACAAAAATAATTTTATCCCCATACCATTCTTGTAAATCTTGATACCCACGTTAAGGCCTTGACGTTCTTCCTAAAGCATGCTGTCCAGAAATGGCCACAGTACTCCAGGAGGAACCTCATTGATGTTTTCATTCTCACTTTTCCAATCAATGTAATTAAAACAGATGATCTGGTTATTGTCGCAATGCTGTTTGTGCGAATGTGCTGTCTGCATGTTTGGTGCCGCACCTCCTCGCTTCAATGGGCGGGACAAACCGGGTGAGTGCAGCTGTCGGGTCTCCTACCTTGGCGATTTGTCTACCATGATGTGCGAAGACTGATTCCTGTGGGCTGAGCAGATGAGACCAATATAAGGTCCAACGCCCTTGAAGGTGGGTCAGTGCCATCTTGTGAAACGCATGCAGCTCAGCAAAGCACAGAAAATATCCTGCTCACCCACTGCATCTGGATCTCTATCCAGCCACCTAAACTTGTCTTGCCACAAGACCAAGATAGGAGCGGGCAAGTGAGTGAGACTGACGATGCACAACTCTCCCTCACGATAATCCAATTCACTTTGGGACAACCTGGGGTAATAAGAGGAACTATCTAAATGCAAGCCTTACTTTTTATGCTCTATTAACAAAGCCAGTTACCCATGGTGCCTTTTCAACTGCCTGTTCAACTTATCCTGCCACCTTCACAGATGTGTGTGCATAAACCTCCGGGTCTCTCTGACCCACCATTAACTTTGGATTATTTATTTTACCTTTCCTTACTCTTCCTATGAAAATTAATTACTTTACTCTTCCCTTTGTTAAATTACCCCTGCCATCTTTCTGCTCATTTCACCGGTCTTCCTGAAGTTGGTTACTGTCCTCCTCCGCTGTTTACGATATGCGCCAGTTTGATGTACCAACGCTGGTGGACATCACTGCACACTTGTCTGCAATGTGAAAAACTGCTCAGCACCACTTTCCGTCCCTCAGCAGTTTTATATCCACAAAACCAGTGAATCTTTAATCCCATGCCTTTCGAATTTACGAGCAAAGTCTATTATGTGGTACTTTTTCAACCGCCTTTTGAAAGTCCGTATACACAACGACCACACTACCCTCATCAACCCTCAACATTACTTCATCTAATAACTCAACCATGGACGTCAAACACAATTTGCCTCTAAAATTCCACGCCGTCTGTCATTAATCAACCTATTTTTTTCCAAGGACTGATTAATTTTGTCCTGGATTATTGTCTCCAAAGGCTTGTCTCCCACTAACGTTAGCCAAGTAATTGCCAAGTTTATCCCTCTCCCCCTTTTGAAACAGCAATGTAAGACATGCGATCCTCCAGTCCTCTGACACCATGGCCATACCAAAGGAAGATTGGGAGATCTTTCTTTCTTTAGAGAAGACGACGTATTTATTTATTACCTCAAGCATGCTCTCGGTCTCCACAACAATAAGGACACGGGGGGGCTGGCGGGATTCTTCGTTGGACCAGCAGCCCCCCCACGCCCGTGGATTTCCCGACGGTGTGGCGCAGCCCATAATGGGAAACCCCATTGGCCGGCTGGCGGGACGGAAAATCCCTCTGCCGGCGGTGGCGCGCCGCACCAGCAAACTGGGGCGGTGGGACGGAGAATTCTGCCCTCGCAGTCCACACGGAGTAAAAATAAAAATGAGGTTTTATTTACAAACAATACATATACACTTCCCGGTAGACCTGAACCGGGTTCTTTCATGGTTGGTGTCTTTCTGGCCGATCTTATATACTCTGGGTAATTGAGATACCCCTCCCCTAGCGGGAAGCTCGTACTCTGCAAGGAGTACAGCAAAGACAAGCATTGCCACCCTGTAGGTCCCAGGCGGGATATTACATTCCCCATTTTGGTCTCTAATCAGTCCCATCTTTCCTTGAGACTTCTAATCATATCTTTACAAATTTTGCCCACCCACAGCTTGCGTTAAGTGAGCAATTATTAAATTGGGGCAGAGATTGTGTTTTGTGCATGAGGGCGTGAGTGCCTGGGGAAGGTCAGCATCTGTTCATCATCCGCAGTTGCCCTCAAGAAAGTGTTGGTGAACCACCTTCTTGAACCGCTGAAGTCCATGTGGTGGATGAGGAAAGGATCAGATTGATCGTAAAAACCCACAACAAACGTGTGGTTTCACTTTGACCTTGGTGGCCTCAATTGTTGCTCATTCGTGGAGTTGGGAGAGTCAGACAACAACAAAAGGAAGACAAACAGTGACATTTGATTAAAGGGGTACTGACCTTCCCAGGAAGTATATTTTGAAAATGGGGGCCCAATTTATGTTACAACCCGATTATTCAGAGGTAAACCCCACTGTAAGGGTAAATGACATAAGTTTCACTTTATTGTCCAGGGCATGGGGCGGGATTCTCCATTGGCTGACACTGGAATCGCAAAACGCGATTGGGCGGAGAATAGGTTCCGACGCTGAAATCGCAGCGAACCCCGATGTGACGCCAAATCGCAATTCTCCATCACCTTGGCAGCGGAGTCAATGCATTCCGGAACACACATACAGTAAACAGCGTTTGTATCTCATTAGCGGAGCCGACCAAGTATTCTCCAGGGCCTCCGCGATTCTCCGCCTCCACTGGGACGAATTCCTGATGCCGCACTTGTCGCATAGTTCACTTGCGCTTTTAAAAGTCTTGAAACCGGCGTGGTGGCTGCTGAGGGAGAGAGAGGGGTTACGGAAAGTGTCCAACATTGCCATAGTGTGCCGCTAACAGCCCACTGTGAACGTAGGGCCACGGGTCGTATGGGTGTCCCCCCCAGGCCACCCCCAGGTGCCCTCTGACCCCAGCCAACCCACCAGCAGTATGGGCCCGCTCCAGCACAACCAGCGCCATCTTGTGGCTGGGATGGTGGGGAGTGAAGTGTGTGTGTGCGGCTACAGCTTGTCAGCCCCCCAGTGTCAATCACAGACCCAGCGAATCCTGCACCGTTTTTCATTGGAATCGATTGTGTTTCACTTGGCGTCGGTGCTAACCCCTCCACAGTCGCTGAATCCAGGTTCGGCGGCAGTTTTGCTGTTGTGAAAGTCCAGGAATCCTGCATCGGAGTCAACACTTGGTCTCAGAAACGGAGAATCCCGTCCATGGCCTTTTTAACAGGAAAACCTTCAACTCCCTAATTTGATAGAAGCAGGAAACCCCCGGTGTGAGGTCAGCATTTTATTTTCTTTCATTCTGAGATTCGCATTTACTGTCCATGCTTAGCTCCTCTTGGCAAGATAGAGGTGGACCTGCTGAGGTCCATATGGTAAAGGTGCTACCAGACCTGAGTAAGGACCTCCAAGATTTTGATTCAGCAATGATGAAGGAACAGGGAGTTGCATTCAAATGAGGAGGTTGCAGAAGTTGGAGGGGAACTTGAAGGCGATGGTATTCACCTGTGTTTCTTGTCCTTCGACGTGGGTGGGAATGATGGGCTTGGAAGAATGTAAATGTTCCAATGCACAGCTTAAAATGGTGTTGGTTGTTTCTTTAATGAACATGGGATCTGCCCTTTAAAAAGCTGCTGAGGATCAGAGTGTGCTGCTTGGTTTTACAATGCTTCGTAAGATATTTCCTTTGTTGCTTGGGGTAATTCTAGCAATCAGATTTCTTGGCTCTCAAACCTACTCGCTATTACAAGGGGACGCAGTGGCATAGTGCTTTTGTCGCTGGACTAGTAAATCAGAGGCCCAGATTCAAATCCCGCCACTGCAGATAGTGAAATTTGAATTCAATAAAAATCTGGAATTGAAAGTCTAATGGTGACCATGAAACCAGTGTTGATTGTCGTAAAAACCCATCTGGCTCACGCATGTCCTTTAGGGAAGGAAATCTGTCGTCCTGACCTGGTCTGGCCTACATGTGACTCCAGGCCCACTAAATGTGGTTGACTCTTAACTGTCCCCTCAAGGGCAATTAAGGATGGGCAATAAATGCTGGCCTGGCCTGCGACGTCCACGTCCCATGAACAAATAAGAAAAATACAATTATGCAGATTTATTTGGACAATTTCTAATCCCAGGGATGAAATTCTGAACTGAGAGTTGTTGTATGGTGCATGTTCAATTGCCCTCATGAAGATGTTCTGAGTCTTTTGTGGTTGAATATTAATTGTTTACCGATAGCAGGTAACTATATACATCTTTACAGGTCAAACTATGAGCTAATTCCATGCTTGCTTCTACACAAGTCTCTGTCCAGTCCACAACTGACACGTGTCTTAGGTCACATGTCTTTTTACATCACACTGTGGACAGTACTGTTTCCCAGTCCCACATTAACCCTTGCTATGCCAGATAGCTTAGAATCATAAAATCCCTACAGTGCTGTAGGAGGCCATTCAGCCCATCAAGTCTGTACCAACATCATATACTTTATGCTAATAGAGTAACCTGCCTATGTGGAATAAAGGCACCCACATGGTCTTGCGTGACATGTACTGTGAAATTCAAAATTTAGATCTCTGATCTGTGCTGTGACGACTGATCTCCTCTAGGTTCAGTATGCCTGGGTCAGGCACAGTAACTTTGTGGTTATGATATTGGTCAAACTTTGTAGAGGTTGTGAGTTCTAATCCATCCATGATTTCTTGAAAATTTAACACAGTAAGTTTGGTTCGAGAAAAGTGACACAGCAAGCTCCCACAAACAGCAATGTGATAATGACCAGTTCACCTGTTTGTGTGATGTCAATTAAGAATAAATATCGGACTGGGGAACACCCTTTCAAAATTTGGGGGGGGGTCTTTTGTGTCTACCCAAACTCAATTTAATATCGCATTTAAAAAGGCTTGATCTAATCCAGCAAAGGTTTGATTTTTGTTCCTCAAGTCCCTGAGGGGTACTTGAAACCAGGGCCTTAGAATCAAAGGTATGACCAATCAGTCAGAGCTGAGACACACAAGCAGGTGGTTTGCCATACAACCAACTAGTTCAGTAACGTAGCACCGATGTCTACGCATGTCAATCTTTGAAGCCTCAAAACATCTCCCCAAAAGCCGGGGGGAGGGTTGGGGGGGTGGGGGGGGAGCATTTTGAAATGTTCTCTACTTATGATGCAAAGAGTGAGCATGTCTTAAACTCCCAGCTACCTTCGCAACACAGCCCGTGTCGCCTCCTTGATCACTTTTGCGCAGTTCTAAGACACCAATAAGTAAAACATGTATTTGTGGGCAGAAATATTGAGGTTGACTACTAATACGGCACGTCACGGCTGAAAACGTGGGGTCAACTTATATATTAAGAATATGCAAAAACATGGGGCAGGATTCTGGATTCTGCAGGCAGTGCACCCGTACGATGGCCACAATGGACAATCCCATTGGCAGGTGGCTGGAACGGAGAATCCTGTTGCCGGCGAGAATGCGCGGCCAGGGATCACATAACTGGCGGACCGGAGAATCCGACCCATGGTCTTTGAGGCCAGAGAAATGGATTATCATACACATTGGGGCAACTCATATACCCCAATTTACAGTAATTCAGGGAAAGGATCTTGTAACCCCTATCTGGTTTGGCTTAATATTACCTCAGTTCCGCACTGCATGGTTCATTCAAAATAACCTTTGGGCAGTTCGGAATGGGCGATAAATAACGTAATTCCTTACTGAATAGCTTGCTGACACTCATTACCTTAATTCACACATGCAAATTGGGACAGTGGAAGGAGGTACCAGTGGTCAGTCTTAATGTGTCCTTGGACGACACGGTGTCACAGTGGTTAGCACCACTGCCTCACAGCGCTAGGGACCCGGGTTCAATTGTGGCCTTGGGTGACTGCGTGGAGTTTGCACGTCCTCCCCGTGTGTGCGTGGGTTTCCTCCGGGTGCTCCGCTTTCCTCCCACAGTCCAAAGATGTGCAGGTTAGGTGGATTGGCCATGATCGATGTGTGAGGTTATGCGGATAGGGTGGAGGAGTAGGCCTCAGTAGAGTGCTCTTTTGGAGGGTGAGTGCAGAATTGATGGCCGCAATGGTCTCCCCCTTCGGAGCTGTAGGGATTCTGTGGTTTTGATGGCACAGTATTCACTAAGAATGTGGGTGTCACTGGCAAGGCCAACATTTATTGTCCATCCTTACTTGTCGATGGTGCCACTTCTTGTTCTTGCTATCTTTGTAGTGACGGTGCACCCACAATGCGGTTAGGTAGATGGTTTGTCTTTCCCACCAGAGGGCGGGATTCTCTGATGGTGGAGTGGTCTCGTCATTAGCCACTGATGGGGTCTTCAGGTCACGCCAATGTCCACAGCATTTTGCGTGGTTCGCCCATCCTGCTGCCAAGGACCTACCACGGTGGGGTGAGGGGGGTGGGGGGGTCATCTTCGGTGGGAGTGGAAAATCCCGGCAGCAGGAAGGGTGAGAAAATCCCACCCAAAGTCTTTGTTACAAAGAGTAAAAATGTCTAACGACAATTATTTAGGGCCTTGGTGAGATCACCAAGGAAGGATATTCTTCCCATAGAGGGAGTGCAACAAAGGTGCACTAAACTGCTGCCTGGGATGAGGATTGTCCGAAGAGGGGAGGTTGAGTAGATGAGGCTCTATTCTGTAAAATTTAGAAGAATTAGAGGTGCTCACATCTCACATGGTAAGGTTTTTCAGACCACTCCCTGAGGAGTCAGTGGGGAACAATATCCCTGCCAATCAGAGCAACTCCAGAGCTATATAACGCTTTTTGGAGCGTTAATTGGCTGGAGGAAAATGTTAAATGGTTAGAGACGAATTTGAGGATGGACGTCCTGCCTGATTGGTGGGCAGCTCTGTAATCCTAGCAGTGTCCGTGGCAGCAGTGGGCAGCTCTGTAGTCCTGGCAGTGCACGTGGCAGCAGTGGGCAGGTCTGGGAGTAAAAACAGGCCCCAGATTCCAAGCCTCCGAATCCAGAGCCAGATAAGCTCAGGTGGTCTCATGGCTGGGAGTGAGGCCTGGTGGGGTTGGGGAGAGGGGATAGGGGACTTGCCGGAGAGATGTGGGGGGGGGGGGGGCGTGTGGGGGGGGGGGACGGAGTACCCGTTGGGGGGGGGGGGGCTGGCCTAGGTGGGTGGAGGACACCCCATAGAGAAAGGGGGCCGCCCCTGGAAGGAAGCGATTCACACCCTCCCATTCTTGCCCGAGCAAGATGGCCTACTACGCTTCCCCTCTGCCCACCAACCCCTCCAGCCAGTCAAAAAATTGAGAATGGGAGGGAAGCGGCCCTCAAGTGACCAATAATTGGCCACTGAAGGCCCTTAATTGAGGCAATGGTGCGCTGCCCTAGTCTTTGCCAACTCCATGTAAAATCTGGCATAGGTTGGGACGGGTGGGAGGGCAGCAGAAAGGCCGGGGGGGGGGAGGCCACTCCTGCTTGCGGGGGAACCATAAAATTCTGCACATAAAATTCTTAAGGGGCTTGACAGGGTAGATTCTGGGAGATGATTTTTCCCACTGGCGAGGCTAGAACTGACATGAGCAGAATTCTTCACTCAGGGTGTTGTGAATGTTTGGAATGTTCTACTGCAGAAAGCTGTGGATGTTCCGTCACTGAGTATATCCAAGTCAGAGATCCGTAGAATTTTAGACATTATGGGAATCAGAGGCACAGTGGTTAGCACTGCTGCCTCAAAGCTCCAGGGACCCGGGTTCAATTCCCACCTCGGATGATTGTCCGCGTGGAGTCTGCACGTTCTCCCCGTGTCTGCGTGGGTTTCCTCCGGGTGCTCCGGTTTCCTCCCACAGTCCAAAGGTATGCAGGTTGGATGGATTGGCCATGATAAATTGCCCCTTAGTGTCCAAAAGATTAGGGGGAGTTATTGGGATACGGGGATAGGGTGGAGGCGTGTGCTTAAGTAGGGTGCTCTTCCCAAGGCCTCCTTCTGCGCTGTAAATTCTATTTGCAGGAAGCTGAGGCTGAGGCACAAGAACAGCCACCGGAATGGCGGAGTCGGCTCAAAGACCTGATTGTCCTCCTCCTTCTCCGATTTATTATGTTCTCATTTTCTTGTGTCTAGATTCGCGGTGACACTTCCTTTCAGATCTGGGCATTGCACCTCAAGTAGGATGCATTGGCCCTGGCAGAGGTACAGCATACATTCATCAGATTGATAACAGGAAGCATTTCTTCACATAAAAAAAGATTCTGGATGTTGAGGGGCAATTAAAATGATCAACTCAGGGAATGATTGAAATTTGTCAAGTAACGGTATCAAGGAGTAAAGTCAGGTGAATAGAGTTGAGGTATAGATTAGCTATGATTTTTTAAAATAGCCGTTCTTTGATGTGAGCTACTGTTACCCATCCCTAATTGCCCTTGAGTAAATGGTTGTGCCTACCAAGAACCACTGCAACCTGTGTGCTGTAGATACACCCACCGATAGTGCTGCTGATATGGAGGATCTTGCCCCAATGACAGTAAGGGAAAGGTGACATATTTTCCAGTTTGGATGATGAGAGACCTGGGGCGGGATTCATCTCCGCGTCGGCCATCGCGGACTGTTACAGCGGCCGACGCGGAGGAATAGAGTGTCCCCACGGCACAGGCCGGCCCGCGGATTGGTGGGCTCCGATCGCAGGCCAGGCCACCGTGGGGGGCACCTCCCGGGGCCAGATCCCCCCGCGCTCCCCCGAGGACCCCGGAGGCTGCCCGCGGAGCCAGGTCCCGCCGGTAAGTACCTGTTGCAATTTACGCGGCAGGACCGGCCGTAAACGGGCGGCCACTCGGCCCACCGCGGGCCGGAGAATCGCCGGGGGGGGGGGGGGGGGCGCTGCCATTGGCCGCCTGCGATTCCCGCCCCCCGCCAAATCCCCGACGCCGGTGAATTCAGCAACCGGCAGGGGCGGGATTCATGCCGCCCGCCGGCGATTCTCCGACTCGGCGGGGGGGTCGGAGAATCCCGCCCCTGGTGGTGATGCCGGCAAGCTTCTACCGCCCTTGTCCTTCTAGATGATGGGGGTCAGGCGTTTGGGAAGGTGCTGCCAAGGAAGTCTTTGTGCATCTTGTAGCTGCACGTTGCTGCCACTGTGTGCTGAAGGGAGTGAATGCTCAATGGTTGGGGTGCCAATCGAGTGGGCTGCTCTCTCTTGAATGGTGTTAAACTTCTGGAGTGTTGCTGGAGCTACATTCATCCAGACAAATGGAGAGTATTCCATTGCGCTCCTGACTTGTGCCTTGTAGATGGGCGACAGACTTTGGGGAGTCAAGATGTGAGTAACTTGCCACAATATTCCCAGCCTCTGACCCTCCTCTTGCAGCCCCAGTATTTATATGGCTGCAACAAAAACAGAAAATGTGAGAAAAACTCAGCAAGTCTGGCAGCATCTGTGGAGAGCGAAACAGCTAATGTTTCAAGACCGTATGACTCTTCTTCAGAGCTAAAGAGAGGAAGAAATGTGATGGGTTTTATACTGTTTAAGAGAGGTTGAAACAGGTGGAGCAAAATAGAAGACCAGGGATAAACGGGAGCTAGGAGAGATTTGACACAGAAGACAAAAGGAGTGTTAACGGTTATGTATGGTGGCTGGCCGAGTTACGTTTCTGGTCAATGGTGACCACCCCCCCCCCCCCCCCCCCCCCCCCCCTGCAGACTGAGTAGTCATGTGGATTATCATAGATTATCATGGAATTTACAGTGCAGAAGGAGGCCATTCAGCCCATCAAGTCTGCACCTGCTCTTGGAAAGAGCACCCTACCCAAGGTCAACACCTCCACCCTATCCCCATAACCCAGTAACCCCACCCAACACTAAGGGCAATTTTGGACACTAAGGGCAATTTATCATGGCCAATCCACCTAACCTGCACATCTTTGGACTGTGGGAGGAAACCGGAGCACCCGGAGGAAACCCACGCACACACGGGGAGGATGTGCAGACTCCGCACAGACAGTGACCCAAGCCGGAATCGAACCTGGGACCCTGGAGCTGTGAAGCAATTGTGCTATCCACAATGCTACTGTGCTGCCCCTACTTTCCCAGCCTCTGACCCTCCTCTGGCCTCTGACCCCCTGGATGCTGGGATGATGCGGGTATAGAAGGGGTCACTGTTCAGTAGTGTGGAGGTTCTCTCCCAGAGGCAGCCACGCTCCACAGCCAAACAGCTATGTGGCTGCCTCGGATGGTGCTCATTACTTAAGAAAGTGGGGTCATCAGCTACAGGTACCTGAATCAGCACCATCAACCACCACAGTATCCAGCCTGTAATCTAGGCTCCCTATGGAAATGGAGGCTCCTCCAGAAGCCAACACAGCAAGCCCTGCAGCCACTGGGTACACCACAAGGACGCTTGATTGCACCCACACTGAGGACATCAACCCAAAGGTATCTCAGGCACAGCTAATGGGCACAATAACGTTCTCAGGGTGCCTGCGTAAACCAAATACAAGGCTGAAGGCCTACATGATGGACTATACTACAAATGGGCTTTGTTTTTTGAAAGTCGGGGTGGAGGAGGGGAAGTGACACATGGGCTATGTGCCAGCTGCTGCAGCCCAATCAGTGCTTTGCGCAATGTCTGCAATGATGTGATGTTAGGCCTGTTCAACTTGGTATGTTGTAAATAGTTTACACCCTGTAACTGTTGACTAACACTGCTACACCTCAGTATGACTGATTGTCCCAACTTAAATAGGGAAGTCGTAAATCAGGTGGTCACATGGATGCTGGGATGACACGGATACAAAAGGGTCAGGGGTCAGTAGCGCAGGCAGACATACAGCATGTAAGAGCTGCTCAGCATTGTTAATAAACCTTAATTGTTGTTAGTCCCTGGTTGCCAGTAGATTCGACACCCAGGACATTAATGGTGGAGCTGGCTTGAGGTACTGAATGGTCTATTCCTGCCCCTATGCTCACTGCATTGAGAATCCAGTTTGCCTTCCCATGTCTTACTTGAGAAAGGATGCACTGGCACTGGAGGGGGTGCAGAGGAGATTCACTCGGTTGATTCCGGAGTTGAGCGGGTTGGCTTATGAGGAGAGACTGATAGACCGGGACTATGCTCATTGGAATTTAGAAGAATGAGGGGGGATCTTAGAAAAACATATCAATTATGAAGGGAATAGTTAAGATGGCAGCAGGGAGGCTGTTTCCACTGGCGGGTGAAACTAGAATTCGGAGGCATAGCCTCAAAATTAGGGGGAGCAGATTTAGGACTGAGTTGAGGAGGAACTTCTTCACCCTAAGGGTTGTAAATCTGTGGCATTCCCTGCCCAGTGAAGCAGTTGAGGTCATCTCGTTGGATTTTTTAAAGGCAAAATTGGATAGATTTTTGAACAGTAATGGAATTAAGGGTTATGGTGAGTGGGCGGGTAAGTGGAGCTGAGTCCGCAAAAAGATCAGCCATGGTCTTATTGACTGGCGGAGCAGGCTCGAGGGACCAGGTGGCCTTCTCCTGCTCCTAGTTCTTATGTTCTTTACACAACAGCCTTGTGCAGAAGAGAATGAGGAAGGGCCATCAAAAGCAGCACTGAACACAGGTGTGAGAGAAAATTGGGGAAAAGAGGAGTGGAGAGTTTTGGAACAGTCTGAGTGTTGGCACTCTACAAAGTCAATTCTTCAAGTTTTATTACCGGGGGGGGGGGGGGGGGGGCGGGGGGGAGTGAATAATGTTCAACAAAACAGTCTTCCTTCAGCAGTCGATGAAAATAAATTATACTGCAAAGCAGCCTTGTTCTTTGATGTGGTTTTGGCCCTATCTTTCCAATCAGCCTTGCCAAACCAGAAGTTGCTTTATTTTTATATAAACAGAGCTACTTTGTGGTATTAGACTTTCTTTTTCTCTCACTTCTTCCTTCATGACGAGATGAAGTGCACGGTTTAAATAAAGAAAATAAGCAGATAGTAATAATGCAATAATGTATTTCAGCAAAACCGCCAAGGAAGATAAGAGCTCTGAGCCAAGCTGAGTTCAGCAATGCTACATGTTTCACACATTTATCTTATAATAGCTCTCTGTCATTGTCAGAAATGGGTACAAAGTGGATGACAACCTACGAACGATATGCCATATTTAGTGTGGAACTGTGCCTCAAGAAGCTTTGCAGAGTCAAGACGAAGAAGATGCTGGGGAGAGTTTTGACTCTGTGTAATAGTGTAAAACAGTTGATGGTGAATCGGCCGTCCCTATTACATCTGCCCCCCCGCCGCATGTTGTTCGATGGCAGAGTTGGCCCGCCATTAGCCGGCGGCAGGATCTTCCGGACCCACCGCTGTCAACGCACATCGGCACAAGAGGAGCCCTTCGAGCCTATTCCATCATTCAATTAGATCGTGGCTGATGCGTATTTTAACTCTTGCACCCTGCTGTCACCTCGCTCTAGTTTTTAAGCTGTGCCCATTTGTTCTGGACTTCCTCACTGAGGGGCTGGGAGTTTGGGAGGGTGGGGGAGAATAATTATTCTCTATTTACTCCATCAAATCCTTTGATCATATTAAACATGTTACCCTTTCATCTTCTGTGTTAACTAGTACAAGCCAAGTCTGTGCAGCCTAGCCTCATAATTTAACCCTTTTAGCTCCAGTGCCAGGGGTGGCACGGTGGCACCAGTGACTCGGGTTCGATTCTGGCCTTGGGTCACTGTCTGTGTGGAGTTTGCACGTTCTCCCAGTGTCTGCGTGAGTTTCCTCCGGATGCTACGGTTTCCACACACAGTCCAAAGATAGGCAGTTTAAGTGGATTGGTCATGATCAATTGGCCCTTGGTGTCCAAATACGTGCAGTTTGGGTTATGGGGATAGGGCGGTAGAGTGGGCCTAGGTAGTGTGCTCTTTTGGAGGGTTAGTGTAGATCCGATGGGCCAAATGGCCTCCTTCTACACTGTAGGGATTTTATGAATTCTGTTGATCATTTGGTGAATCTACACTGAGATGTCCTACCTGAGGTGCAGTGCCCAGATTTGATGTAGCTACTCCAAATGGAGTTTAGCCGGAGTTCTGTACAGTTAGAATCTCACCACATTGTATTCCAGCTCTCTTGAGAAAAAGGCTAATATTCCGTTAGCCTTTCCAGTTGTTGCTCTTATTAGCCTTAGTTTTATTAGCTCTGATTATGTCACCTTTGCTCACGAGTCGCCAGGTATCTTTCGGATACTGCCACGTGGTTCAAGCTCGAGTTATGATTAATAGGTCAGCACACCGCTTAGTAAGATTGAAATCAACGGTCATTTATTATGTACAGCAATAAATACTTACACAATAATCCTACTTTCTATATCACTACCTACCACTACTGGCCAATACTTAACTTTTGGGAATGGCCCACCAGGTCAGGGAAACGAATGGTTTATCGAATTGGGTCTGGCCTGCGGGATTCAAAAGGCTGATACGGGTCGATGGCTAGGAGTCTCTATCGGGTAGCGATCGCTAGAGTCAAACTTACAGTTCCTGGTCGATGTTCTTGCGAAGGTTGCGAGCAGGAGAAGAAGGGAGAGAGAGAGATCTGAACTTGGCCCCTCAATTTATAGGGCCCAGGGGCTTCCCACCTTTCGGGGCGGCCCTTGACCCTGAGTCCCAAGTGATTGGACTTGTTCCCAATCACTGGGTTCGATATGCTCCAATAATGGGGCGATTCCTCGATCGGGGGGTGGTCGTTCACCTGTCTTTGTTTCGGCCACTGCAGGTGCTGACAGGTCTGGCCCAGCATTCAATTGCTAATATGTTGCAATTGTTCCCGGGGATAGCCGATTAAACTGCAGTTGTCTGTGTTGATGTGCTGCTAATGGTCGCAGGTATCGATCTGGGCCGACTTCCCCAGAGCCGAATACGCTATTCTGTCTGCAGCTGTCCGTTTGTGTCCTGTTGGCTGCTTTTCCCATCAGCCTTTTCAGTTAGCCATTTTATATCGGGTTTTGGCCAAATTAATCGGGAATCAGCCATTTTAGGTGGCTACAATCCCTCCTTGTGATCCTAACGCGAAGTCAAGCGCAGGATCATACATTTTCTGTTACTGGGGTTTTGTACATTTTTTTATTTACAGAAAAACGCAAGTGCATGTTTTATTATTATGGTTTTATAGGTCGCGGGGGTCTGGGGTCTGGTCATACCCGAACATAGGGGATCGGATCCGATATACCGGGGTTCGAGTGCGGTACGCTCTCCTTCTCCATTTGCGGAGGCTCATAGTCTGCACTGCACAGCAGAGTATTGCCAACGCTAATAGTGCTTCAATTACGTAAGACAGGGAGTACCAGGTTATGAACTTGGCACACCAGGATAATGCAGCGTGGCTGGTGACTGGGCCCTCGGTACTGCAGGGCAGTGAAACATTAACGGCTGGGGGGTTTGAAGTAATGGGGTCCGCGTTCCCGCGCAACCAAGTGTTCATAAGAAATATGTTGAGCACGATGAACAAAGTCCTCATGGCTGTCCTCTTTCTTTGTCTTTCTTTGTGTTCTCTGTTTTTCTCCGGTCCTGGAGCTTCTGGAGTTCTGTAAAGCAAGCATAGTCTCTGTAACTACCTTGGTATAATATCCAGTATGTTAGTGTGTCTGTCCTTTTTGGGGCCAATTAAACCCTTATAATTGGTCACTATATGTGACTCCCCCATTATTTTTTTTCAAAACAAATGTCAGGACACGGCACACTTCCCAATGGTGGACCAGTGCTAAGTTTATCATCCAAATGTTTCTGGATGTAAATAGCATGAGGCAGCAACCCAAAGGTCGCCTAAATAAATAAAACTGTTTTGAAAGGAAAAGGTCAAATGAGGTGCGTATGGGCCGCGACGGGTAAGATTTGGATGGAGTCCCCGGGTAGGACGGCTACCAATACCATATGTCCCCTACCCGAGCGTTTTTGACCAGCGGGGGGTCCCCAGGCAGGGCGGGTCTCACGCCGTTTCTCCACTGCCTGAGCAACCGACAAGAAACGGCAAAAATGTAGTCACCATGGTGGGGTTGCTGCTGTGATTCTACCCTCGAATCAGAACGGGCATCTGGTACTCGTACCAGTACCAGCTGAAAAGCTAGTTCCTCTGAACGAGCGTGTGGTCTGCTGACCAGTTATCTGCAGATAAGCTAGTTCCGCTGAACAAGCGTCTGGTTTGTTGACCAGGTATCTGTGGACAAGTTGGTACCATTGTGGTATCTGTGGACAAGTTAGTTCCATTGAACGAGTGTCTGGTCTGTTGACCAGGTATCTGTGGACAAGTTGGTACCATTGTGGTATCTGTGGACAAGTTGGTACCGCTGAACAAGCGTCTGGCTGCGGTGGGTGTCCGTTGGAAAGAGCTAAAAGGTTTCAGGTGAATGGGTGTGTGACGGTGAGAAACATTCTCCTGTCGGATGAACAACACTTAAACAAAACATACAAACAACATAAAACATCCTGCAGGTTCCATCAGGAAGGGCAACACTTTTCCCCAAGTGTCTCCTTTAAATCATCATGTGGACACCTCAGTTCTCTGTTGCGAACAGGGTCGCAAAGGGGTTGGCGGATTGGGGGCCCAACTCGAGGTCGTCCCCTTCTCCCGGGTGCCAAACACTGGAGTGAATTAATGTTGAGAGGGCTGCGTGGTGTGAGTTGGGGTTGCTTTCGTCGTTGCGGACGAGTCTGTAGGAGTTGTCGCGGTGCCAATGGGTTTCGTCGAGTTGTGTGGGGACAAAGTCGGGGTTGTCTGTATGGTTCGGTGGTCGGTGGTGTGGTTTGTTTAGGAAAGTGATCAGGAAGGGATCACTGGAGTCGAACTCGGAGTCGCTGGGTGTGGGTCCTGTTGTATGAGGATAGTAGGGAGGCGTGCTGAGGCTATCGTCCGAGTCACAGTCGCTGTCTCTGCTGCTGCAGTCTGTGGTCGTTCCGGGGCGGAGTGTAGATTTTGGGGGTGGAGTCGGGGGCGAGTCCGTGTCTGGGCTGGACGTGGCGGGGGTTGGTGTGGTTACGTTGGCTGTGGGCGGGGTGTGGGCTGCTGCGTCAAGCATGACGTGGTGGGCGTGGTTTGACTGGGCTCCACAAGCCTTTAGCTGGTTTATGTGAAACCACGCAGTCTTACCATTTGGGTATTTGATTTTATATACCGATGGGCTTACTTTATCCGTAATGGAGTACGGACCCGAGTATTTCGGAGACAGAAATGTGCTGGGGTTATACACAGACAACATCACTTGTTGTCCTATATTATACTCCGTTGCATGCACTGCCTTATCAAAACAGGCCTTGCTCTGTTTTCTTTTAGTGCCCAATTTAACAGCGTCTGCTAACTGAGCCGTTTTTACATTTGCAACTAATTGCTCAACGGCTTTCTCGTGGGTGAGGGCCGTAACTTCAGGGCCGGCCAGGTCTAAACCTAACAAGTACTCTGTCCCTTTCATGGGGCGTCCGGTCATAAGGGTGTGTGGGGTGTAACCTGTGGAGGTGGAAACAGTGTTACGCAAAAACATCAGCGCAAAGTGGAGGACAGAATCCCAAGTGGTGTTGTTCTGCTGGACCATTTTTCGGAGGGTGGTTTTTAGGGTCCGATTCATGCGCTCCACTATACCACTCGACTGTGGGTGGTACGCAATGTGAAATTTTTGGGTTATGCCAAATATCGTGAGGATGTTCTGCATGACCCGTCCCGTAAAGTGAGAACCTTGGTCCGATTCAATACTGCGGGGGAGTCCCCATCTTGTGAAGATGTGGTGGGTTAGGATTTTGGCTGTGGTTTTCGCGGTGATGGTGCGGACTGGAAATGCTTCCACCCACTTTGTAAAAGTGTCTATGACCACCAGAACATATTTATAGCCATCCCTGCAAGGGGGCAATGGACCTATAAAATCGATCTGGAGGTGAGTCCAGGGGCCGTTAACGGGTCGGGTGTGGCTGAGTTGTGCCTTTTTGGCATATCTATCTGGGTTGTTCTGTGCGCAGATGAGGCAATTCTCAATGTAATGGGATACATCCTCCTTGAGATTTGGCCACCAACAAAGCTGTTTGAGGTGGGCTACGGTGGGATCGATTCCCTGGTGTCCATGACCATCATGGAATAAACAGATTAATTGGTTCCTATCCTGCTTCGGAACTACATAAAGGGTGTCTTTCAGCACCACACTGTCATGTGTGGTTATCGTATTTCTGAACCTCTCGTATGGGGCTGGAAACTTCCCTTTCACGATGTCAGTGAGAGCGCTATCCTGCTTCTGGGCCTCTACTAGATCTTCGATCCGAGTCTGCGTGACCTGAACTGCACTCACTGGTGCACTCACTGGGGCGCTTTCGAGGGGCTTCCAAAAATACCCATGCCTGGATCCTGCCTTAGCCAGTGCGTCGGCTTTTACATTTCCAGGGGGGATGAACGATGGTGGCTGCGGACTTTTATAATGCCAAAAGTCCTGTCCTTGGCTTTTTGCAAAATATGGCGGAGTAAAGGGGCTGAGGGGAGGGGTTTCCCATCTGCGGAAACAAATCCTCTTGTTTCCCAGAGGGGCAGAAATTCGGTGAGGCTGTTGAAAACGTATAGGCTGTCTGAATATATGTCTGTTGGGCTGGGGAAGGAATCTGGGTGCTCTACAATGTAAGCGATGGCCGCAAGCTCTGCTGCCTGCGCGCCTAAGTGTCCTGGTAATTTTAATGCGATTTCCTCGAGGGCGCGTCCCTGCGCGTCCTCCATATAAATCCCACAACCTGTTATGCGTTGCCCATCCAGGACTGTGGAAGATCCATCCACATAGATCCTAATGGGATCACACGTGTCCGGGTGAGGGGGGCTTTGAGATGGAGTGGCTAGTTTTCTGGGGGGTGTTTTAGCTATAAAGGGGCCTGTATTATGGTGGGGCGAGATGATTTCACACTCATGGGGGGGTTCCGGGGTACTGTAGATTGTCCGCTAAGTATGTGTGTGTCTTGGTCCGTTTGACTGTGATGTCCTGTCCTTGCAAGAGAAGGGTCCACCTAGCAGCGCGGATTTGGCTGACGGTACCGTCTTTAAGTCGTCGGTCTAGTAAAAGTTGGGTGGGGCTGTGCTCGGTCAAAATGGTGATGGGGTTCAGTCCGGTAATGTAGGAGAAGTACTGGACTGCCCAGAAAACTGCGAGCAGGTGCCTCTCACAGGCTGAGAATCCCTGCTCCACAGCATCTAAAATTCGGGAGGCATAAGCCACGGGCCTTAGCTGGTCATGCCGTTCCTGTAGGAGCACGGCTGAAAGGGTGCGGTCTGTGGTCGCTACCTCTATTGCGTAAGGGGAAAGCGGGTCTGGAACTTGTAGTGCGGGGGCGGCTATGAGTGCCTGTTTTAATGTTTCCACAGCATCTGTATTCTGTGGAAGCCATTCCCAGGGGGCTCCTTTCTTTAGGAGGTCTGAGAGGGGCGCTGCCTTGCTGGCAAAACCGTCAATGTGGTTTCGGCAGTAGCCAACCAGTCCTAAAAACGACCGGAGGGCTGAAACGTTTTGGGGAAGGGGCAATTTAGCGATCAAGTCACTTCTTTTGTGCTCGATCTCGCGTTTGCCGTGTGTGATAATAGTACCCAAATATACCACTTTGTCTTCCAATATCTGGGCCTTTTGGGGTTGACTTTACAGCCAATGGAATGTAGTAATTCCAGGAGTTCGGACAGAAGCTCAATGTGCTCTTCCTTTGTGTCTGTCTGCAGTAGTAGATCGTCTACATACTGTACTAGACATTCGGGGCGAGGAAATTTCGCTAGTCCATTTGCCAGCTGTCGGTGGAAAATGGAGGGGGAGTTGTGGAAGCCTTGTGGCAGGCATGTCCACGTGTACTGCTGCGCTCTGAAAGTGAAGGCAAATTTGTACTGGCACGCCTTTGCCAATGGAATGGACCAGAATCC
The DNA here is from genome assembly GCF_047496885.1 of Scyliorhinus torazame. NCBI lineage: Eukaryota > Metazoa > Chordata > Chondrichthyes > Carcharhiniformes > Scyliorhinidae > Scyliorhinus > Scyliorhinus torazame. The sequence continues at coordinate 21,789,328 of NC_092709.1, read as the reverse complement.
ATTACTGATGTCCAAAACCGTGAAATATCAGGCACGGAGTCCCTGTTTTGAGCATGGTCTCGGGACTTGTTGCAACGGTGGGGGCTGCTACAGGGGTGACTTTATTGAATTCCTGATAATCAATGGTCAAGCGCCATGATCCGTCGGGCTTTCTTACTGGCCAAATCGGGGCATTATTAGTTGAGGCTACCGATCTTAGGACGCCCTGCTCTAATAAACTTTCTATAACCTTTAGGATTTCTCCCTCTGCTTCTAGGGGGAATCCGTACTGCTTTTGGGGTCTAGGGTCCGGTCCTGTTATTTGTACGGAGCCAGTCATCCGTCCACAGTCGTGTTTGTGGGTCGCGAATGCCGCCCTGTTTTTTTTCAGGACTGCCCTAACCTGTTGGTCCGTGCTGAGTGTGGTGGGGTTGAACCAAAACTCGCCTACTGCGCTAATTTTGTTCATATAGTCCCCTATATTGAGTGTTGCGGGGGCTCTAGCGGATTTCGCCATCTTCCAGACACACTGGTTGACTGGATCGAAAGAGAGGTGGTGGGAATTCATGAAGTCGATCCCCAAAATGTGCTCTGCTGTTGGGGGCAGGTCGACTAACACTACGGGGTGTTTTGTGTTAATGGTTCCGATTTGGATGGGTACAGGAGTTGTGATGTGTCCCTGCTGTGAGTGGCCTGTGAAGCCGCTGAGGGTGATAGTGGCTGTGGTGGGCCACGTGTCCTGAAAAAGGGTGGAGGAATTTAAGGTGGTGCGGGACCCTCCTGCGTCCCAGAGAAGCTCGATCGGCTGTCCCCTAATTTTCGCTGCGACTACGGGTCGTCCTGACCTATCCCAAAGGGTATCGCAGACCCAACTGGGGGAGCCGGTACACCGTCAGTCCGTTCCGATCAAGTCTGTCTGATCGGACTGGGCACTAACGCTATGTATGGGCTCTGCCTTTTTCTTATTGAGAGTGCCTGTCTGTTGGGCTCTCTGTGGCTTTTTAGGGGCCTTGCATTCTTTGGCAAAATGTCCCAACTGTCCGCAATTGTAGCATTCTTGCGGTTTGGCTGGTGGGCTGCTCTTTCCCTCGTTTACCCAGGTGAGGTTGTGAAGAGTGGTTCTTACTGCCTGCACGTCTGCGGCGGCTTGTTTTTCCTCGGGGGTTCTAGCGGCGGGTTTATAGTGAGCAGACTGTTCCCAAACGCGGGACAATCTTTTGACCACCCATTTCTCATTATGAGCCTCCTCCGAGGGGTCATAATTACTACAGGCATTCTGTCCTGCTTCCGTAGCATGGGAGATAAGGGTGCGGGTCCATTTGGCCATATTGTCTGCGGACAAATGGGCACGGTCTACGTTTCCGAAAACGGCTTCAAAGTGAATCCACAAGCGTCCTGCGAACGCTGTGGGGTGTTCCGACTTTTTCTGTCTGGACTTATTTAGGCCATCTATGGGGTCGTCCCGGTTATACCCGATCGCATCCAGGATCACGGTATGCATTTCTGCAAGGGTGCCTCCTCCTACGTTCTGTGGGTCGGGAAGGGCTGCTGCGACCGATGGGTCTAAGCTGAGGACCATGAGCTTTACCTGCTCTTTCTCATCCAGGCCGTACAAGGTCGCCTGGTGTTTGACGGTGGCAAAGAAATGGTGTGGGTCTGAAGCGGGGAGGAACGGTGTGATTTTAGCACACGCGTCCCGTAATTGGGTCACTGTGAGGAGGGTGGAATATAGGAATTCCGCCTCGTCTGCTGTGGCTGTGTGGTGGGTTATTACAGGGTTCATGGGAGCCTGTATTACCTGCTGTGTGGGGGGTGGGGGTGCTTTCCTCCTTTGGGGCTTTCCCTGTGCACATGTTCCCTGAACGTATCTCTGTGCTGTCTCCTGCAATTCTTCCCAATCAGGGCCGTCTTCCTGTTCTAAACTTTCCCCAAAGGTTTCTTGGAATCCTTTTTGGACAGAAAGCAGTGATTGCAGGTCTGCAATTTGCTTTCGGCACTTCGCATGGTCTATGGTACTCTGCCTTTGTTCCGTGGTTGCAGCGTGAGCGCTCTCAAGGCTGCCTTGAGATCACTACATTGCTTCTGTAGCGTCTCCACCTGCTTCTCTGTCTCTTTCTTAACCAGGACTGCACGCTGCGTGTCCTGATAAGCCTTCTCATACTGGGATTGAAAACTGCTTAAATGCGCCAGACAAGACTGGTGACCCCGTTTGGCATCAGCCACCTCTTCGTCCTTGGCTTCTAACTGCCTTTTCAATTCCAGGTTCTCTTTCTCCATCTCGCATACATCGATTTTACTCATACGATGTATGCCTTCTATTTCTTTCCGGAGCGTCCTGACGACCTCCTCTGTGCCTCGCAATTGTGCCATACAGGACACGATTGCCATCGGCTTGCACGCTTTTGCTAAGCTCTTCTTATGGATTTCACTCATGTTCTCCCACCAAGTATGCCCTATTCTTCCGGGACCTGAGTCGTCATTATTACAGAAACCGCTCCACACGGGCCATCCTTTGCCCTGTAGAAATTTCAGAATTTCCACTTCCCAAATGGGACACTGTCCCACTTTAATGCTGCTGATCGGTGCAACCGCAAATTCTTTTGGGTTCATGAGGCGTTGCATTGCCTGCATGGCCATCTCTCTTATCTGCTTGCTTTGTTCGAATTTGGAACAGGGGGCTAAGGTGGTGTCGTAGATGCGGGTACGGCTTGCGCTAATTTCTGAAAATACCGACTTCCGACAGTTTTGACGCAACAAAATCTATCAGTTTTACTTTATAACCCTGTTAGTTACGCATGCATACACACACTTCCGAACTGTGAATTATTAACCAGAACCGCTTGAACACTTGTGGGTTTTTTTTGTTTTTGTTTCCAATTGGATTCTATTCAAATTTCTGGGGTTCTCCCGGAGTGGTTTTCCACTTCTATATCGGGTCCTGGCGGAGTCGCCAATTATGTTGCTCTTATTAGCCTTAGTTTTATTAGCTCTGATTATGTCACCTTTGCTCACGAGTCGCCAGGTATCTTTCGGATACTGCCACGTGGTTCAAGCTCGAGTTATGATTAATAAGTCAGCACGCCGCTTAGTAAGATTGAAATCAACGGTCATTTATTATGTACAGCAATCAATACTTACACAATAATCCTACTTTCTATATCACTACCTACCACTACTGGCCAATACTTAACTTTTGGGGATGGCTAGGAGTCTCTATCGGGTAGCGATCGCTGGAGTCAAACTTACAGTTTCTGGTCGATGTTCTTGCGAAGATTGCGAGCAGGAGAAGAAGGGAGAGAGAGAGATCTGAACTTGGCCCCTCAATTTATAGGGCCCAGGGGCTTCCCGCCTCTCGGGGCGACCCTTGACCTTGAGTCCCAAGTGATTGGACTTGTTCCCAATCACTGGGTACGATATGCTCCAATAATGGGGCGATTCCTCGATCGGGGGGTGGTCGTTCACCTGTCTTTGTTTCGGCCACTGCAGGCGCCGAGAGGTCTAGCCCAGCATTCAATTGCTAATATGTTTCAGTTGTTCCCGGGGATAGCCGATTAAACTGCAGATGTCTGTGTTGATGTGCTGCTAATGGTCGCAGGTATCGATCTTGGCCGTCTTCCCCAGGTCCGAATACGCTATTCTGTCTGCAGCTGTCCGTTTGTGTCCTGTTGACTGCTTTTCCCATCAGCCTTTTCGGTTAGCCATTTTATATCGGGTTTTGGCCAAATTAATCGGGAATCAGCCATTTTAGGTGGCTACACAGTCAGTTTAAATCTCTCTAATTATGCATAATTCCTAGTTTCTTGCCATTTAGAAAATACTTTGATCTATCTTTCTGAGATCCAAAGTGGATGACCTCATGCGTGCCCGCATTGGCTCTTCCACAGTTTTACCCACCCATTTAATCTTTAAACGTCCCTTTGAAACTTTCTGCCCCACTGATTCACCTAACTCAGTGCCATCAGCAAACCTAAGCGTACGGCTCTCCAGGCGGCAGCCGGAATCGAACCCGGGTCCCTGGCGCTGTGAGGCAGCAGTGCTAACCTCAGTGCCACCATGCCGCCCACAATGGTTCTGTCTCCCACCTCCTGAACAATTGTCTCTCCAGTTCCATGTACTTTTGTCATAGGTGTGATTTTGTGGAATGCCTTCTTCGAGTCTATTCAACTAACACCCATCGACAGTCTCCTATCTACCATGCTTGTTATTTTCTCAAACATTTTAACTGGATTCCTAAGACATGACCGACTCTTTAAAACCCACGTTGCTTTTCTCTGTTCAGCTTCGATTTGCCTAAAGGCTCAGTCAATCGATCCCTCATAACAGGTTTGAGTAAAATATTCCACAGGATTTTTAGAAGACCAACAAAGGTATTCTTTTTTGATGACCTGGCTAATTTTCAATCAATACCTAAGGGCACGATCTAACCCCAAAAAATCAGAGTCTGTTCTGGGCAGGATTAGAGGGGTCATTCCCGACGCTTATCTCCTGGCACTCTGTTGCTGTTTCGGACCCCGAGTTGGAACATCCCCCGATGCCGCACTTTAGCGTAATTTCCTGCACTGAGGGGCTCCGATGAGTGAAGTTCCTCAGTGCAGGGGGAGATCAGGGCGGCATTTAAAAATGGTGCCAGATCTCGCGACCTGCCTGACGCGACCCCAAGACCCCCCCCACAATGCCCCAACTCACCCATAATGGAGTCCTTCGGATCAACACACCCTACATGACATGAGCAGGGCACCCCTGGGCCCGATTGGTGGTGTGGGTAACATGTCAGCCTGGCACCTTGGCAGTGCTCCTGTCAGCATGGTAGTTTCACCTGGGCATCCTGGAAATGAGAGCCAGACACCCAGCAGACAATGCCAGTGTGCCAAGCTGGCAGTGCTAAGGTGCCGAGGTGGCACCAGCAGTGGCAGGGTACAACCCTGCACATAGGCCCACCACCCAGTCACCTGAGAGATGCCCCCCCCCAAGTGATGTTCCGCCTGGCCCCCGTTTGTGGGGAGCAGTGCTGAACCGCACCCAGCTGGGGTCTCCTCGGCGAGGCCGATAGATGCCAGGTGGCCGTTCGATCCACCGTCAGCACGGCTAACCGGGTTCCTAAACTCGCTTAACCGTGTGAGACTGGGTCCTGCCCATTGTGGACGGGACCCAGATCGCGGCGACCCTCGCGATCCGCTTAGATCTCACGAGACATAACAGCCGTCGAGAATCCTGGGGAAGGTCGCTCCCCAGATCTACTGGCTAGTCCTGCTCCGATTCCGGCGGGATGAGGCCAGTAAATCGCATCCTAAAATAAATTTTCTGGTGATTTATTTCATTCCCGTTATGGGAGCTTCCTCTGTGCAAATTGACTGCTGTGTTCCCTACTTTGAAACAGTGACTACATTTTAAAAGTACTTCATTGGCTGTGCGCTGCTTCGGTCTAACGTGAGGTCATGAGAACCAGTCGATAATTGCAAGCTCTTTTCCTTAGATGTGGGAACATAACGTTGAGGCCGCAATCTGATTGGCCTATGATCTTATTGAATGGCAGAGCGGGCTTGAGGGGCCGAGTGGCCTACTCCTGCTGCTCATTCGTATGTTCACATGTATGTTTGCATGACAAAGACTTTACGTAACATAGTGGCTCCTGTCGCATTTAGATCATGAGTCAATGAGGAATGCAGGTGATCAGTCCTATAAAGAGTGAACATGGGATCTAAATTAATTATTACCTCTGGGGAGTCGGAGAAATTTGAATGACATTTCATCTCCTCGGAGGATGGCCTATAGATGTAATGGTTGGCCCCTCCTTCGGGAGTGAATTGGCCAGAGGCCTTCATATCTGTGGAAGAAATGGGTGAAATAACCAGTTATCATTCTATCATAGCCCACGTTCCTGACACCATTTATTTGGCTGTGTATATGGTTTGAGATTGTTTATTGTTCCATGTGCAACTATAGCTTACGCGTCACAATTAGACATGTAACACATCGAATGGAGGGGGGAATATGCATGAATTATTTTCACTGCTGTGCAGTGAGTGTTGTTGATAGATTATCCATAAAAGTGTACATAAAACCCACAAATCTGTACTATCTCTCAGCAGTGGTGTTCCTCTTTATACACATGGGACAAGACACAACGGTCTTTGATGAGTTTATTGTCAAAAAGAGTGCAGGTATGTGTGCCATATGGCCAAAGATTAGTACCCTCAGATAGTGGTGGATAGGGCTCCCACGGCACATGAAACCAAAAGTTTGTCTCTGCGTAGGAAGACCTGAAAAAAATAAATGACATTGGGTAGAGGGACATGGGAAGCTGGCGAAGAAGACTGTGTGATGATGAAAAGGTCATGTGGTAGTGGGATGATGAAGGGCTCAGATCACATGGAAAATTGTCTTTGCAAATGCTTCCACCTGTGCCATAATCTTGGACGCCATTCAATAGATGCGTCGATCACTTCAGATGCAAGTCACCCCATCAGAAACGGTCGTAGCAAAGGTCTCTAGGCATATCCATGATTTTGTATGTGATGCATAGCTGAGGGCAGAGAGGTTCAGACACCATCTCCTTGGTAATCCCATTAGTGATCGTACACTCTTCATTGTCGCTATAGGCTACAAGCATGAGTGATGACACCACACTCGAACCTCAAACTCCAATCCAAACCACAGAAAGGATACACATAAGGCCACCAGATGTGCCAATACATTTCTCATGCTGAGGATACAAATGCATCTCAATTGTTCGGAGAGTTTAGGAAAACAGAGGCCTGCAATGTAGAAACACAAAGTTATTGTCAGGTCTTTCTGGCCATTAGCATTTTTCTGCAGTGCTTCATGGGATTTTGAAAAGCTTTGGTCCGGTGAAGTGATGAAAAACGGATAACAATTCTTGAGACGCAAATTTACGTATTGGCCGCAGCCAGAACCTTCAAGCCTGGGTATTGTGTTATTGCGATCTGGACTGAAGAACAATGTTCTGCAGCCCCTGTCCACCATGATTATATTGACACTGTCATTTGCAGCTAGAGCAAATGTTTGTTGGGAAGAGTTTGCTTGTAAGTCATTGCATTTTGATTGATTGTCTGATGAATTGTTGTAATGATTTCTAACAGTATGATTTGTGATGGTGCACTGCACTTTTATCCTGGCAGATTTAAACCAGGTGAGCACAATGTACATAGAATCTTAGAGAATCCTTCAGGTCTTCACGCTCTGCGAGTCTGTGGGCATCATCTGCTTTCTGTTGTACTCCCTGCCTTGCCCGTCGAGTCCCATGGCCATGGTGCTTAGAGGTGCAATGTATTTGTTGTGCTCGGTGTCCTCTGATACTCTTGGGAGTTTAAACAAAAAGTGAAGGCAACTCCACAGATGATCACCAGCATTGAAATTGTTCCTCAAACATCTCGGGTTAGAAATTCACCTTGTTAGAGAGATAAGGATGATTTGGCAGCCCATTTAACATTCCACCCAATTTCCTGCTCCATGATTTTCCATTGCCTGTCTTGCGCTGTTGGCTATGACACACCTGTCTCAGGAGGAGTCGACAATAATACTTTTTTTTTAAATTCCAATTCAGGGGCAAATATAACGTGGCCAACCCACCTACCCTGCACATCTTTGAGTTGTGGGGGTGACATCCACGCAGACACTGGGAGAATGTGCAAACTCCACAGGGACAGTGACCTGGGGCCAGGAGCGCGCCCGGGCCCTCGGCGCCGTGAGGCAGCAGTCCTAACTACTGCAGCCCTTATAATACTTTCATGGTAACAGTGATGCTTAATGAACAAAGCAGAGAAGAAATGTTTTTGCTGAGAGGTTAACAAGCACAGTTAGGTGGGTTTCAATGAATTTGACAGGGAGGGAAAACAGAAAATAGAGAGGAGCATGAATTAGATCAAAAGACAAAGTAAAATTGGAAATATTCCAAAAAAAAATTGCAGCAACCAGATTGCGAAAAGTAATGAAGGAGGTAATAAATGATCTGTATGCCAATGCCCATAATGTAATGGAAAAATTAGTGAGCTGCAAACACAAATTGCTACACGGGATTATGATGTGGCTTTAAGAGCAGAACTCAACAGGTTCAAACAAGCAATGGGTTGGTCATGTTCCTGGTTATCAAGTAGATAGAGTTAGAGAAGGAAAAAGAGGAGAGGATGTGGCAGCATTGACTAAAGATAACATTACAGATCTAAATAGAAAGATGGTCCTAGAACTGAATCTGTTAAGTTGAGAAACAGAGGGGGAGCTGTAACATCGACTGGAGATTCTTTTCATAAAGCTCCATGCAGGGTGAAGGAGTGATCGATGGACAAGTTTGTTGGAAAATTTCGAAGTGATTGTATCCAAAATGGAGTAGATCGACTTTGGTTGACCGAATATGGGTATGGGTATCGCTGGGGGCATGGGAGGAGGAAATTACCGAAGTGTGGCAGGAGCACTTTCTCTATCAATTGTCCTCGGTCCAACAACACAACAGTGTTGTAGCTGGTTCTGGGAAATGGAGTGGGCCAACTGGGGTGTGTTATAGTCGAAGATCACCTCTCCAGACCAGAAAATATTCAAGCTAAACTATTAAGTGAAATGCTCAACTGTGGTAGAGCCAATTTCAGTAATTTAAGAGGGGACCTATTGCAGGTAGATTGAAAAAGGTGCTTCCAGGGGAAAGCAGTAATTGAGCAATGAAGGGCCTTCAGAGGAGAGACAATGTGGATCGTTTCCCAGACCTCGGGAGCCTCCTCTCGGTGTCAGCAGACATTGGCGAGAAATCCAACATCGGCTCCAATGTGCCAGTGTAATCTTCAGACATCTGAGGGACAGAGTGTTCGAAGAACGAGACCTCAAACCCAGCACCGAGCTCATGGTCTACAAAGCAGTTGTGGTGCCCGCTCTTCTGCATGCATCAGAAACATGGACAATGTACAGTAGACAGCTCAAATCCATTGCGAGATATTACACAGGCTGCCTTCGCAAAATCGTGCAAATCCACTGGCAGGATAGGCGTGCCAACATGAGCCTCCTCTCCCAGGCCACTATCCCCAGTATCGAGGCACTGGTCACGCTCGACCAGCTGCAATGGGCATTGCCCGCATGGCCGACACAGGATTCCCAAAACAAGTGCTCTGCTCCGAGTTCCGCAATGGCAAGCGATCACTAGTAGGGCAGCAGAAACATTACAAGGACACTCTGAAACCTCCGTAAATAAAGGCAACATCCCCACCCACAAGTGGGAATTGCTTGCCTTAGAGCTTGCCTTAGAACGTACAAACTGGAAGAAAAGCATCCGCGAAGGGCAATCACCTCAACCGTCATGGGGTGGGGCATGTGGAGGGCATGCATAAACAGTGGAATGAGAGCGCAGAAGCCAGAGTGTCCCACCCACCTCACCAAGCACCACCCCACCAAACCTGTGGCACATTCTGTGGATCCAGGTTTGGACTATACAGCCACTGCAGAACCCACCTCCCCCAAGGGGAAGCAAGTCGTCCTCGACCCTGAGGGGGTGGGATGGTGGGGGAGGGGTTGGGGGGAGGGGTGCGGAGCAGATGATTCACCACCATCGCCGCCGGAGGTAATGTTGGCGTGGAGCCGACCCGCACTGTGCTGTCTTGGCCAACAGCCATAACGCAACAGCTGTGGGCGGCCTTAACAAGGGAAATGTGAGACTCTGCCCCTCACCGCGTAAGATGTCCTGCTCTCTGGAGGTGCCAGTTGATCTGATTAGCTTGTTGCGTCATCAGTCCCAGCAGCACCAAGGGTGTGTTAATGGCCATTGCTGGGACTGTGAGAAGAAGAACCAGGCAACGTGCCTCAACGACTATTGTCCGGTGGCCTTGACATCTATCATTGTGAAGTGCTTGGGGAGGTTGGTCGTGAGACACATCAACTCCATACTCCCAGAATGCCTTGGTCCACTGCAATTCATATACTGCCAAAACCGGTCCACAGCGGACAGCATCTCCCTAGCCCTACACTCATCCCTGGAGCATCTCGGCAATGAGGACTCCTATGTCAGACTCCTATTCATTGACTACAAGTCCTCCTTCAACACCATAATCCCAGCCAAGCTCATATCAAAGCTCCAAAACCTAGGACTTGGCTCCTCCCTCTGCAACTGGATCCTTGACTTCCTGACCCATAGACCACAATCAGTAAGGAGAAACAACATCTCCTCCACGACAGTCCTCAATACTGGGGCCCCGCAAAGCTGCGTACTCAACCCCCTAGTCTACTCCCTGTACACACATGGCTGTGTGGCAAAATTTGGCTCCAACTCCATCTACACGTTTGCTGATGACATGACCGTAGTGGGTTGGATCTCGAAGAACAATGAGTCAGTTTACAGGAGGGAGATAGAGAACCTAGTTGTAACGACAACAATCTCTCCCTCAATGCCAGCAAAATATGGAGCTGGTCATTGGCTTCAGGAAGCAAAGTATCGTACACACCCCAGTCTGCATCAATGGTGCCGAGGTGGAGATGGTTGACAGCTTCAAATTGCTAGGTGTGCACATCACCAACAATCTGTCCTTGTCCACCCACGTCAACGCTACGACCAAGAAAGCGCAACAGAGCCTATACTTCCTCAGGAAACTAAGGATATTCGGCATGTCCACATTGACTCTTACCAATTTTTATAGATGCACCATAGAAATCATCCCATCTGGGTGTATCACAGCCTGGTATGGTAACTGCTTGGCTCAAAACCGTAAGAAACTACAGAGAGTCGTGAACACAGCCCAGTCCATCATGCGAACCTGCCTCCCATCCACTGACTCTGTCTACACCTCCCGCTGCCTTGGGAAAGCGGGCAGCATAATTAAAGACCCCTCCCACCTGGGTTATTCTCTCTTCCAACCTCTTCCATCAGGCAGGAGATACAAAAATCTGAGAACATGCACTAACAGGTTCAAAAACAGCTTCTTTCCCGCTGTTACCAAACTCCTGAATGACCCTCTTATAGACTGAACTGATCTTTTCATACATCTTGGGATACAGAGTGTAGTACTACACTCTGTATGCTTCACCCGATGTCTATGTCATAGAACATAGAACATACAGTGCAGAAGGAGGCCATTCGGTCCATCGAGTCTGCACCGACCCAGTTAAGCCCTCACTTCAACCCTATCCCCGTAACCCAATAACCCCGCCGAATCTTTTTGGACACTAAGGGCAATTTATCCTGGCCAATTCACCTAACCTGCACGTCTTTGGACTGTGGGAGGAAACCGGAGCACCCGGAGGAACCCCACGCAGGCACGGGGAGAACGTGCAGACTCCGCACAGACAGTGACCCAGCAGGGAATCGAACCTGGGACCCTGGCGCTGTGAAGCCACAGTGCTATTCACTTGTGCTACCGTGCTGCCCTATGTCTATATTTTTACGTTGTGTATTTACGTATGTCCTATGTTTTTTTCATGCATGGAACGATCTGTCTGAACTTTACGCAGAACAATACTTTTCACTGTACCTCAGTACGTGACAAATCAAATCAAATTGGAGAAGAAAACAGTGGCCCAATGCATCCACGGTACCAAGAAGTCCAGAGTCTTGGCCAGGGAGGGTTTCAGTTGGTCAGGGAGGGGGAGAGGAAGGGGAGGTAAGAGGGATGGGGTTTGGTTTGAAGCTGATAGGGGTTAGGAAGAAGGAGGTGTTCAATCTTAGGGGGACACCCCCCCTGATCTGCAGAAGCACAGCTCCGACGATGGGGAAAAAAACCCTTAAACCCGCCCTTTGCGGGTTCTCTTTAAAAGGTCGGCCTGCTTCCTCCTGCCTAGATGTCCACGCCAAACATTTTATGATGTGGACAGTATCATAGACAGCTGGCTTGGCCTAAGCTTAATTCATCCACGATTGTCTATGTGAGTATTGTGGGTGGGTGGCTGCCCACCTCCTGGTGAGCTCCGGGAATGGTGTGAAGGTGGTGATGTGGGCACCTACCAGTGGGCACTCATCCTACTTTTCATCACCACCCCTCCACCCCCCCCCCCCCCCCCCCCACCCCCTCCCCACCCTGTCCGGCGGGAGCACATAAAATGCAGCCCCCTCGGGGTAGTCCTGTGGACGTGAATGCATGCTTCATAGAATTTACAGTGCTGAAGGAGGCTATTCAGCTCATCGAGTCTGCACCAGCCCTTGGAAAGAGTCCCCTACTTAAGCCCACAAAGGAACTAAAAATTAAAATAATACAGAAAAAGGAGGCTTGTGGCAAATGTCAGGAGGAAGATTCAGATATTACCAGAAAGGATACGGAATGTCCAGGCAGGAATTGAGAAAGTTAATTTGGGTGGCAAAGAGACACTACAGGATAGACCGAACGGGTAAATTTTGGATTCAATTCTTTGATGAGATCAATTACTTTGAACCCAAAAGCGTTTGATAAAGATAAAGAACGTAAACAGCCCGATGGAGAAAAAGTCGGGGCGATTTAGAACCTGAAGGGAAATCTTTGTGGAAATGGTCAGATTATTTAATTGAGAGCTTTGCCTCCACAAGGGAAGTGGATAATGTGAAGCTTACACACAAAGAGAAGGAAACAATGGACATCATGGCTAATAATAGAGATGTACTAGAAAGATGCTCATAGCTGAAATTTGAGGGGGGGGGGGTCACTCGGTTCAGGTGCAATGCATCCTAGGTTGCTGAAAGAAGCCAAGACAAGAAATAACAGAGGCAATTGGTGCGACCAATGGCAGAGGATTCAGCAGGTCACTGATGGCCATTATGGCTGGTGAGGATCATTTAGAGAGGGACGTCCAGGGCTGAAATCTGAATGCAAAGATTTTCCATTGCTGCCGCCCATATAAAGAGTGTTCGGGGTCTTTATGGGAAGGGTTTGGTAAGGCAGGAATTGGCACAGGTCCGCCAGGGTATGATAGCTGGTGTTAAGGCCTGCGGCCTTTCTGGCCTTGGGGGAAGACAGATCCCCCACCACTTGTATGGTAATTTGAAGATAGCCACGGAACCCTCGCCCAACCCCATTGGATCTGCAGTGCAGATTTATCTTCATACTTAATTTATAAAGCATGTTACAATTTACTAGAGTAACATTCTGTCACTCGCCATTGGTGTAAAGCATCGACCTGTGGGGCTTTAATTTTCATCTGATGATTTCACTTTCCCCCTAAAGATCTCTGAAGTTATTAAGCCATGCAATCGTTTTCTTAGCATAAAACAGCTGCCGCGCTCTCCACCATGAGCTCCACAGTTGGTGTGGTTATCACACAAGTATTTGATTTTCTTTTGCACGCTAACTCAAGTCCTTTGGTGCACCCTTTGATGTGAATCCATTTTCTCAGAGACAATTTTACGAATCCCAAGCTCTTGTCGTAGTCCGCGGAAGGAGGACTCTGGAAAATGTGTTTATGCCAAAACAATCTTTCATCTTGTTTTCCTGCTACAGCTGATGGCTGGGAATGTGACAGATGTTTTACGGAGAGAATGGGGGCTTGACTATTTCAGAGCTCTTCACTGGGAAAGCAAAGATCTTCAGATGAAATGATTTAAAGGGGTGAGCTGCAATAATGGAGGGTCAAGAGGGTATAAAGAGGTGGAAAAGGCATCATAATTTCACAGAAAAAGCTACGCCCGAGTGTGTTGAGGATCATGATCAAAACTGTTTCTCTCCTGCTTGTAAGCTTGGGCCCCATACCATAACGTATGGAGACTATTGTACAAACTCATACTGCAACCCAACAACACTGCGGTCACAATAGGAATAGCCTGATCTTTGTAGTGACAGTGCAGAGTTTCATAGAATTATTTCATAGATTTCATAGAATTTACAGTGCAGAAGGCCCATCGAGTCTGCACCGACTCTTGGAAAGTGCACCCTACCTAAGTCCACACCTCCACCCTATCCCCATAACCCAGTAACCCAACCTAACCTTTTTTGGGACACTAAAGGCAATTTAGCATGGCCAATCCACCTAACCTGCACATCTTTGGACTGTGGGAGGAAAAACGGAGCACCCGGAGGAAACCCACACAAACACGGGGAGAACGTGCAGACTCCGCACAGACAGGGACCCAAGCCGGGACTCGAACGTGGGACCCTGGCGCTGTGAATCGACAGTGCTAACCACTGTGCTTTCGTGCCGCAGAAGTTGGAGCAGAAACAATGTCCACTTGCCTCTGCAGGCCCTGCACCGATTCCTGGAGCTGCTAAACCCGGCTAATCCCCTTGACATCTCCCCGCCCTCTCTCCGGGGTGGCATTCCTCCGTCCCCATCTGCCACCCCTCCCTCCCCTACCCCCGGCAAATTAAGCACACCTCCCCCTGCTGCCACCCCCTTCCCTATTTCCCACCCCAGCTACTGCAGCAGATTCACTGCCGCAAGGGACAGTTCCGTCCAACATTGCTGTTTGCGGCCAGTGATTGTGTGGCCCAAGAGAGGTTGTGGAGAAAAACGCACCCTTTTCCAGTGTGCGGCGTCCCTTGAAACACTTTGTGACTGACAACTAGCCAACTTGCAAGATTAACTCTCTGCCCATGTTGCCAGTGCTCAGGGGGACAAGTAGGAGAACTGGCCTTATATTGTGCAATTTGGGGTTGCCTACATCAGTGCAACGGGTGCACACAACACCAGGTATTACCAGATTGTCTTTGTTTCCTTCACACCCCTCACTGGAATTTTAATGGCCCATGGGTGCGATGGCGCAGTTTTATATCCAGTGAGACTCCTCTCGCCAATGTGTACTGTAGGATAGGGGAGATTCCTCCAAACTATGGGGGATAGCAGCTTCGGCTCTTAAATTGATTCTTCAGCTTTTTATTGACCAGCTGTGCTATTCCCACCTATACTTAGATGAACAAAGACCTGTATTTAAGCTTTAAAGAAAAAGAAAATGCCTCGAGGCTGTTAAAATCCACTTCATCTTCAGGTTGAAAATCTCGTCAATCAGTTCACGTTTATGTCGATGCCACATTTACAATTTAAAATCAACATGAAAGAGATGAAGTTCAGCGAGTACATTTAGTAACTTTCTGTATCCGTAGTCTTGTGCAAATCAGGGGGTAGAAGTTAGTCAAGGCCTGTTTCCATGGCCACATCTTGGTGGCGTCCAAAAAGAACCTTTCCAAACAAACACCATTGGCGCTGTCGCCCTCAAGAGTGGAATGAAATTTGGGTTGATTGCCTCACCCGTAGGTTCTTGTCAGGAGAGGTTTGAAATGGAAGTGGGGTTGCTTGGGGGGCGGGGGGGGGGGGGTTGCTGGTTGGAATGGGGCTATGATAACCAGAGGTGAGGAGTCAGTGCGGGGAGGGAGGGGTGGGGGGGGGGGGGTGCAGTAGCTTAGAAGCATCTTGCTTCACAGGACTTTATTTTTGAAAATATTGACCAGGGCATCTCTGCTTTACTTCATCTGATGCCACAGGATCTCACGCACTCACCTGAGCGTTCAGCATCTCATCCAAAAGAGAGTACGACACTGCCTCAATACTGCACAGAATCTGCCAGCCTGGACTATGCACTGAAATCTCTGTGCTGGGCTGTCAAGCCCCAACCTTTTTCGCAGCGAGAGTGCTAACAGCTGAGACAACGCTGTTGATGGACTGTGTTCTTGACATTCCTGAACATGGTGTGCTAAATTGCACCTCTCTTACCTGTGTTGCTCCCTGCCCTTACTGAGACTAGCTTTATGTTGAATTTCTATTCCATCGGCTACTATGGTGGGATTGGAACCCATGTCCCCAGAGCATTCGGCTGGATTAATAGTCCACTGATGTTATCACTATGCCCTGGTCGATGTGGGCACCCCTGTGCTTGTATGAAGTGAGTTGAGTTGAAGGAGAAATTGTTCTAATGTGAGAACGAGTTCAGCCAGGCCGAGGAGGGAGGTGGTGGAGGGGGACTGGTTAGGCCTCCATTCATGGGAGATGGTGACAGTTCTCAGGCCACATTGATGTGGGATGGATGGAAGAGGGATTGGACATCCATGCTGAAAAGGAGCCTGTTATGGCCAGGAAACTGACAACTGTTAAAGTGAGAGAATCAGAAGAGCCTTGGATTTTGGTGGGAAAAGACTGGACAAGGGGAAAAGAGATGGGAAGAATTCAGTTTGGACGAAGGGATGAAGTCAGAGGGAAATGGAAGGGATGTGTACACCCATGTATTGTTGAAGCCAACCTTCACACTTGAAAGGAAGTTCTGATGAAAGGTTAATGTCCTGAAACTTCTATCCTGATTTCTTTCTTCAGACATTTCTCAAGACCTGCTGAGTATTTCCAGCATTTTCTGTTTTTATTTAACATTTTAAGTGTTACGATGCAGTCAAAACGAAAAGGGACAAATTACAATGCTGGCAAGTTTAGCAAATTTATTACATTGAATAGTTCTAAAAATCCAAAATAATTGAGATCCGTTTTGGCATGTCACAATCCTTCATCCTTTTCATTGAACTACATTTATTTTGAAAGCATCGACTTAAACTGTTAAAGTATTTCAAGAGACTGCACAGTTCTAGCGAAACCTTTCTCTGATTTATGGGAGGCAGGCCCACACATGTTTAAGGACCTTCCATCCTACCTGTTTAAAGCGAAGCCAAAGGAAAGCAAATTAATTAATGGCAATATATCTTTCCGTCTAATCAATTCTACCTTCCACTAGTTTGCCTTGGGGCACTTGACATGCAGTCATCAAACTTGTACTTCCGGCCTCTTTCCTTAACTGTAACCTCTCTTAAGCTCCCCAATCCATTATCCTATCTAATCATCCTTGATCCGAATATCAAAGCTTTGAGGTGCCCAATTTGAAACTCCCCAATAGTTTTAGCTGCATTTTCTAAAGTAGTGTGTTCAACTATCTTTACGAACTGCATTCAGCGACCATACTCTTGTGCATTTGTTACCCACACCCACCGATTTGCAGCCCCATCCTATCTTTTGACATTTTTAATGCAAAGAGACAATCCTAAGAGAACCACCAATGCACAGTGGCAGCAGTGTGTAGCATCCACGAGGCTCGCTGCAGCAACTCACCAAGGGTCCTTCGACAGCACCTTCCAGACCCGCGACCTCTACCGCTTAGATTTTGGAGATTATCAAACCCTCTTAATGCAACAGTTGCACCATAGAGTCACGATACTTTACTGTGCATGGAACACATGAGGCAGCTGAAAGTTTTGAACAAATAAGCTCATGGAGGGTTGCTGTACTTATATTGGGCTGGTAACGGAGGAGAGAGTGAAAGCATCAGCACTTTGAGATTGTTAGATGATAAAAGACTACTGCCAATCTTGTTTGCTTTATAAGAATCTGGTGGTTGCACAATCGAATGATAATGCAGAGTTGCTCATTGATCATGGTATTTCAGTGGCAAATTTGGGACTGTAATCCTTTTTACATCCTAATCCAGCCTGCTTGATTGGCATCCCCTCCACCACCGATGCACAGTGACAGCAGTGTGCACCACCCAAAAGATGCATTGCAGCAACTCACCAAGGCTCCTTCAACAGCACCTTCCAAACCCTTGACCTCTCCCACCTAAAAAGACAAGGGCAGCAGATACATGGGAACATCACTACCTTGGAGGTTCCTCTCCAAGCCACACAAAATCCTCACTTGGAACTATATGGCTGCTGCTTCACTGTCGCTGGGTCGAAATCCTGGTATACCCTCCCTAACAGCACTGTGGGTGCATCTACACCACGTGGACTGCAGCGGTTCAAGAAGGCAGCCAATCACCATCTTCTCAAGGGCAATTACGGATGGGCAATAAAAATGTTGGCCTAACCAGCGAAGCTCATGTCCTGTGAAAGAATAATAATAACAATAATAATCTTTATTAGTGTCACAAGTAGGCTTACATTAGCAATGAAGTTACTGTGAAAATCCCCTAGTCACCACATTCCGGTGCCTGTCCAGGTACACAGAGGGAGAATTCAGAATGTCCAATTCACCTAACAAAAGCACGTCTTTCGTGACTTGTGGGAGGAAACCGGAGCACCCGGAGGAAACCCACGCAGACACGGGGAGATCGTGCAGACGCCGCACAGATCGTGCCCCATCCACATGCTGATGCCGTTCATTTATTCTTCACATCATAGCCCTTTCTGAACAAAATTGAAACACAGCTGGAACTTAACCAACACCCACACACTCAAACAACTTTGCCCAGCATGAATAGGTTTTATCCTTCCAGGCACAGAAACATTCAATTAAACCCACTTAAAACTATAACTTATTTCTAATGTTCACCAATACAAATATCAATCCCTTGAAACTTCTTTTGTTTTCCTGACAATATACACAGTTAAATATCTTAAGCGCAAAACGGTCTCCATTCTTGGGCGAAACTCTCCGGAAACGGCGCGATGTCCGCCGACTGGCGCCCAAAACGGCGCAAATCAGACGGGCATCGTGCCGCCCCAAAGGTGCGGAATGCTCCGCATCTTTGAGGGCTGAGCCCCAACATTGAGGGGCTAGGCCGGCGCCGGAGGAATTTCCGCCCCGCCAGCTGGCGGAAAAGGCCTTTGGTGCCCCGCCAGCTGGCGCGGAAATGACATCTCCGGGCGGCGCATGCGCGGGAGCGTCAGCGGCCACTGACAGTTTCCCACGCATGCGCAGTGGAGGGAGTCTCTTCCGCCTCTGCCATGGTGGAGACCGTGGCGGAGGCGGAAGGGAAAGAGTGCCCCCACGGCACAGGCCCGCCCGCGGATCGGTGGGCTCCGATCGCGGGCCAGACCACCGTGGGGGCACCTCCCGGGGCCAGATCGCCCCGCGCCCCCCCCAGGACCCCGGAGCCCGCCCGTGCCGCCTTGTCCCGCCGGTAAGGTAGGTGGTTCAATTTACGCCGGCGGGACAGGCATTTTAGCGGCCGGACTTCGACCCATCCGGGCCGGAGAATCGCGCGGGGGGCCCGCCAACCGGCGCGGCGCGACTCCCGCTCCGCCGAATCTCCGGTGCCGGAGACGTCGGCAACCGGCGGGGGCGGGATTCACGCCAGTCCCCGGCGATTCTCCGACCCGGCGGGGGGTCGGAGAATTTCGCCCCTTGTCTTTATGCATGTAACTGCTCATTACAAGACTATCCTATAGAATCGGGTCATGTGTTCCTTTACAATACAGTGTGGGCACTACTGTACCCAGTCCCACATTAACCCTTTCTCTGCTGACCCTTACCTGACAGGTGTCTACCAGCGTTGCCCCTCTCTGGGCAGATCTGAGTTCCATGCCACTTACTGCCTGCAGTTTGACTCTGATCTACATTTGCTAGCAGCCTGTCACCAAACCCGGCCGTTGATACCAGGTCCACTCTCTGTGTACAAGACTTGTTAATGTCCCGCTTCATTGGAAAATGTAACTTCTATACTTATGGGGTGACATTCTTTCATTGATGCTGGATGTGGTCACAGTAAATGATATCGGTTGAAATTCAATTTTGTTACTAATCCTTTCAATGTGTAAATGTTCCAATACTAATTCTAAAAAATTCACAAAGAAAACACACAATGATTTCATCTTCACCCTCAGGGCAGAAAACTGGACAGTGGGAACAAGGGGTCCTGGATGAATTGAAATGAAATGAAATGAAAATTGCTTATTGTCACAAGTAGGCTTCAAATGAAGTTACTGTGAAAAGCCCCTAGTCGCCACATTTCGGCGCCTGTTCGGGAAGGCTGGTACGGGAATTGAACCGTGCTGCTGGCTGCCTTGGTCTGCTTTCAAAGCCAGCGATTTAGCCCTGTGCTAAACAGCCCCTGCTGGGGCACTTTTCTTTCCTTCGGGCTTCTTTTCTTCCCTTCGGACTTCTCCTCTGGTCTAGCACTAACTCTATCTCTTTCTATGTTGATTGAGCAAGTCGGAATCTTCACTACCAATAGGACATTGTGTGAATTTGAACTACAGGCAAGGATCCACCTCTTCATGGCAGCCAGTATGTTCTCACTAAAGTTACAACAAAAGTGCACATAAAGGCAATGGGCTTTTAGTCATAGAGTTATGCAGCACAGAAGCAGACCCTTCGGCCCACTATGCCAAATACCAATCTATACTAGTCCTATTTACCAGCACTTGGTCCATAGCCTATTATGCCTTGGTGATTTAAGTGCTCGTCCAGATGCTTTTTAGGGGCGGCACGGTGGCACAGTGTTTAGCACTGCTGCCTCACAGTGCCAAAGACCGGGGTTCAATTCCGGCCTGACTGTGTGGAGTCTGCACGTTCTCCCCGTGTCTGTGTGGGTTTCCTCCGGTTGCTCCTGTTTCCTCTCACAGTCCAGAGATGCGCAGGTTAGGTGGATTGGCCTTGCTAAATTTGCTCCTTAGTGTCCAAACGTTAGATGGGGTTACAGGGGTATTGGGATAGGGTGGGGGATTGGGCTTAGGTGGGGTGCTCTTTCAGAGGGTCGGTGCAGACTTGGTGGATCAAAAGGTCTCCTTCTGCACCGTAGGGATTCTATGGTTAAATGTTGTGAGTGTACCAGCCTCCCCCACCCCCTCAGACAGCGCGTTACATATTTACACCACCCTCTGGATTAAAGAAATGTTTCCCCAGGTCCCCCTCTAAACCACTTACACTCTGCTTAAACCTTTGCCCTCTGGTCTTAGACATCTCTGCCATGGGGACAAGATTCTTATGATCTACCTTATCTATACCTCTCATACTTCTATACCTCGATCAGATCCCACCTCAGCCTCCTCTGCTCCAGGGTAAACAAGCTCAGCCTATTCAGTCTCTCCTCATAGATGAAACTTTCCATCGCAGGCAACGTCCTGATGAATCTCCACTGCACCCCCTCCAGTGCAATCAGGTCATTCCGATGGTGCGGCGATCAGAGCAGCACACAGATCTCCAGCTGTGGCCTAATCAGTGTTTTATAGTCGCACCAAGACCTCCCTGCTCCTATATACTGTGCCCCAGCTAATGAAAGCAAGCATTCCATATGCCTTCTTCACCATCCTATCTACCTGTCCTGTCACCTTCAGGGATCCATGAACTTGTACACCAAGGTCCCTTTGTTCCTCAATACTCCCTAGGGACCTCCCGTTCATTGTGTATATCCTACCCTTATTGGAACTCCCAAAATGCATCACCTCACATATATCAGGATTAAGTTCCATCTGCCATTGCTCTGCCCAAATGCTCTGATAACTTTTTGAGTTCAATTTTGTAAATAGCCTTATTTCCAGTGATACGTATTCAGCTTCCTGGAGGTACTATGATGGTGAGTAGTAAGGGCGTGGAATGCCCTGCCTGCAGCAGTAGTGGACTCGCCAACACTAAGGGCATTCAAATGGTCATTGGATAGATATATGGATGATAAGGGAATAGTGTAGATGGGCTTTAGAATGGTTTCACAGGTCGGCGCAACATCGAGGGCCGAAGGGCCTGTACTGTGCTGTAATGTTTTATGTTCTATGTTCTATGTTCTATCATCCGTCCTCATTTGCATCTGGGATTTTCCAAAATGCCAAATTCTCCCTCTCACGTGCAACGGGTCCTGCCACAGACAAAGCTGCAGAATTCTGCCCAATGTCATTGTTTTCATCGGCTCCACTTAATTATTCAACTATGTCATTTGCTCATTATTGACAGCTTGTAATAATAATAATCTTTATTATTGTCACCAGTAGGCTTACATTAACGCTGCAATGAAGTTACTGTGAAAGGCCCCTAGTCGCCACACTCCGGCGCCTGTTCAGGTACACTGAGGGAGAATTCAGAATGTCCAAATTACCTAATAGCACGTCTTTCGGGACTTATGGGAGGAAACTGGAGCACCCGGAGGAAACCCACGCAGACACAGGGAGAACGTGCAGACTCTGCACAGACAGTGACCCAAGACGGGAATCAAACCTGGGACCCTGGCGCTGTGAAGCATCAGTGCTAACCACTGTGCTACCATGTTTATGTATTCATAAACATTTAGTCGTTCCTCACCGGTAATTTTTTTTCTTGCTTTTCCAAGTTTCTCATGTTACATTGTTAATCTGGTTGGTTGTGATTTGTTTTGATCTTCGGAACATGACATTTGTATCAACCAAATGAAAGTTGGATGCATAAATTTGCATATATCAGCAACATGTCGACCATGATTCTATTATAGTGTCTCTCCTACAACTCAGAACCTTGTGGATTCAAGCTCTACATTGAGCACAGAAAACTAGGTCGACACCTCACTGCTCCCAGATTGCACAGCATGAATGTCCAATACGATCGGTGAGTTCCGTACCCATTTGAGAATGAAACACAGGGTGTGTCAATGGACAAGGTGATGAGGAAGAAGCTGAAGCAACATGGTGTGCTGTAGAGAGGAGGGTCAGCTGAATGCTCCTGTGCTCACGGGACGATTCCGGATAATGAGGGAACCTTCGAAAAACATGAACGAGAGTGAGCAACTCACTTGTGTGGCAGAATGGGCCAGTTAAATCTGGTCAGGACAAAGTTACAAATTCTACCTCTTAGCTCAGCATCACTTTCTCAAAGAGATGGTAACTTTCTGCTTTGCAGACTTCGATACAGCAACATACAGCTTCAGTGACCCATGGGGAATTTCAGGCAATAAACACATTTTGGGGCGTGTGTTTGTTATGCTGCAACTGATAATGCTCAGCTATTGGGGTCCAAAACTAATGATGGCAGAAAGATTATTGTTGACACCCTTAGAAACACACTTGAGCATTCACAAATAAATGGTTTAAAGAGCCTTTGGCAGAGGAAGATAGGAACTAGGAAAAGGTCATTCCTTTTATCATGGCTGATAGGTGACTTCCATCTATTTAACCTCTTTGTGTTCCTTCACACCCTTCCCTCATAACATTTCCATTGATCCAGTATCCTCTGACAATCCTTAAATAAAAGGAATAAAATTGAATTTACTATCTATACCTACCACTAATTCCAATTAAGCAACCGAGTACAGCTCAAATGCCACTTATAAATAAAGTTTGCTTAGCTGTGTAGAGACTTTTGGAGAGAAATCCTTTCAAGAGCAGATCCAGTACACGTCTGCTTGTCAGACTCAAATTCTATGGCAAACATCAAAATTACAGGCAGGCCTAGCTCCTTCCATTGCTTACATCATCTGTATCCAATACGTTCCATGACCTGCTTAGCTAGGACTAAATACAATCCCTCATAAATGATGTACTCTCCAGGGAATCTCCATCAATCAAAACACAATTCCATTAGCCCTTTATTTGTTAATTACTGCTTTTGTAGACATACTGGATTCTCCGCAAATGGCGCAATGTCCGCTACCCGGCGCCAAAAACAGCACGGATCAGTCCGGCGTCGGGCCACCTCAAAGTTGCGGAATTCTCCGCACCTTTAGGGGCCAAGCCCTCACCTTGAGTGGCTAGGCCCGCGCCAGAGCAGTTTCCACTCCGCCGGCTCGCGGGAAAGGCCTTTGGCGCCACGGCAGCCGGTGCCGAAAGGACTTCGCCGGGCGACGCATGCGCGGAGGCATCAGCGGATGCTCACGGCATCCCCGCACATGCGCAGAGGAGGGGGGTCTCTTCCGCCTCCGCCATAGTGAAGACCATGGTGAAGGAGGAAGAAAAAGAGTGCCCCCACGGCACAGGCCCGCCCGCGGATCGGTGGGCCCCGATCGCGGGCCAGGCCACCGTGGGGGCACCCCCCAGGGCCAGATCGCCCCGCGCCCCCCCCCCCAGGACCCCAGAGCCTGCCAGTGCCGCCTTGTCCCGCCGTTGAAAAGGAGGTCTAATCCACGCCGGCTGGCAAGGGTTGACAGCGGCGGGATTTCGGCCCATTGCGGGCCGGAGAATCGGCAGGGGTGGGCCCGCCGACCGGCGCGGCATGATTCCCGCCCCCGCCGAATCTCTGGTGGCGGAGAATTCGGGACACGGCGGGGCGGGATTCACGCCAGGCCCCGGCGATTCTCCGACCCGGTGGGGGGACGGAGAATCACGCCCAGGCTCTATGTATTTTAAACCAGGGTTTTTAAAAACATTGGATGAAAGAGAAAATGCTGGATAATCTCAGCAGGTCTGGCAGCATCTGTAGGGAGAGGAAAGAGCTAACGTTTTGAGTCCAATGACTCTTGAAATATAATATATAACAATTTCTACATTCGTCACAGGATGGTCGGTGATAAGGTATAAAGCAGGAGACATTAATTAACAAAAGGGCTGATGGGGCAAGGCAGAAGGTGATGGCAATGGGATGAGCAAAGAAACAAAATGATAGGTCCAGAAGAGGTGTCAATGGAAATAGCAAAACATACTGTCTGAGGAAACAAAAGCAATGGTGATGATCTGAAATTGTTAAACTCATGCTGGATCTGGAAAACTGTAAAGTGTCTAATTGAAAGATTTGGTGCTGCTGTTCCTTGAGTGTCCGTTGAGCTTCATCAGAATAGTGTAGGAGACAAATGATAGAGCGGTCAGGGGCTGGGGTAGAGACAGACAATTAAAATGGGCCCGAGTTTGGGGTTCAGTCTTGTGGACTGAACAGAGGTGTTCTGCAAAATTGTCAAGCAAGCTATGTTTGGTCTCTCCAATATAGAGTAGACTAAAAGGAAAGAAACACAAATAAATCACTGTTTCACATTGAAGCAATGTTTGGGGCTTTGGAGGAGGGCTCTTGGGAAGAGAAGGGGTAAAAGAGCAGCTGTAACATCTCCTGTGCTTTCAGGGGAACGCATGTTGGGAACGGGAGCTGTTGTTGGGCACACCTAAAAAGTGGAGCAGAGTGTTGCGGAGTAAGGTTCCTTTCGGAACACTGAAAGGGAAGGGGAGGGGAAGAGATGTTTGGTGGCGGCATGGCGCTGCTAATTCCGGAAATGGCGGAGGATGAGCCATTGAATGTGGGGTGAAAGATGAGGACAAGATGTGGTGTAGGAGGGAGGGGAAGGGTTGAGAGGTACAGGAAACCAGACGTAGTCAAACACCCTGAGAACCATGGTGGAGAGAAATCCTTGTCTGAGGAAATGTGCTACATTCGTGCTGACGGATGAATAGTTGCTTTGAGTGAAAAGCCTAATGGAACTATTAGAGTCACTTATAATTACATTGGTAAAATATAATAGCCTTCTTCCCTGTCTGTCTCTGTCATCTTTTACCTTTAATGTAAGAACCATCTAATAACTTAAATTCTGATGGATCACTTTCCCTCCAGGGTTTCCTTGACTCTGTTATACCACCAGTCACTACAGCCTAAATGTTTACACTGTGAACATCTTTTCCATTCAGCCTCAAGAGAAACAATTCCACTGGCCTGACACCCAAGACCACATCAAAACTACTTCTTTGTACAAGAAAAATATAGACACAAATTTATACAGCGCCTTTCATGACCACGGGAGCACTTTACAAACAATTACACTTTTCTTTTGTGACGTATGGTCACTGTTGTAGGAAATATGATAGGCAATTTGCACACAAGCAAACTCCCACAAATTGCAATATGATCATGACCGGCTAACCTGTTCTTGTGCTTTCGATTAAGGGATAAATGTTGGCCAGGACATTGCGGCAAACTGCACTGCTTTTCTTAGAAACATGGGATCTTTGACATCCACCCAAGCAGAATGATGGGCCTCAGTTTAACATATCTTCTGAAGGATGCCACACCCGACAGTGCGGCACTCCCTCAGTACGGCATTGGAGTATCAGTCTTGATTTTTATACTCAAGCTCTGGAGTGGGACTTGAACCCAGGACCTTGTGACCCAAGGAAGAGACTGTTACCAGCTGAGCTGCGACAGGCCCAATATTCCTGTTTAAACGCTGTGGTGTAAAGCGCAGTTTTTCAGTGCATGGTACCTTTAAATTATTTACAGTATTTCACAAGTCCTGTGTGGTGCTTCCCAGGTGGGCACGCACAGGAGGCATCTTACCAGGAATATTGATGGTGACTTTGCCAATATCCTTGTTCTTCATTGAAACAGGTCACTGGCAACATAAGACGTTGGCCTCTTGCTGCTCATCGATGCAACAGTCAAGGGCCTCTATTCTGATCCCCGTGTTCTGTATCAATGTCAGGGCAGACTCAATCGGTGCACGACTGCAACGCCATCCGATGCCTGACAAAAACTCCACTGAGTTACGTGGCTGAAGGGTCTGTGCAAATTCAGTACCAATATCCTCTCTCAGGTCAGAGGTGAATCAAAAACAGCAAGCTTAAGGTCAGGAGTTTGTGCCAAAAGTGATTGGGGATTTGAGCCCTTGACCTATCATTTCAAGGCACAATGACCTGACATCCCATAGCACCACCATCTTGTCCCTTAATGTACCACAGTGAACATTTTCATGGCTTCGTGTTTCCACTTCAACATCGTGCGAACATTTTCTTCTCTCGCTAAATGAACACTGACTTTCACATATTTGCCCTGTTTGGCGTGCTGATTTCACCAAATAAACTTAGGCAAAATCTGGATTCACTGCTCACAGAAGATTATTAATGTCACACTATGTGGATATTGTAAAGCACATAAAGGGTTAATGTAATGTCATTATTCTAGTCATTAGATGGTGCGATAGAGAAACCATATAAATATTGCATGTCTCCTTGACTTCTGGGAGATGGATGGAGAGAGTGGAAGGGAGCAAGACAGAATAGTTGTGAGATAGTTGAACTAATAGAATTGTTAATACTGTAGATGTGTAGTGTAATATTTACTAAACTAATTCCTTAGTAATACGTTCAAATCTAATTCAGTTTAGTGTAATAAATTAGCTTTGTTTATTAAACACAGCTTGCTGTTCTTTGTTAGCACTACGACCTTCACCATCCTGAAAGAACAAAGAACACGACAATCAACTGGTGAAGTCTTTCTCTGCTCTTAGTGAGTTCAACTTTCGAACATGACCCGCCTTCAGTAAATGCCGATTAATGCTTTAATGTTTATCGTTTTGTGCTAATTTCACGTACCTGGAATTGCTGCTGTTTTATTACATTGAAACTGCTTTAATTTCTGCTGAAGTAACCCTTCAGTCTTCCTACTCCCATTTCAGTGAGACTGGAAAATCCCGCTGACGTAAAATTCCATCCCGTGTTCTGTGCCCCAGTGAACCCATGCTAGTTGCTGGGACAATGACGTTGCTGCCCTACCAATCCTGCCCATGAACCACCAGCTGGCATACAACAAAACCATTGGCTTGATGGCCTTTGTGATTCTCACCAAGGGATTGGAGGAGGATGCCCATCAGTTCTGCAGCCTGGAACCATTCCAGGCAACAGATTTTCTGACTATTACCGTCTTGCTCCAATGGCAGTAGCTGTGGCTGAACGGAGCCCAGACAAAAAAAATCCCGCCTTTGCTCCACATCAAATAACTTCTCTAAAATGTTGGCATTTGGGCCCAGTACCAAGAGAAATGGCATCTGTGCCACTGAGTGACAGGATGTGGGATTTGTCAGCAGTGCATTTAAACTGAGCCAAATTAACTAAGAGCAAATCACACCCAATTTCGCTTTGGGATTGGAAAGTTGATTTCTGTAGGGGAACACCATCACCTCCAAGTCACACACATTCCTGACTTGGACGTACGTTGGCGTTCCTCCATTAAACTGGTTAAAGATCTTGAAACTCCTGAGCTGACAAGCTGTGTGGGAGGGGAGCAGCTTCAGCACATGGGATGGCGGCTGCTCAAGAATGAGGCCCAACAGTTTCTCGGGGACAGCTAGCGATGGTAAATAAATGATTGCCTTGTCAATTTGCCGGTCTAGCTCAGTTGGCTGGACAGCTGATGTATGCCTGAGTCAGACCAGCCGTGCAGGTTCAATTCCTGTAGTGGTTGACGCCCCTCATCTGAGGTGTGGTGACCTTCAGGTTAAATCACCACCTGCCAGCTCCACCCCACCTCACGCCAAAGGGGAAAGCAGCCTATGGTCATCCAGGACTATGGCAACTTTACTTTTTATTAAATAGGTCTTCACTGTACAAAGGCTGGCACTAGACCAGGACAAAAACCCACAAAGTAGCTGATGACATCACTCATGACAGGTGACTCGGTTCTTAATTGTACCCAACTACAATAACCCACATATATAAGATCCCTCCCCCTTTACTTCTAAGGTCCATCACAACTAATAACAATAAGAACAGGATATGGTACCTGACTCATCGGTCGATAGTTCAGACGCGCCACAGTGAAAAACCGCTCCGACCCCCTCAGAGGGCGAACACGGGACACGACTGACAAAGTACCCTTCGTCGTCCACTTCCGGAGCAAAGAAACTGCAACATCTTCTTCGGAGCCTTCAACATGTCATCGATGACGACGAACATCTCGCCAAAGCCACCCCCACACCTCCACTACTTGCTTTCAAACAACTGCCTAACCTCAAACAGGCCATTGGTCGCAGCAAAACTACCCAGCCTCCAGGAGAACGGCGACCACGACACCACCCAGCCCCGCAACGGCAACCTTTGCAAGACATGCCGGATCGTCGACATGGATACTACCATCACACATGAGAACACCACCCACCAGGTACACAGTACATACTCATGAGACTCGGCCAACGTTGTCTACCTCATACGCTGCAGGAAAGGATGTACCGAGGCGTGGTACATCAATGAGATGCAGAAGCTACGACAACGGATGAACAGACAGGGGAACACTTCAACAATCAAGAACATTCAGTCGCTGATCTTCGGGTAAACATTCTCCAAGACGGCTTTCAAGATGCACGACAACGCAGAATTGCCGAGCAGAAACTGGTAGCCAGGTTCCATATGTATGAGGACAGCCTCAACCGGGATCTCAGGTTCAGATCATTTTACATGTAACCCCCATCATACTGTCTGTGTTTGCAGAATCCTACTAACTGTCCTGGCTTGAGATATTTCACACCTCGATTATCTGTGAATATCACTCACTCCATTCACACTGTTTGTTCCTTTGAAGACTTGTTTACCTGTAAAGACTCGCATTCCAACCATTCTTCACATTCCAATCTGCAATTGTCTTGCAATTGTGTCTCTCTTATATATGGGCTGTGGTTGTGAACCTGCCTCCACTTCACCTGAGGAAGGAGCAGCGCTGCAAAAGCTTGTGGTTTCAAAGAAACCTGTTGGACTTGAACCTGATGTTGTGAGACTTCTTACTGTGCTCACCCCAGTCCAACGCAGGCATCTCCACATCATGCCTAGTATTTTAAAATAGTCACTTACATCTATATGCACATTCAGGCATCAGATTATTACATGGTAATAACACAGTCAATAAAGTAGATGATCAGATGGGCATCTATTTCTTGCTGGTTGCCTGCCCACTTCCGGGACTTTGTTATTCTCCACCTTAGATGTACTTTCGGGTTCTCCAGTAGATGTCTCTATTCTGGAAGGCATTACAGACTCTCTGTCCGAGAGAAGACTAGTGATAGCAGGTACATCTGGTGCAAAGTTACACAGTCAGGTGGAACGGAGACTGTTACCTTTTGAGGTAGTTCTGGCACTGGCGTACTAACATGCATTGTTAGTCTGTCGTTTGGACCGTGTTTAGGTGTTGGACCAGTCTGAACCAATACCATTGCAGGGACCCACTTCTCACTAGTGGTGTAGCTGCGTGCTAACATTTGTTTTCCTTGTTGGAACAAGCATTTCTTTGAGTTACTTGCATGACTCAACATCCATGAATGCAGATCTTGCTCTACTATGCTAAATGTATCCTGTGACAAGAGTAAATCAAAGATAATCCTCAGCTTCATTTCATCGATAGCAAAGCTAGTGAACTTTGTGTAGTTGCATGTGTTGCATTTCGATGTGTTGCTAGAAATAGGTTCAGACAGCGCTGAAGTGAACCTAGGTCCTTAGAAGCTTTCAGTGCATGCTTCAAGGACTGGGCAAACCTTTCCACTAAACCATTCGTGGATGGGTAGTAAAGTGCCCATTTGATATGTTGAACGCCACATATCCTTAAGTAGTCTTCAAACACTTGGGCTGTCACTGTGGCCCATTCTCGCTCACAATCTGCCCGAGTTCTCCAAATCTCGTAAAGACCTTCTTGAGTTTCTCAATGTCCTGCAGTGGTTGACTTCTGTAATGGGGTGGCACAGTGGCACAATGGTTAGCACTGCTGCCTCACAATGCCAGGCACACGGGTTTAATTGCGGCCTTGGGTCACAGCCTGTGTGGGGTTTACGCTTTCTCCCAGTGTCTGCGTGGGTTTCCTCCGGGTGCTCCGGTTTCTTACCACAGCCCAAAGATGTGCAGGATAGGTAGATTGGCCAAGCTAGGTTGACCCTTAGTTTCCAAAAAAGAAGTGAAGGTTAGGGTAAGGGGTTAGTGGGATTAGGTTAAGGGGTTAGTGGGTTAGTGAGCTTGGGTGGAGTACACTTTCAGAGAGTCGGTGCAGACACAATGGGCCGAATAGCTCTTTCTGCACTGTAGGGATTCTATTACAGCCACCTTCAGACTTGGACTGCATCCCATTAATAACCTTCTTTGAATGGGCCTCATTTTTCAAACTGCACACTAAACGATCTCTTATTGTGTCGTCTATGATTCGCCAAATTCACAAAACTCTGCAAGTTGCTTGAGGGGTGCAACGAACGTCACAATACTATTCCCTTCTAACTGATTCCTTCGATGAAAATGAAACCTACCCATAATAATCAAGGGCTTTGGTGAATAATGATTTTCTAATATTTTCTCCAGTTCTTGGTATGTCTTATGCTCTAGGGATCTCTGGCTGAACTCAGCTTCTTGGCAAATTAAAAGTTTTGCTCCTAATTGTACTTATGAATGGAGGGTCCTTAAACTCTAGTGATGCTTTGTTAGCGAAAATACATTAATGGAATCTCTCTGAACACGACTTCGAGTTCTCGGAGCCCTCATCAAAAGAGCCCATCGTGTCAAAATTTTCCACCACTTTTTACGGTTTCGGAATTGTCTCCCCCTTTGCGTAATTCAGTGGTCTAGTTCATTCAAGATGGATTACCAATTAGTGAAAGTGACAATGAGCCGTTAGATTGTTGTGAAACCCCCAGGTGATTCACTCATGTCCTCTGATATGACCCAGCAAACACACACCACCATTGTATTTAGCAATGTGGAGGGATAGATGATAAATGTCAATCTTGTCAGTGATACCTGCATTGTAAGGGTCCTTCCTGTGTATTCCCTTATTTCCCCTTTCTTTTAATTATCTCCATCCATAGGGAAATGTTTCCTTCCTGACCAACTAACTCCCTACCAGAATGTAGGTTGACTGCATGCCATCTTAGTTAATGAGTATTGGTAGCGTTCTCCTTACAGCCAGAGAGCTCCGAGTGAAAATCCAGCAACATTAAGAGTGTTCAGAGTACTTTCCAATATGAACTAAGGACCACGGGCTGGATTTTAGGGGACATCACTGCCTCTGTCCCCATGGATAAAACATCAGGTGGGGAAGAGCCCCATCGCTGTCTCGGTGGTTGGCCCACCGTAGTTTAACACGGGGAGCAGTGTACATAGCTTTATGGCGAAACTTACACCTCTGTCTCTGGAGGAAGATCCACCCAAGCGAGCTGCTGGGCAGTCGGATGGCCAACAGCTCTGTAGCCCCCAGTAGCACCAGCTGTTTGCCCCGGCCACTGCTGGGATGACTGGGCAGTACCACCATGCCGGGGAGGTCAGGCGGTCGGGGGTCTCAGTAAGAGAAGTGAGGGAACGGGGGTCGGCTTCAGGAGGCCGGTCATTCTGGGGGGAGGGTGGGTGAAGGAGGATCTGGGGGGGGGGGGGGGTTGTTTCTGATGGGCCCAGGGATCTGCAAAGGAGTTGTCGCTCTCTCCATGCCTTGTCCAACACCTGCCCATGCAACTAATCGGCCGAACTTCCTGCATAGTTTGAACCTCCCCTCCGCCACAGGTAAAATACCAGCAGGGGTGGGATAGGGGCCTTAGGTGGAATATTGGCCCAAGGGTGGGTGGGCCACTTGACATCAACCCTGCCTGCCATGAAGTTTCAATCAAGTCGGGAGTAGGCAGGCAGGCGTTTGGAAGGCAAGCCACTTGGGGGGGGGGGGGGGGGGGGGGGGGGGGGGGGAGCATAAAATCCAGACCGATGGTCAGTTGTCCTTGACTGTTCTTAAACAAATAGATGACACTTTGAAGTTACCCTGGGTTTTAGCCCCTCATGGATAGTTTGATAATTTGCTGCCTCTCAGCATCATCAGGCTTGTCTTGTTGAACAGGCTGTTTGCCAGTGAGTGGAGTGCGTGATAAATAAACTGTACCAGCTGGATTTCAGTCAACACATACTCTGCTCCCTGAGCACAGGACTCAGCTTATACAGACTTTCTCTGCATTGGTTTACAAGTTGGCAGGTCCACCTTAGTGCAGGTGCCAACTTCAAATTTAACAGCCAGCCTGTTTAAGCATCGGAAGTGTCAAGTGGTAACAGCATCCAAATCAGGGGGAACCCAGGTTAACTTCAAACTTTGCTCAATATATAAGAAGTATCAGGGAATTTGGGATATGGGAAACGTGCAGCAAGGTGAAGTTAAGACAAAAGGTTTAATAGCGGAGCAGACTTGAGGAGTGTTTGCTTCACTCCTGTTCTTATTTCTTATGTTTTTAAGAAACAATATTTCAAGGGTGAGAAAAGGCTATTTGATACATCATACCAGGCCCCTGTTGGGCTCTGAAGTTTTACCCCAAGATACATCAACATATAGATGACCATCCTGTTAAGTGAAGCTCAACATAGGACAATCTGTTTGATCTGCATTCCATTCACCACCACCTTAAACATCCAATTCCTCTATCACACGTCTGACAGCAGTGCAAACTGTGGTGATATGCATCACCTTATATACACAAGGGGTTAATGTAAATACACTACAAGTAAGTAACCACTAGAGGGAGCACCGGAGATGTCATGATATGCAACCATGCAGCTAATGAACACTTAGAATAGGACACAACCAATGAGCAGTCAAGACACCCAGAGGTGGCATTACCACAAGGGGGCATTACACAACCCATATAAAAGGACAGGGCACACATGCTCTGCCTCTTTCCACAGACCTACAACTAGAGAGTACATTAGGGTTGATCAGAAGCATCACACCCAGCACGTGGCTTAGAGCAGACAGGTTTAGTTAGACTGAGTTACTACAGTTAGATTAGCAAGAGAGTTGAACTCATTAAGAACTGTGTTAATAGTTCAATAAACATATTGAACTCATTACAATGTTTGCACCTTCCTTTGTCAAAGCATACATCTAGGAAGCAGCTTATGCTACACGAAGGAGCACACAACACATACCATCCACTTGATGCACTGCAGCAACTTGCTGAAGCTTCTTTGTCAGTCCTTCCAACCCTCGACCTCTATCTCCCAGAAGAACAAGGGCAGCGGAATCATGTGAACACCATTACCGCCACGTTTCATTCCCAAGTCACACACCATCCTGACTTGGACACACATATCATTATTCGTCCATCGTCACTGGGTCAAGATGCTGCAACTCTCTACCTGACAGGGATATGGGAGCACCTCCACTATAATGGCTGCAGAAGGTTTAAGAAGAAGGCTTGTCTCGACCTATAAACGCGAGCTTTGCCAGGGGCGTCTATAACTCAAGACTGAATACAAATATTAGGGAAGAAATGAATTCTTAATATTAGTCATCATAAAGACCATTGACAAGATCCAGATGCAGTTATTTTCATAGAGGAATCTACAAATCAGAGAGACAGATCTGTTGTGGAGAAACTCAAGGAATTAAATCGAGCCGGACCAGATGGCATCTGTCCTGGACTCCTCAAGGAACTGAGGGAATAAATAAATAGGGCTCTGTTTAATATTTTAGAAGTTCCATGCATACAAACAATTTCAACAAAGGATTCATTGTGTTTTGAATGCTATCCGGGTAGTCAAAAATAAAAGGAATGTGGCACTAATCAGGAAGTATTCCCGATCCCCACAATGTGGAAAATGCTTGCGGGTTTTTACTGTGTGCTATCATCCTTCACACCATGTTCAGAGCGGATTTAGAAACAGCAAAACCATCCTTCACAAATCCACGTGAGCAAGTATCTTATTGGAGACGACAAAGTGCTTAGAACCTGCCTGGATAATTAAGAAGGCATTCGATAACGTGTGAGAGGTTGATAAAGATGATTATGAAGCCTGCGCGGTTATTGGCAAATTAACCGACTGGATTGATGATTGGCTTGGAAACGCAAGGCAGAAGGTGAGGAAAATAAATGTTAAAAGCTCTGGCGTGGGGGAATAGGGAGAAGTAGAGTTCATCACAGTTGATATGGGATTCAATGTCATTTGCACGGCGCATAAATAATATGCAGCATGGCTTGTAAAGTTATAGAATCTGTTGATCCCTCGAAGCTATCTGACCAGGTGATGTGTTTAAGGACGCTGATAGTGCTCAAAGGGAACTGAACTGAATATTTTAGTGCACTCATTTACAACAGATGGATCTGAATGTAGCCAACTGCAAGGATATACATATTGGAACGGGGGATAGAGAGTGGGTGTCCAAGAGAAAAAGTGTGATTCATTATCAGTCCCTGAAAGTATACGTCAATGTGTGCACATCATCGACAAGGTTAATGAGGTACGATATTGGGTCTCAAAGGTATTTGATTATAAAAGAACATCCCAAACATGCCCAAAATAAGTGGAGCCCAATGGCTCTTCGAAGGACACATCCAGAAGGTAGTCAGCAAAGAACGCAACAGAACACTAACTCCAGAAGAGGTGAAAAACGCAAATGCCAAATGCATAAACTGTGGGTGCCAGAACTCTGTAGTTAAAACAGAGAGTGCTAGAAATATTCAGCAGATCCGGTGCATTCACGAAGAGAGAGAAACAGAGTTAACGTTTCAGGTCTGTGACCTTTCAAGAGTAACTGACCTGAAATATTAACTCTGTCTCTCTCTCTCTCTCTCTCAGAGAGACGTTGAACGGTACTTTAGAAGTATTGCTTCTGTTGTTACATAGGCAGCCTGTTAGCACACTGCAAACTCCCGTAAATAACAGTATGATAATGCCCAGATAATCTGTCTTTGTGATGCAGATTGAATGGAAAATATTGGCCAGGACACTGGGAATGACGTGCTGAGCATCCAAGCATTTTCAATTTTTACTCAAGGTGAAAAATGTCCCTTCGGGCGCTGAGGACCCGAGCTTTCGATCCCGGCCCTAGGTCACAGTCCGTGTGGAGTTTGCACATTCTCCCCGTGTCTGCGTGGGTTTCACCACCACAACCAAAAGATGTGCAGGTTAGGAGAATTGGCCACACAGAATCCCGACGGTGTGGAACTAATGTGCTCCAGCCGGTCGGGATACTCGTGTGGCGGCTAAATTGCCCCTTAATTGGGCAAAAAGAATAATTGGGTACTTTCAATTTGAAAATAAACAAAAAATGTCCCTTGAAACATTTCTGTGGAGCCCAAGCAGCCCCATTGAGACTCCAAAAGAGTCACAATCCCTAGCCCTCCACCCCTATCTGGAGAACATGCCCCTGTCTATCTCAATGGGGGTGAAGTAGAAAGGGTTGAGAGCTTCAAGTTTTTTGGTGTCCAGATCACCAACAACTTGTCCTGGTCCCCCCATGCCGACACTATAGTTAAGAAAGCCCACCAACGACTCTACTTTCTCAGAAGACTAAGGAAATTTGGCATGTCAGCTACGATACTCACCAACTTTTACAGATGTACCATAGAAAGCATTCTTTCTGGTTGTATCACAGCTTGGTATGGAGCCTGCTCTGCCCAAGCCTGCAAGAGACTACAAAAGGTCGTGAATGTAGCCCAATCCATCAGGCAAACCAGCCTCCCATCCATTGACTCTGTCTACAATTCCCACTGCCTCGGAAAGGCAGCCAGCATAATTAAGGACCTCACACACCCCGTACATACTCCCATCCACCTTCTTCCTTCAGGGAAAAGATACAAAAGTTTGACGTCACGTACTAACCGACTCAAGAACAGCTTCTTCCCTGCTGCCATCAGACTTTACACCCTAGCTATGACTGTAACATTACATTCTGCAGTCTCTCCTTCCTTCCCTATGTACGGTATGCTTTGTCTGTATAGCATGCAAGAAACAATAGGCTGGATTCTCCGCACATCCCGATGCTGAAATCGGGACCGGCGCGGGAGCGGAGAATCCCTGTTCCCGCAAGAAATCGGGACCGGCGCCGGTTCACCGATTCTGTGGGTCTTGAAAAGTGGCGTGCTCAGGGAGTACGCCGCGTTGCCTGGGTCCTACCTGGGGCCATTGCCAGAGGCTCGCTCCGCCACCCTCTGCACTCGACCAGCTGAAATCCCGACGGCGTGGAACTAATGTGCTCCAGCCAGTCGGGATACTCGTGTGGCGGCTGCGGACTCAGTCCGCGGCCATCCTGGTCAGCGGCGGGCCGAATTGAGGGCGGGGGAGGGACCTTATAGGCGGCCGGTAAATGCTTGTGCGGGCGTTGAGGGTCGGGCGTGCGGTCGATAGGGGGGTTTCTTTTTTGGGTCCAGCTCCGTGATCCGAGTCTGCCATTGAGAATGGCGCGGCCGCTGGAGGCCGCCAACGTGCGCTTGCTTGGCCTCCGACCCGGAAGTGCGGGGGCCCGTATCTGTAGCAAAAGCTACGAGATCAACTCCAGGTCCCTTCTAGCCCCCTGCAGGGCTAAGAATTTGTGTCCCTTCGATGCCAGTTGTTCTAGCGTAAAACTATCGTTTTGACTCCGCCGTGGGGCCATAGTCCCAATAATGGAGAATCCAACCCAATACCTTTCACTGTATAGTAATACATGTGACAATAATAATAAATCCAATCAAATCAAATCCTATCTCCACCACCCGACAGCCCACATCACCGTTGGTGAGCCTGACCTGAGTGCTGCTGACTCTGGGCTCAAAACCAGGCCCGGCCTAATTTCTAGGCCTTATTTTATGTTGTTGCCCGGGAGGTTAAGCGATCAGGTTAGGGTGCGCAATACCAAAATTATAGATGATTTCTCATTCCTGCGATGTCAGCCGTGAGCCTATGGGAAGAAAACTGTTTTCTTTACACGGTGAAGGTGCCGACATCCTGTGGAATATTTTCTGGTAAAATATTTATACACCAGAATCAGGTTTTAGGACAAATTCCCGGATTGTCTTGGAGTCTTGGGGATTTAAAGATTGATTGCCTGGAAATTGCTGTGAGCAACTCGGAGGAAAGGACACGGAGGCATTAAAACAAAATGAGCTTTATTTGTCATTTTCGTCAGAACTCTTTTCTTTATAACAGGAGAAAGGCTTGCATTTATATCGCACTTTCCACGATCACCAGATGCTCTACAGGCAATTTAAGTACTTTTTGAAGCGTCGTCTCTGTTTTTTATTTTTTTATTTAGAGTACCCAATTCAATTTTTCCAATTAAGGGGCAATTTAACGTGGCCAATCCACCGAGCTTGCATATTTTTGGGTTGTGGGGGCGAAACCCACGCAAACACGGGGAGAATATGCAAACTCCACACAGACTGTGACCCAGAGCCGGGATCGAACCTGGAACCTCAGCGCCGTGAGGCCGCAGTGCTAACCCACTGCGCCACCGTGCTGCCCTAAGCATAGTCACTGTTGTAACGTAGGCAACATGACAGCCAATTTGCACACAGCAAGATCGCACAAACTGTAATGTGGTAATGATCAGATAATCTGTCTTTGTGCCGTCAATTAAGGGATACATATTGGTCAGGACAGTGGGGAGAACTCCAATTGCTCTTCTTCAATAGTGTCATGGGATCTTTTTGATCTGTCTGAGCAGCCAGATGGGGGTCTCGGTTTAACGTCTCATTAGAAAGACGGCACCTCCGACAGCGCAGCACTCCCTCAGTACTGCATCGCAGCGGCGGCCTTGATTTCTGTGCTTAAGAGTCTCGTAGGGTTTTCAGCCTGCCTGACGGTGCTGGACTCTCAAGAGATTAAGGAATAATCACCTGGATGCTGCTGCGGGCAGCTTGGTGGAAAACCCATGCTTGCTTTCCAAGCGGCAAAGGCAGTGCGCGTGCAACAAGAAAACATGTGCAAGGTGACCAATGGTAATATGGGAGTGGGGATATTGGAGAAGGAAAGTTATGTGACAAAACGTCCTGGGCAACGCCCATTGGCAACCCTAGGATTGCATTTATTTTTCAACCCTGTGTGTTTAGAGAGGTTGTACTATCAAACCGGGTCACTCCGTTCTATCGTAACTCTGTTTCATTTGTTGTTGCCCAGTTGTCTTTGATATTGAGAGACCAACAGCATAAACGAACAGTGACTGACTTCACATTTACGTGCCGACTCACAAACCTGTGCATAGTTGCAGCGAAACTCACAATCAATGGCAACAAGAGATGGGGGAACAAATGGAATGTTTATTTCTGACCTTCATTGTTTACCAGTATAGGTTTTGCGATGGAAGCGTCTGGCAAGGTGACCTGGTTTCCAAAGTCAAAACTGGGACCTGCAAAGCCCTGGGAAGGCGGAGCTACGTAATGATGCGCATTCTGGGCGACCAATGGTAGCGGTCCGGGAAGGGGCAGTTGAAGATAGGAGGTCAGATAATGACATCTCCCGGAATATCTCCAGCCCAGGGTTGGCAAGACACCCAATTATCCGAAGGCAGCAGTTACAAGCCATAGACTTTTGTTTCAATGACATTTCTGCCTTGTTTTCTTAAACAAACTGATCCAAGCCTCCGTTTGTCACAGGGTCTCAGCCAGAATCCTCGATTT
Organism: Scyliorhinus torazame; assembly: GCF_047496885.1. Classification (NCBI taxonomy): domain Eukaryota; kingdom Metazoa; phylum Chordata; class Chondrichthyes; order Carcharhiniformes; family Scyliorhinidae; genus Scyliorhinus; species Scyliorhinus torazame. The sequence goes on along the minus strand of NC_092709.1, from coordinate 21,750,756 downwards.
CAGTCTAACTTCACTGTGCAATGCAGAATGCCAAGACCAAACTCCATTTAAAAGCCGTCTTTATTTTCATCGGCACACTGAATTCTAATGATGTTTTCAGCCATGAGTTGTAGTTTGAAACTAATAAGCGAACCTCAGGTGTGGGAAAATTTGTTTGCACCCAGACCATCAGCAGGAAAGGAAGCGACTGTCATGATATGCACTCATACACATAATGAGATACCGACAGGCAGTGACAGACACCCAGTACAGCCAATCAACACACAGGACAGAACACAAGCAATCACCAGGCAGAACACTAGAGGGGGGTTTCCCACTATAAAATACACGAGGCATCAGCACTCGGCCTCTTTCCACTGGTGGCAACTGTAGTGACAGTCAGGGTGTATGTATCAGTCAGCACCTTCTACACGTGGCTCAGAGCTAGTCTGGTCCAGTTAGTTACAGTTAGCACACTTAGATTAGTAGAGTGTCAACCCACAGCCAGCTGTGTGCACTGCTCCAGATGTTCAATAAAACGTATTGAACTAACATCTAAGTTTGGTGTCTGCTTTCCAGTACAACTGCATCCAGTTGCAGTCCGTGTTACCCCAGGGTGAATAACACGACAGCGACCTTTCAATCAGAAATCAGATCATGTCACGGCTCAACCCGAATTTGCCTGCCACCTTCCTCAGTGCCGATTGGTAGTTTAACCAAGGGCACCATCTGACTACATCTTCAAGAATAGCTCGCGGTTGGCTGACACAGCTTCTGTCGTGGCTTCCTCCCGGATCCGGAGGCTGGCCAGAAGGATTTCTGTCAATGCGTGAGCGTGCCAGCACAGTCGCTTAACCAGTCAGCCATTCCGATCCCCAAGATCCAGCGCGGTGCCCAGAGGGTTTTCCTTTTGCAGGGTTGCCAACTGTAAATGGGACGGTCAAAGAGCAGGGGATTGAGGGGAGCTGATAAACTGCACATTTAGCCAATCTTGAGAAAACTGTCGGGATACTATAACGTGCGGTGAAAGATTGTCTCGGTAAAACCGGAACATAGAATCCCTACAGCGCAGCAGGAGGCCATTTGGCCCATCGAGTCTGCACTGACCTTTGGAAAGAGCACCCTATCCAGGCCTACTACCCCCACCCTATCCCTGTAACCCGGTAACCCCAGGTAACCTTTTTCGGACACAAAGGGGCAATTTATCATGGTCAATCCATCTAAGCTGCACAGCTTGTTCTTCAGCGGAGCAGGCACACGTCTGTGCACATGCACGACCGACTTTGCATGCTCCTACAGCTGGATGCAATGTGTAAAAGGCAGAGTGCCAAATCCTTGAAACACCTCCAGAGTCTTTCATGATTGATTCAATAGAGATATATCGGCGAGGTGCCATGCTGTCTGCCATGTACACCTGCTTGACGAGCCCAAGCTCTTCACACGCTGCCACTCCAATGAGCGATTCGCGCTCCGTCTCCACTATGGAAAATATTATCCTGCACATTCTGTCCTTGACAGTGACTTCGAGCTCACATGCTCCTAAGGTCGTGATCTGATGACTATTGTAATCCTTCAGGAGTACTGCTCTTGGGACCGTTGTCGGCTTGATGTTTAGTTGTTCCACCGGTGACAATGGGATCAGATTAGCCCTCGCTCCCGTGTTGAGCTTACAGTTGATTGGCATGCCATTAACCATTAGTGGAATTGTCCATCAGCCCTCTATGGTCCCCTAATTCACCTCACTGTGGCTGCAGATTGTGAGACAAAATGCTTTGCTTTGGCTGGTCGAACTCTTCGGGTCCCTTTCTGTGATCATGCTCATATCAGCCCGGTTGTCGATGCATTTATCCTTATCTGCACTCCTCGATTTTGTTCGGTCAACTGTCAGACGTAAGATGCATTGCCCAGCAAAATGAACCGTCCTGACACACTCATAACAAATATTTCCAAGTGCAAGACATCGTTGTGGCAGATGTGTTTTGCCGCATTTCTGGGACAAAATGGCGGATCCGGTCGGCCGCCCAAAATGGCCGCTCGCATTGAGGCATGTTTCATGTGAGGCTGCGTAATGGTGTGCTCAAAATGGCCACCAGCACTGACACCACATTTCTTTTTTGACTGCGTCACAGCGCTCTTAAAATGGCCGCCCACAGTGAGAGCACATTTCTTTTTCAACTCCGTCACATTGCTATGGCGCGAGCGTCTTCTTCAAGATTGGCGGCAACATTTTTTAAGCTGAGCCTACTGATCTGCTGTGCAACCAACTCACTTGCCTGGCAGATCTTGATGGCATTTTCTAATGTGAGGTTGCCTTCTGGCAACAATTTCTCACAGAGTCTATTATTCGATGTGCCAAAGACTATATAGTCATGGATCATCAATGAATGCAGATGAGCAAAATTGCAAGATTGGGCCTGCAACCTCAAATCTGTCACAAAACTATCAAACAATTCATCGGCTTTTTTGGTACGTATTCGAAATAGGCATCTTTCAAATGTTTCGGTTTTTTTCGGAGAGCTGTGCCAATCAAAGTAATTTATCACCGCATCGTAGCTCCTGCTTTCCTCTTCGCTATCAAAAGCGGAGGTATTATAGATTGTGATTGCTTGAGGACCTGCTCCCGTGAGCAGCAATGCACAGTGCTTTTCATCAGGCTGTGCCTGAAGGCCATGGACTAAGACATAGAGTTTAAACTGTTGTTTGAAAACACGGCAGTTTTCGTCTACGTTACCTGAGACTTGAAGCTGGTGGGGTGCCTTTGACTTCACTGTCATTTGTTGTGTTGAGTCGCCAATGGCCGTAGTTCACCAGGTCGGTGGAAGAACCGTCACTTTTTTTTCGTTCTTCGGCCAGTTTCACTGCGTCTTTTCTGCTGTTTCCTTTAATGTTTTGCACACCTGGTACCATGTTGTATTCTGTGGTGTCACCATTGACAATGATGCGCACCGAACATATATGTGTTTAACTAAGATGGTGATTTATACTCAAACACGTGGAAGAATAACTAACAGAAGTATGTGCAGACAAAGTTACTTGAATTCCTTGGGAGCTACTCTCAGTGCGACTGTCTGATTATCCTGGGCGGCATGGTAGCACAGTGGTTTGCATTGTTGCTTCACAGCGGCAAGGACCCGGGTTCGATTCCCGGCCTGGGTCACTGTCTGTGTGGAGTCTGCACGTTCTCCCCGTGTTTGTGTGGGTTTCCTCCGGCTGCTCCGGTTTCCCCCCCACAAGTCCCGAAAGATGTGCTTGTTAGGTGAGTTGCACATTCTGAATTCTCCCTCCGTGTACCCGAACAGGCGCCAGAGTGTGGAGACGAGGGGATTTTCACAGTAACTTCATTGCAGTGTTAATGTAAGCCTACTTGTGATACTAATAATGATTATTATTATTGTACGTCCTACTACCAACTGGCCAGTATCCCACGTCATGCGATCAAAGTCGGATGCCACCAGATAGTTGGAGGTCGCATTGCTAACTATGTACAATACTATTCACAGACATATCATCGCAGCCTCAGCCTTGTCTTTTGCACATATGTGCTGGGCTCCTCCAAGGATAACTTCGATATATCATCTGAATAGACAGGTCTCGTCTGAAAAAAGCACTTCCAGCGGCACAATGCTTCCATAGTACTGCGCTGGAGTGTCAACCTTGTTGATCTTCATGCGCTCAAGCCCTGGAGCAGGACCTGAACCCAGAGGCTCGTGGTGAGGATCCTACCAACTGAGACACAGCTTGCACTTACAGTAGCATCTTAGCTACAGTTTAAAGTCATCCTTTGTTTCTCAATCCTAACTCTGAAGTCTCCGCTGACTGTTTTCCCTTATCCTGCATTCTGCCCTACTATTCCTGTGAAGCTGTAATATAATAACGCTTTGAAATTGTGGCCGCCCACCACACACCGCGATATCATTGAGGGATTGGAAAGATGGGGCAACGTAAGGGAACTGATGTGAATAATTCCAGGACGGGTAATACCGAGGATGGGACAAAAGAATCAGAGAGCTGTTCCCATCGCAGTACTACGTAAACAACGTGTTAACCAAAATGAGAAAGGGACTTCAGAATTCTCGATCCTCGATTAAAATCTTTGGCTAGCCTGCAGTTCGTTGACATTAGTCAGTCCAGCAGCTCATAGCTTACAGAAGGAACGGCTTCTGTAGAACATCGGTTCACATGCTTTAAGCAGGACATCACTCATTCGGCGGACTCCAACCAGAATCGACCTTTGGTGATTTAGTGCTAATTTAAGGGATGTCGCTTGAATAGAGTCCACACATAAACGCGGAGCATAACGTGAAAAAAAAAATCAGCTGCAAGTTTAAGAGAAATTCACAGCGGTTGCAGCTTTGATTTTTTTTTAAAAAACATCTCCTTTATCTTTTTCCCTCATCATCGCTGCTCCTAAACTTGACTGTTCTGGCAGTCAGATCAAAGAGACCACCCGCTGTCAGCACAGTTCTGTGATTTTATAGGCTTTTAAAAAAAGTGTTATCTGGGCTTTTTTTTTGCGTTGTTTTCTTTTTTAGTCTATAGTTTTAGAATTAAACAAAGGTCTGTGGCACGGGTGGACTTGGCAATGTGGAAAAGCTGAAATCTCCTCATCTCTCTCAGCCCCCTGTGTTTTCAGAGAGGTACTTGCAGGTGCTTTGTTACCAGGGACTGGTGTGAAATGGGGGTGGGAACTGGCTGGTCAGCTGTTTCAACCAATTTCACGGATGTCCCACGGGGTATAGGCAATAAGCAGAGACCTCCCGGTCTGAGTTTGCAACAGCAACACCTTGTACTAAAACTCTCACCCTTGCTTTCAAATACCGAAATATCCTCGCCACCCCCCCCACCCCCCCTATCCCCACATTCTCCTCCAGCCCCACAACTCTCTGAGATATCTACGCTCCTCGACTTCTGGCCTCCTGAGCATTCCTGATTTTAATTGCTCCATTAGTAACAATAATCTTTATTAGTGTCATAAGTAGGCTGACCTTAGCACTGCAATGAAGTTACAGTGAAAAGCCCCCAAGTCACCACATTCGGGCGCCTGTTCGGGTACACTGAGGGAGAATTCAGTCCAATTCACCTGACAAGCACGTCTTGTGAGAGGAAACCGGGGCACCCACGGGGGAAACGAACGCAGACAGCGGAGTGTTAATGTAAGCCTACTTGTGACGCTAATAAAGATTATTATTATTACGTGCAGCCTCTGCACAGATAGTTACCCAAGCCGGGAATCGAACCCGGGTCCCTGGCGCTGTGAATCAACAGTGCCGTGAACAGTCCCACTGTACTATTGTGCCGTGCCTTCAGCTGCCTAGAATTCTTCCGTCTCGTTCCTCCTAGAAGACACTCCTTAAAACCTACCCCATTGACCAAGCTTTTGGTCCATCTGTCCTCATAGCTTCTATGTAGCCCGGTGCCATACTTTGTTTGACAATGAAGTGCCAAGGGGTGCTTTATTACTACATTAAAGGTGCTCTATAAACATAAGTTGTTATCGTCCTGTGAGTCAGGCAACAGCAGGCCTCATGGAAGCTCATTAGTTCAATCTCTTGATTTCATGCTCTGAGAGCTGAGGGTGGCGGCCAGCAGCGAACAACGGCAGGATCCTACATTTAAACACATTCCCGCTCTCTCTAAACAATGAGCTGATGTGATTACATTGTTTGTAAATTAAAAACAAAAACTTATGGCTTATGTTGCTCAATTTTAATAATTGGGAGCATATTGGTAGCATTTCCTTTCATGTGCCTGCGTGGGTTTCCTCTGGGTTCTCCGGTTCCCTCCCACAATCCAAAGATGTGCAGTTTGGGTGGATTGGCCATGCTAAATTGCCCCTTAGTGTCCAAATTGTTAGGTGGGGTTACTGGGTACAGGGATAGGTGCAGGCATGGGCCTAAGTAGGGTGCTCTTTCCAAGGGCTGGTGCAAACTCGATGGGCTGAATGGGCCCCTTCTGCACTGTGGGGATTCGATGATTCTCTGTGTTTTTAACAATTGGAAGAGACAAGATACTGCTAGCATTCAGTGTTACATCATGGTACAATGAAAATGTCTGTGATTTAATAATTGAGGACAGAAAATCATAATTTTTCACTTAACTTTGCATTCAACGTATTTGGTGACAAACCAACAGATGAAATTGTTAAATTCCACGTGGCAAGTCAGAATGTTTAGGCCCAAGTAGGGTCACCAATATCACGCTGGGAGGTTTCTTCATGGACAGCCTACTAACAACCAGCCCCCCCCCCCTCCCTCCTGCCCCCCCCCCCCCCCCCCCCCACCGCAACCTGCTCCTGTCATTGGTCACTTCACATGACCATGGTGGAAAGGTGATAGATTCTTCATTAGCCAATAGGATGACTGGTGATTGTCAGACAGGCCGCCTCTTTGGCCCATGTCAGGTTTTCTTTAATCACCCCTACAATCTTTGTCGTGAATTACTCACAGGGATTCCGAGTGGATTAATCTGGGCAATCCGGGAGGGTTGGTGTATGTGGTAAAGTGAAGAAGGGTAGGAGGCAGTGTTCCCAGACACCCTGAGAACCTGGCAGGTTTTACTGGAAAGAAGTCAAATACAGAATGGTTTAGCAACGTACTCTCGTGTATGAGGGTTGGGGATCTTCTTTGAGATGGAGAAGGGCATGGGGAGTGGAGGCAAAAGGATCTAACCTGGACAACAGAGACTAAAACAAATACAAATTTAAGTGTCTGGTTTAAGTGACTCCAGTCTTATGCATCATTCGGCTCTCTGATCGTGCCTCCAGTTGGCTGATCATGGAGGAGCATTGATGGTTCCAATGACGATGCCATAGCACCAACGTTAAAGGCCTCCCACCTGAAGGAAGATAGAGGGAACAGGAGAGGGACAAACAGATGAGTAAAGTTCAAGAAAATGGACAGAAAAGATCTGGGGCCAGATTCTCCAATTCTGAGGCTACGTGCGGAGGATCTGTGGTGTTTTGCATGGAAAGAAAATCAGTGATGCCCCCTCACCGATGCTGCGACAGGTGAGGGGCTAGCAGCTGCGCCACGTAAAACACCCGGCCTCCACAAAATAAACAGCTGGCGTATGGCCGGGCCCGTGGCCGCGCATGTGCACGGCGACGACCTGCAGCGGTCGTGGCGTAAAACATGGCGCCGGCCATGCGTGGGCCCGGCCTGCCAGATAGTGCGTTCCTGGCCACCCCCTGGCCACCTCCTGGCCACCCCCCACCAGTCACTCCAGCCCTCGGAGAAGCACCCTGGCCAGCAGCACGGCTCCCGCCCGACTGTGATGGCGCTGGACACAGTCCGCGGCCGCCAGTCCGGGTTCCCGCGCTGTCGGGAACGTGGCCCATCAGGGCCGGAGCATCGGGGGAGGGCCTTCAGGCGACGTGCTGGGGCCATCCCAATGGTGTTTCGGAGGGGGCGGAGCATACAAAACCTGCGTCAAACAGGTGCTGCCCCCGATTTCGGCGTCAAAAGGAATTCTCCGCCCGATCGCCAATTACGAAATCGGAGCCGGAGAACAGATGATCCCACACCTGATTATAAAATGCTTTGAATTGGAATAGACACATGAAAATAGAAGCAGGAGGCTATTCAGCACTTCGAGCCTGTTCCGCTATTCATTATGATCGTGGCTGATCAAGTTCAATACCCTGATCCTGCCTTCCCCCCATATCCCCTCATCCCTTTAGCCCCAAGGGCTGTATCTAATTCCTTCTTGAAATTAACAATATTTTGGCCTCAACTGCTTTCTACGGTATCGAATTCCACAGATTCACCACTCTCTGGGTGAAGAAATTTCTCCTCACCTCAGTCCTAAAAGGTTTACCCCTTATCCTCAAACTAGGACCCCTAGTTCTGGACTCCCCCACCATCGTGAACATTCTTTCTGAATCTACCCTGTCTAATCCTGTTACAATTTTGTAAGTTTCTATGAGATCCTCTTTCACTCTTCTAAACCCCAATGAAAGTATTCCTAACCGATTTAGTCTCTCCTCATATGACAGTCCCGCCATCCCAGGAATCAGTCTGGTAACCTTTCGAAGCACTCCCTCCACAGCAAGAACATCCTTCCTCAGATAAGGACACCAAAACTGTACACAATACTCCAGATGTGGCCTCATCAATGCCTTATATGATTGCAGTAAAAAAAAATGTTTGGTTGAAACACATAAAACCATAGAACATCTGGCACAGAATCAGTCCATTCGGCCCAATTGGTCCATGCTGGTGTTTATGCACCACACAAGCATGCTCCTGGCCTACTTTGTCTAACCCTATCAACACAATCTTTTATTCTTTATTCCCTCGTGTTTATCTTCTGCTTACATATATTCTAGCTTACCTTCAAATGTATTCTACTTGTGAATCCCATGTGGGACTGGTAATGTTTATCTCTGCCCAGTTCTTTGGCTGCTATTGTACATGTTATTTTTCTTCGATCAGTTAGCGCCATTTTATTTTACTCCATATTTACGTCCTCCTTGTTTTTAAAAATAAATTTAGAGTACCCAAATCATTTTTCCAATTTTGGGGGCAATTTAGCGTGGCTAATCCACCTAGCCTGCACATCGTTGGGTTAGGGGGCGAAACCCACGCAAACACGGGGAGAATGTGCAAACTCCACACGGACAGTGACCCAGAGTCGGGATCGAACCTGGGACCTCAGCGCCATGAGGCAGCAGGGCTAACCCACTGCGCCACCGTGCTGCCGAGTCCATGTGAGTTTAAGGAACTTCCAGAGTCTCAATTTAGACTGATGGAGACTATGCGGTGCAATGAGTTAGCACGCACCACTTTCATCTCTTGAACCAGACTTTTGAGATTAAAATCTCCCCTTCTATGCTGCCTCTAAGGCCCCCGCAGTGACATTTGGAAAGTTGCAATCGAATTTCACTGGGCACCAGTCCAGAACCACAAAATTCCTCACAGTTTGTCGCAAAATTGGCAATGCCGCATTCAATCAGTCAGGATTATGGGAGGGGGGAAATGCCGTTTGGAAGTTGCTGGTTGGAAGGGATGGATCTTTATACTGAATCCATGCTATGCCTGGTCTTAATACCGATAAAGGGGGAAAATTAAGAGAACATTACCTAGGAGTAGGGAAGCTTCATCCTGTTGAACAAGGAATTCACCATTTATATCTGAATGTTTATATTTGACTGTCATATCTGAAAGCATCGCAGTTCCAAATATAATTCTCCTTGGGGCAGGTAAGGCTAAGGGGAGATTGAATGTGTGTTCAGAATTATGAAAGGTTTTGATAGAGTAGCTAGGTTTCCCCGAGCAGCAAGTTCGGTAATTGTCAATTAGAGATAATTGACAAAAATGGAAAACTTTATTTACTCAAGAAGACCTGGACGGGATTCTACATTAGCCGATGGCGAAATCGGGAAATGCGATTGGGTGGAGAATAGCTTCCAACGGCAAAATCGCGACAGCCACCGATCTGACACTAAATCGCGATTCTCTGTCACCTCAAAAAAGGCGTAAATGCGTTTCACTCCCCCCGTACGGTAGGCACCGTTTGCATATCATTAATGGGCTCGATACGGTGTTCTCCAGGGCCTCCGCGATTCTCCTCCTCCGATGGGCCGATTTCCCGACGCTGCGGTTCACTAATGCTTTTAAAAACCGGGAAACCGGCATTGTGGCTGTTGAGGGAGAGAGAGGGAGAAGGAAGGTATCCAACATCGCCATAGTGTGCTGAAAGACAGTTGTGCCGCTGGCTGGGGGGCTTCTGCCAGGGCTGCGGGGAGCAGTGGGGGAGGCCAGGAGGTGGGCTGTGGGGGTCAGGGTGGGCGGACACGGGACACCATTGCCGCAGCCGGGAAGGCAGCCATGCAGCTGCGCACACCGCTAACAGCCCAATTTGAACGTGGTGTCATGGGTCATATAGGTGTCGCCCCAGGGCACCCCCCTTGGTGTCCTCTGGCCCCAGATGACCCATCAACTGTATGGACACACTCCAACACAACCAGTGCCATAGTTTTGGCTGGGATAAGTGTGTGTGGGCAGAGTAATGTGTATATGCATCTGCAGCTTGTCAGCCTCCCGAGTGTCAATCACAGACCCGGCAATCATGCACCATTTTTCAGTGGAATCGATTGTGTACCACGTGGCACCGATGCTAGCCCCTCTACGATAGCAGAATCAGTCCAGGTGCAGCGCCAGTTTTTCTGTTGTAAAAGTCCGCGGATTCTCCGTTGGCATCAACACTGAGTTTCAGAAACGGAGAATCCCGCCCATGGTGATCTTAAAGGGTAGCAGATTCAGTCGTAACTTCCCAAAGGAGCTTGAATGTACAGTTGGGAGAAATAATGCAGAGCCATGGGGAAAGACTGTAGGGCAATAGGACGAAATGGATAGAACGTTCAAAGAGCTGGCACGGGTTCAAAGGGCTGAATGGCCTCCTTCAGCAATGGACGCCTCTGTGGTAAAGACTGGCAGGTATCGGTTCCAGTTCTAAGTGGCACATTGGATCTACCTGCTGCCAGTGAAATTAATATTTGAATTTCAATTAGTTACAGCGCAAGCCAATTAATAAATAAATACCCAATATTGCTGCAACATCCTGACATGTTGCTCTTTCAGAGTCTGTGGCTCCGTATACACTTGACAGTCTGGTTGTAAGGTACATTCTACTGGTCGGCTTGCTAAAATTGGAGAGAGCTATTACTGCCATAGAAACAGGGATTTAAAATACAGTCTTCCTTTCGCTCTATCATTCCAATGCATCTTCATTGCAATTATAACATCCAAATTAAAATGTAAGCCTTTGAGGAGAGAGAGACTGCAGTCCATGCTCAGATTCAGTGCAATTAGCAACAGCCAAAGATTACTGATAAATATTTCATATCAAATATTTTGATTATTCTTTAGATATCTGGAGCTTTTAATACCCTTCCCCGCAGTGAATTCCCCTCCAACAATGACCTTGATGTAAGTGCTTCATTTTTGAACGAAGGAGCTGAAACCTCTTTTAGACTACATTGCAGCAGGTTAATAGCAAATAAAGAAGAAGGTGACGGGAGGGGAGGCAGATTAGATATGATGCATTTAAAAAGCATCAATCTGTCCCGTTGGAAATGAAGTGAGCACAGAGACGTTTAATATAACGGATTCCCAGTTGCAATGATAATTGGCAGGGGCAGGGCGGAGCGAATGGCTGGCTTCTGATTGTTTTTTTCTTTCTTTCGCAATATGGAAAGCAGAATCTTTCTACTTCCCAATTATTTTATGCCCTGTGGTTGTCTGATGACTGGACATGAGCTGTTGAATTGGAACGCGGCGGAGGAGTGAAGAGACGTGACTGATAGCTGTCCGTCCCAGTGGAGCTCATTAGCGTAGCTGCAGACCCTGGTGGGCACGAACCTCCCTCGGTCCCAGCCTCCTTGCTGACTCAGTCTCATCGCCTTTCCTGTTAACAGGAGGTTTCCTCCCACATGCGAGGTGTAAGGTGCATTGCAGCTTTACAGTCAGACCTGGAATCATAGGCTGCAGAAGCCAATGCCTCACAAAACAGGTTAGCAAAATAGTTTGCACCTCATGTCATCCCAAAGTGCTTTATAGCCAATGCAGCACGTTTCACGTATCAACACCGTAGTCGCGTAGGAAATGCAGCATCCAGGGTCCCATAATCAATATGATTAGAGCAAAGAATAAATATTTGCACAGGCACCAGGGAGATGGTCTTTCAAATCCATCTGAGAGGGAAGATGGCCTCAGTTTAAGATCTCAGATAAGAGACGGCCCCTCCAACAGTGCAATATTCCCTCAGTTCCTGCACTGGGAGTCTCAGCTTTCGTTATCTCCACAAGTCTCTGGAGTGAGTTTTGAAGCCACAAACCTTTTGACTCAGAGGCAAGAGTGTAACCAACTGAACCACAACTGACAGGCGACATGGTGAGGAAAGAATGAACTCTCAGACCGAAAAGTAAAAAGTGATCATTAAATCATGGATGATGCTCACTTTTGCCAAGCCTACTCGTACAACACAGCTTATCCTGGCACTAGATTCAAGAGCCTGAGGTCGTTTTAATGTGCAGCAATCCATTCAGTCTCTGGTGTCGGCTGAACTGAGAAGGAGGAGGAGTGCTCCTCCGTATCTTACAAGGAAAAGTAGGGCCTCCGCTATCGCAATCGTCTTTCGCCTGGGTCCCTCAATCAGGACCATTTCTGAAGGCTATGCTTCAAATCACTTAACTGACCTATGGAGGCCTGGGCTTCACCTCCCTCCATGCTCGGTCTAATTCCACCCACTGGGCTCCCACTGAGTATGTGCAGTATTTGGGCCTGGATTACATTAATTAGGCTTGAGTTTCAGGCTGGTGAATCACAGTGTACCTGCTTTTTGAAACAGCAGCCCCATGCTCACCTCTCAATCCTTCACCAGTGCGCTCATGGGCCTACATTGGTTCTTGGTCCGACAGGGCCTTGATAGTGAAATTCTCCTCCTTATTTTTAACTCGTGGCCTAACACTCAGCGTATCCCTGAAACCTCCTTCAGCCCTAAAGCTCTCCAAGAACTCTGCACTTCTCCAGCTCTCGCCTCTTGATTTCCTCCTTCCCACCAATTGGAGCCATACCTTCAACTGCCAAGACCTGAAACTTTGGAACACCCCTCCACCGCCATCTCTGCCCCCTTAAGCTGCCTCTTAAAATCTACCTCTTTGTCTAACCTTTTGGCTATCTGTCTTAATTTCTCTTTCTATGACTCAGTGTCAAATTTGATCTGCTGCCACACCTGTGAAGTCCCCTGGGACTTCTCATTACATTGAACCCACAGTCTAAATGCGAGTTGTTAACATCAAAACCTGAGACGCTGAGCTCTGTTTCCCAGTTTTACATTGGCCTGCTAGCAAGACAAAGCTTCCAGAATACACATGACGCTTTAATCTGTGAATAAAAGTATATGTTGGCGCATCACCAACAGAAGAAGATTCAGGTTCTCTCAAAACCATGTTGAGTGACAAGGAGCACGGACTGCCATTTGTTATTTAGGATAGGAGCCTAGCTTTCCTTACTAATATAGGGGAGAAGATTTACTATTAGTGACAACGCATCTCCTTCTGACAATCATCTACCCTGCTGGATATTAAATTAGTGCAATTGGAACAATATTCAGTGGAAAAAGTTGCATGATCAAAATATTTGATAGATGGGGAAATGACAGGGAAATTTAAGAGTGTAGGTTTCACACCTGATGCGCCTGACTTGATAGGTATGACTGGGCTGGATTAGGTCATTAATAATTGAGAAAAGGTGCTGGAATCGCAGATTTTTACACGTCGAGAATGATCAGTTTTGTGACTGGTGGGGCTGGTTTAGCACAGTGGGCTAAATAGCTGGCTTGTAATGCAGAACAAGGCCAGCAGCACGGGTTCAATTCCTGTACCGGCCTCCCCGAACAGGCACCGGATTGTGGCGACTAGTGGCTTTTCACAGTAAGTTCATTGAAGTCTACTTGTGACAATAAGCGATTATTATTATTAACCACTAAATTCTTGTCAAAGTAATCTGAGCTTGAAAGTAGTGATTTCTTTCTTTCGATAAATATGTAGTATATAAACCACATAGGCTGCTTGGGGTTGGTGGTTTTTTTGCACAAGTTGCATGATTCAGATGCAGAGATAGTGATGCTAATTGGTTGAGTAATGTGTGCAGTTTTGGGTATCCTATCGTGTTGCATACTATATACAGGCTATTGAACCCAAAAGGTCTACGTTGTTTTTTATGCTCCACATGAGTCTCCTTCCCTTTTATTTATCTCACACTATCAACAAGACCTTGTATTCCTTTCGCTCTCATGTGCTTCCTATCAGATGCATCTATGCTATTCACATCAACCGTCCCGTCTGGTAACAGGTTCCACTTTCTGACCATGACTTTGAGGAAAATGCAGCGGAGATTCCCCAGAAAGAAACCTGCGTTAGCAAACGACAGTTCTGAGGAGGAAGGAGATACCAGAACCAATGCCAGCCACTGAAACCGCAGCAGAAACCCCGGTGAAGCCACAATCCTCTGCCAACGTTGCAGAAGCCAGGTAGTGGGATTGCTGGGGAAATTCCTGATGTGCGACCATCGAAGTTTAAGCGGAGGTTTAATTGAGGTTTATAAAGTTGTGAAAACTTTCGATACAGTGAATGCAGGAAATGTGACAACTAATTTGTGCGCAGCAAGCTTGCAAAAATGTCAATGAGATAAATGAACAATTTTGCGGTGGTGGAAGGATGAGTATTGGGAGTGGTTGAGATAGACACCATTGTGCCTTTTAAGGGAAAATCGTATAAACATTTGAAGCAGAGAAAGGTGCAGAAAGAAAATACTTGAATATTGTTGAAAAGAGAGATATGTCGCTGAACTTTTTTGGCACCACTCAACCACCACTAAATTGTTCATTTATCCAACCAGCACAAACACAAGAATGCCAAATTTCAAACAATCGATTTTTCCGACAGGAGAAAAGCTGTTGATTGTTTGGGATGTTGACTTTAGTGGCCAACACCTAGTCATGGAGAAATGAACCATGTGGAACCATTCTCTGCAACCAAGAGGAATATGTACGAGCTTTGCACTTTTAAAGAATTACCTGGGAGTTTGAGGGGCCAATTGTTTTGTCCATGGCAACACCTCAGCTAATCAGAGTTAACTTTCCAAACAATCAGTCTCCTTTTCTCCTGTAGTATGAATCATTGTGAGCGTTTGAAATTTGGCATTCTTGCATTTGTCCCAATGAGTGAAAAATGAAAAGCTTCAGCAACTTGTCTCTCTTTTCAGCAAAAATACTTATTTTATTTATTGTTTTTTTTAGAATGTATTTTATTACAAACATGCATCAAAACAGTATACAGCGAATAAATACCCCGGGAAACATACTTCCCAACTATCAACTATACAGTCTGTACAGATTTTTCCCACTTTTCACCCCCCCCCCCCCCCCGCGTGACGAACAGCCCCTCAAACACAGTCACAAACAACCCCCACCTTTCCTCAAACACCCCTGAAGAGTCCCTTAACTCATACTTTATCTTCTCTAATTGTAGAAAGTCGTGCAGGTCACCCAACCAAGCCGCTATCCCCGGTGGTGATGCCGACCGCCGCTCCAGAAAAATTTGCCTCCATGCAATCAGAGAGGCGAAGGCAAAGACATCAGCCTTCCTCCCCACCATGAACTCCGGTTTCTCTGAAACCCCAAATATCGCCACCAAAGAGTTCACGTCTTCATCCACTATCCCAGCTAAGACCGCGAACACTTCCGCCCAGAATCTTCCCAATTTTTCGCAACTCCAAAACATGTGCGCGTGATTCACTGGCCCCCGCCCACACCTCTCACACTCATCTGTTACCCCCTGAAAGAACCTCACTCATTCTCGCCTGAGTCATATGCACCCTGCGCACCACCTTAAACCGTATCATGCTCATCCTTGCACAAGAGGAGGTCCCATTTACCCTACACAGTGCCTCACTCCATAATCCCCAATTGATTTCCCCTCCCACCTCTGCTTCCCATTTCTCCTTGACCTTCACCACCCGCTCGCCTCCCTGCTCCCCCAGCCACTTGTATATATCCCCAATTAGCAAAAATACTTTATCGCTTAGGATAAGATGGCCCATGTCTAATGAGTCACCAGAGAACTTTTAAGAAGATAGACCCCAGGCAAATTTTATTAGGTTGAAGAGCTTGATGGAGATTCAAAATCACACTATCAGTGCACATGTCTCCAAGATCTCTTAAACATTTCTGAAAGGATTGAAGCTACGCAAAGTAAACTCTCTATTTAAATCCTGCAGAAACTATTAGGGATGATAGTGTAAAATGACGTAACAATTCAGCCACCTTTTATAGTCATTTCTATTGATGTTGATGGATGTGCAATGGGAAATCAATGTGATGTTGAATGTTTACAACATCATCCCAAGTGTTTTACAACAATTGTTTCCAATGTATTGGGTTTGAAGGTGGTCCAGTAATATTGGAAACACCAAGCTAAAGGGTACAAGCAGTGTCTCCATGGACAAGGTGGACACTTGAGCAAGAAAGCCATTCAAGGCATTCAGATGAGCTGCAAACCACGCATGCCTTTTATCCTCAATGATTTTTACAGACGCTCAGTAATACAACACAGAATTTGAAACAACCTCCAATTTAACTTGCTTGCTAATCTGTTGATTATTTTAAAAGAGAGGTGTGGCATATTTGGGAGGAATAGATGACTTTGGACCAATGGTTCCCAAAGCTCTCCAGCTCTGGGGTTTTTCTTCACCTTGTTTCTGGGTGGACTAGTTAATTGATGGCTATGATCAGTCAACAACTCTATCACCCAACCATCCGGATGGTAGAAGGTGATGGACCATGATCTGGACCAGGAACTAGATGGATGCTTTTTTAAAGTCTAGAAATCCCCATGTCCCTAAAGAAATTACAAGAGGAAAGGTAGAGATGGTACCATACTAAATAAAGGGAATGTGACACTTCTCCCAAGTACTGCGGGCATCTTCCTGGCCCAAATCAGAGTTTCCTTTTTGGGACTCCTCCCGTTACCCGAAAAAAATTTAAAATCTAGCCATAAACTCACCGGTTACTGAGAGTGGAATTCGAAACGATAACAACAGAACAGGCAAGAACTCCTGTATTACCCTGGTTGAGTTGAGATGGAATGTTTGTATGCAATTTGCTGGAATGGTCTCATACTAGGTTACAGCTTGGATGGAGAACACTTGGAGTATTGCGCATCATTCTCGTTGCCATATTACCAAAATACCATTGAGGCACAGGAGCAGATGCAAAAACAATTAGCAAGAATATGGCAAGAGCGGCGAGATTAAACCCACCAGGAAAGGATGAATCAATTTGTTCTCTTTGTTTTTGAAAAGTGAAGATTGAAGAGGGCCCTGATAAAAGTTTTTTAATTTATGAAAGGAATTGATGGATTAGACACAGTGAGGGTGTGGGGAAGAGCAAAACTCAAGGTCACCATTAAAAGAGAGCTACCAAGAAGTCAAATAAGGAATTCAGGTAAAACTTCATAGAGTGGTGAGAATGCGGAACTGGCTGCCACAGGGGGTGGTTGAAGCGATTGGTGTTGATGTATTTAAGGGGAAATTGGACAAGGGATAAGCTGATAGATAGATGAGAGGAGGTTCAAGTGGAGCATAAATATTGGTATAGATTAGATGGTCTAAATGACCTATCCCTCTGCTGCACAATCATCGTAATTAGGATGTTCCTTGTGTTGGCTGTTGGTTTTGGACTCAAAGATTGCCATCCAGATGTTGAGTATCAAAATCTACAGTTTGCTACAATTTGGCAGGTTTGCATGTCAGTCTTTGTAAAGGGATGGCCCCAAACCAATTCCTGATGTGTTACTGAGATGTTACGAATGTAAGAATGACCTCCTTCTGTGTTGTATGATTTGACTTTGGCTCCATGTCCAACTCTGTGGGAGAACCGTTGATGTCATAAAAGGTTGCATGAATGTGACACAGGTATTACTGGGATGGGAACTTGGAGGGGCGGGTGGGGTGGGGGGGGGGGGGGGGGGGGGGTGGGAAAGCTACAGGAATCAAGTATTGGAAAGATGTTGGCCTCACTCAATGACTATCAATGCTTGGCTGCTCCCAACGTTCTCTGCTTTTTACAAGAAGGAAACACTCTATTGCACAGAAAACATTTCTGGATCGGCATAAGCTGCCAAGGTTGCAAAGGCTCATATGGTTTGGGAATCCGAGCAAGGGATTCAAGTGGTCAGGGAATGATGTGTCAGTTAAATTAGAAGAGGGTGGGGACGGGAAGAAATGTAAGACCAGAAGGAGTTAAACTCCACACTGATCAGATCACGGGTGTTAAGGCATCCCAAAGATGAGAGCGCTTGGAATGAATGCAGGGGCACACGTCAGGGGAGCAAAGGTTAAACGCCTCAGCGATGGTGCAGTCTTGAGCTAGAAGTGATGTCTCAGAGCATGAAAGGAACTAATTCCCCCCCACCCACCCTCCCCCCTCCACAATGGAGGTGAGATAAATATTTTCTAAATTGCAAAGCAGGCATACAGAAGCCCATCTGATGGACTCAGACATTGACAAATTAATGAGAGGCTTCTGTGACAGGCTCTGAATAGGACAGAGTTTGGGGGAGGGGCTAGCTGTCAACCAAGTGACTGCGTTTTCTTTAACAAATTCATCAGAACATTTGGAGCTAGACTCTGCCCATGTGGGCGTTAAGATTCTCTTCATTCAGGTTTTGGTTTCTGAGAAGGCCCAGAGTGACTGAGAAACTCTCAGAAGTTAGGCAGCTGGAGCACAGGGCTTAAAGTTAAATGAAACACCAAAGAGTTGGCCGTGCTGTCTCCCACATTCTCATTTGCCATCGACGAGAGGACAAGCCTTCGCCTCCGACCCTGTCCATGCTTAATGCCCACACTTTCTAACGCAACCAGGAGCAGTAACTTTAGTTGTTTTCTGTGGTACCAACCCTCTCCCCCACAACCCAAAGTCATGGAGACAAATTAGAGTATCCCAATCTCATAGAATCATAGAATTTACAGTGCAGAAGTAGGCCATTTGGCCCATCAGGTCTGCACCGGCTCTTGAAAAGAGCACCCTACTTAAGCCCATGCCTCCACCCTATCCCCGTAACCCAGTAACCCCACCTTACCCTTTTTTGGACACTAAGGGCAATTTAGCATGGCCAATCCAACTAACCTGCACATCTTTGGACTGCGGGACTAAACCGGAGCACCCTTGGAAAACCCACGCAGACACGGGGAGAACGTGCAGACTCCGCACAGACAGTGACCCAAGCCGGGAATCGAACCCGGGTCCCTGGCGCTGTGAAACATCTGTGCTAACCACTATGCTACCAGTGCACAGATTCAATAGGTTAATCCCAGAGTTGAGAGGTTGGATTACAAGGAAAGATTGAGTAGACTGGGACTGTACTCGTTGGAATTTAGAAGGATGAGGGGAGATCTTATAGAAACATATAAAATTATAAAGGGAATAGATAGGATAGATGCGGGGAAGTTGTTTCCATTGGCGGGTGAAAGCATAACTGGGGGTCATAGCCTCAAAATAAGTGAAGTAGATTTAGGACTGAGTTTAGGAGGAACTTCTTCACCCAAAGTGTTGTGAATCTATGGAATTCCCTGTCCAGTGAAGCAGTTGAGGCTCCTTCATTAAATGTTTTCAAGATAAAGAGAGATAGTTTTTTGAAGAATAAAAGAATAAATGGTTAATGGTGTTCGAGCGGGAAAGTGGAGTTGAGTCCACAAAAGATCAGCCATGATCTCATTGAATGGCGGAGCAGGCTCGAGAGGCCAGATGGCCTACTCCTGCTCCTAGTTCTTACGTGCTCCCTCTCATCCCAACCACTGCTCCAACCAGCACCAACCAACCTCTCCCCCGCCCCCCCCTCACCTGCCACAACCCCTGGTGGGGGGGGGGGGGGAGCGGGAACCAGGAGCTGGCAACGATTTAAAAACCACCGCCCTTCCTGTATCTCCTGATGCCTCTGTGGCACAATCCATTTATGAAAAGGGTGGTAAGGAACAGCTGGCCTTCAGTTCAAAAACGGTTTAAAACTCCTTGAGGAGCTTGGTAACGGAATGGGGCGGGCGGAATGGAATTTTCAGTGTGAAAATCGGTGAACCTGGTCATTACGGTGCATGTTCTGTGCACGATGGTTAGGTTCAACAATGGGGAGAAAAGGTGGAAATTGTTAAGTCCTGTGAGGATCTTGCACCGGATCACACGCATTACCTCTCATTTGGCCACTTTTGTACGCAATGAAGGCACCTCTGACGTGCCGCTTGCTCTCCAGTGGCAGGCCCGAGATTGGCTGCCGACTGCCTTTATTGCTCACACTTTGCAGGCAGCTCTCATCTCCTGGCAACATGTGGCGCCACTAAATCTGCACCGAGCTCACCCCCGGCCTAATTATGGTATTTACATTTCAAAATAATCTTGGGAATAGGTCATTTCATCTACTCAGGTCCCAGACGCCCTCATGATGTTGAACACCTTTGTGAAATCCCCTCTCAACCGTCTCTTCTCCAAGCAGAGCAACACCAGATTCTGCAATCTACCTACGTAACTAAAATCCCTCCGCGGAACCATTTGCATACTCTTCTGCACCCTAGACCCTGAACGCAGTGATAATTGTTCTGCAAATGGAAGTGACAACAAAGAGTGACGGTCAGATAGGCTAAGTATTTTTTCAGTCCTGTGATTTTCTGGGATTCACAATTAGTGATTATATCAAGACTACGGTAAAAGAAACGAGACAGAGTTGAAAGATTTGAGTTTCGGTTCTTGCCACACTCTGCTTGTGTCGAAACTGGATGTCAACTGTCACCCAAGGAAGAAAAGTAAGTGTTATGAGAAAATGGGAGCCGTAACGAGCAGTTACAGTGCAGAGGCTGAATAAACCTTCAGAGTACTTTGAACTCCAGGAGTGTTTGGCGATGTGGTTAAGGGGGGGGGGGAAATCGCATTTATATAGCAACTTTCACATCCTCAAGCTGTTCCAAAGTGCCAGACAGAAAATTAATTTGTTCTGAGGTGGAGTAACTGTTGTTTTGTACAATAAACAACCAATTGTCATGTAGAAATGTCCCACGGACAGCAGTGACCTGTTTGCTTGTGCTGGTTGGGGAATAAAAAAGTAGGAACAACGTTCTTTTATGCAGCGCCTTTCAAGATTCCCAACAGATCCCAAAGAATTTCAGAGCCAGCCAAGTACTTTTCAAGTGTAGGCGCTTTTTGTAACACTGGAAAGGTGGCAGCCAATTTGGGCACGGCAAAATCCCTCAGGAACCAATGGAATAAATGTCTGGATAAACGATGCGTCCAACCTTCGGCGGGCGAGGGAATGCCATGATCCTCAGCGTTTTAGGGAAATGCGGGGAAAGGCCATTTCAGGGGCGGATGCAAGGAATGGTGACCACCCCCCCCCCCCCACACACAGCCCCTCCCCCCCCCCCCCACACACACACCCTCCTCCCCTCCCAGTATTGGGCATCGAGCCTCAATTACATTGAGGTGGGAGCTGCGGGGTGCATGAGGTTTGGTTATTGGTTTGATTCTAGCTTGGCCCTGGGCCCTCCACCTTACGTAGAGCAAAAGGTTGAGCCCCTCCTTTGGGATCCGCCCCCCCCCTGTGAACGAGTTTCTGATATCTCCCTTATTGACTCCCGTTGTCACCTTACAGATCTTTGATCGGCTCACCTCCTCAATCTTCTAGGGTTGAGGGATTAAAAGTACGGTCTGTGCTGCCTGCCCTCATTATTTAACACTTTCAGCCCTGGTGCGATTCGGCTTAACCTGTGCTGTGCCTGCGCTCCAAGGCAAACGACCCCTTTCCCGTGTTGTGATGCAGCAGAAATATCAGTAATCTCAGCAGAACTCCAAGCTGTGCCATATCTGTACTTTTGAAGAGCGCATCTTATCCTCGGGTTCCCGCTCTTTTTCGAATGTTCCTTTTGAACCAGTGAACTGGCTTCGTCGGGATTATTTATTTAAGTTGCTGCAGCCAGTAGGGATCAGTGCTGCTTTGTTGAAATGCTGGCAGTCAGTCGCACATCAACACTGAGAGCAGCGGACACCAGATGTTGGCACCACTTAGCCACTGGTAAGCTACAGAGCACAAAAAAAAGCCATTAAAAGCCACTTCATAAACAATACCTGGCAGCAGTAAAAAAACAACAAAAGGAGGAAAATGAGAAAAGAAAACACACAAAGCTCGGGGCTCCTTTTTAAAGCTAGTATTGCTCGTTTTAGCTGCATCCTAGCCTCACCCATATCATCCCCCTCCAGATGGTGCTGGCTTTCATCCATTACTCACAATGAGTTTGCCCCCCTCTTGAATATTTACACTTTGCTGTTGAGTAAACAGCCTGCACTGTTTGTATAAACAGGGTGAAGGGAAAGGGTGAAAGCAGTAACTTCCCCATCTGTGTTGTTCCTCACAAGGGAATGATGAAGGTGGGGGGTGGGGACAGCTACCTCCCATCGGAGCGCCGGAGCCTCGGAAGGAAGCATGTGGCCGGCAGACCTCGCAGCTTGTCACCTTGCAGCCACATGTCGTGGCGCCTGCGTCGGGGCGGGGGCCGGGGGGTTGAGAGGCGGTGGGGTGGGGTCTTGAGCTTTGCCGGGAAGGAACTTCTAGAAGGCCGCACCCATCAGCGCGGTTGGGTACAAGCTGTGTGTGCTGAACCACTGTAATAGGAGATGTAAGGTAGGACCTGCACTACAGGTTCGCCGGTAGCACCTGCCTGCTGGCTCCGCCCATGGAGAACTGTATAAATATGCATGATCTCCAGTGCCCTGCCATTTCGCCAGCTGCAGCAGGAGGCCACGCATCTGACTGTAATAAAGCCACAATTATTCCCAACTTTAGACTTTGTGCAATTGATTGCGCATCAATTTATTACAGTCAGATTTTCCACAGAATGGATATCAGAATTAAGCCCGATCGCCTGCAGCTGGATCCGCACTCGCCCGACGCCAGGAAAGACTTTACTCACTGGCTAGCATGTTTTGAGGCCTGCATCAAGGCTGTGGACCCTGCGCCAACGGAGGCTCAGAAGATAAACGTCCTGTACTCCAGACTGAGCTCCAGCGTGTTCCCGTTGATCCAAGACACCTCGAATTACACAAAAGCAATGGAACTCCTCAAAGAACACTATGCTCAGAAGACAAACCGCTCTTCGCCAGGCATGTACTCGCCACCCGCTCGCAACTACCTGGTGAGTCCATCGAAAACTTCTGGCGGGCCCTAATTCCACTCGTCCGGGACTCTGACTGTCAGGCCGTCACGGCCGCCAAACACGCGAATCTCCTCATGCGCGATGCCTTCGTGACGGGGATTGCGTCGGACCGCATCCGAGAACGATTACTGGAAGGGGCCACGCTCGAACTGGCGGAGACGAAAACCTTGGCGCTCTCCATGACAGTCGCATCCCGTAACGTACAATCGTACCCCTCCTGCCGCGCTACCCACCCTTCTACTCCTTCCTACCCCTCCTGGACTCCGCCGACGACCTCCTCAGCCGGGGCCCTGCCTTTGCAATCCGCCTGTGCCGCACGCCGACCCGCGCACCCCGAGGGTCCCCACTGCTACTTCTGCGGTCAGCAGAAGCACCTCCGCCAACACTGCCCGGCCCGCACTGCCGTTTGTAAATCCTGCAGTAAAAAGGGCCACTTCGCGGCTATGTGCCAGGCCCGCGCAGTCGCTGCGATCGCGCCCGCTATCGCCCCTTCCCCCACGCCAGACACACAATGGGAGCCGCCATCTTCTCCTCCCGAGTCCATGTGCGCCCCATGGGCGCCGCCATCTTGTCCCGACCCCGCAATGTGCGCACCATGGGTGCCGCCATCTTGTCCCGACCCCGCAATGTGCGCACCATGGGCGCTGCCATCTTGTCCTCCACAGGGTCTCGGACATCCCTACATCGGAACTGCACACGCTCGCCACCCGAAGCATCCGATGGCTACCCGCAGCTCGATTCGATGACGCTGGACCAATCTCGCCCGCACAACCTGGCCACCGCGTCGACGACGGTTAAAATCAACGGCCACGCGACCTCGTGCCTGCTGGACTCCGGGAGCACCAAAAGCTTCGTTCACCCAGATAAGGTAAGGCGCTGCTCCCTTGCGGTCCACCCTGCTAATCAAAGGATCTCCCTAGCCTCCGGATCCCACTCCGTCCCGATCCGAGGCTTTTGTACAGTCACCCTCACGGTCCAGGGCGTAGAATTTAGTAACTCCCGCCTCTATGTCCTTCCTAATCTCTGCGCTGCACTCCTGTTGGGCCTGGACTTCCAGTGCAACCTCCAGAGACCCACCCTCAAATTCGGCGGGCCCTTACCCCCCATTACCGTTGCGGCCTCGCGACCCTCAAGGTCGATCCCCCCTCCCTTTTTGCCAATCTAACTGCGGATTGCAAGCCCGTTGCCACTAGGAGCAGACGGTACAGCACCCAGGACAAGACCTTCATCAGGTCCGAAGTCCAGCGGCTGCTTAAGGAGGGTATTATCGAGGCCAGCAACAGCCCCTGGAGAGCCCAAGTGGTAGTGGTTAAAACTGGGGAGAAACACAGGATGGTCGTGGACTACAGCCAGACCATCAATCGGTATACGCAGCTTGACGCGTACCCCCTCCCATGCATATCTGATATGGTCAATCAGATTGCGCAGTACTGGGTCTTCTCAACAATTGACCTGAAATCCGCCTACCACCAGCTCCCCATCCAGAAGTCAGACCGTCCATACACTGCCTTCGAGGCGGACAGTCGCCACTACCACTTCCTTAGGGTCCCTTTCGGTGTCACAAATGGGGTCGGGGTCTTCCAAAGAGAGATGGACCGAATGGTCGACTAGTACGGTTTGCAGGCCACCTTTCCGTACTTAGGTAATGTCACCATCTGCGGCCATGACCAGCAGGACCACGATGCCAACCTCGATAAATTCCTCTGCACTGCCTCTCTTCTCAACCTGACCTATAACAAAGAGAAGTGTGTGTTCAGCACGACCCGGTTAGCCATTCTCGGCTATATAGTCCAAAACGGACTTCTCGGGCCCGACCCCGACCGCATGCGCCCCCTCATGGAACTTGCCCTCCCCCACTGCCCCAAGGCCCTCAAACGCTGCCCGGGGTTCTTTTCCTACTACGCTCAGTGGGTCCCAAACTATGCGGACACGGCCCGCCCACTCATTCAGCCTGCCCAATTCCCCCTTGCGGCCGAGGCACAACATACTTTCGCCCGCATCAGAGCAGACATCGCCAAGGCCGGGATGCGCGCAGTGGATCAGTCACTGCCTTTCCAAGTAGAAAGCGACGCTTCAGACGTCGCCCTTGCCGCCACTCTAAACCAGGCAGACAGACCCGTGGCATTCTTTTCCCGCACCCTTCATGCCTCTGAAATTCGACACTCATTCGTCGAGAAGGAGGCCCAAGCTATCGTTGAAGCTGTGCGGCATTGGAGGCATTACCTGGCCGGTAAGAGATTCACTCTCCTTACGGACCAATGGTCGGTAGCCTTCATGTTCAACAACACACAGCGGGGCAAGATCAAAATTGATAAAATCTTGCGGTGGAGAATCGAGCTCTCCACCTATAATTACGAGATCTTGTATCGCCCTGGTAAACTCAACAAGCCCCAAGATGCCCTCCCCGAGGTACATGTGCCAGCGCACAAGTGGACCAACTCCGGGCCCTACACGACAGCCTTTGACACCCGGGGGTCACTCGATTGTACCATCTGGTCAAAGCTCGCAATCTGCTCTACTCCGTCGAGGAAGTAAGGACAGTCACCAGGGACTGCCAGGTTTGTGTGGAGTGCAAGCCGCACTTCTACCGGCCAGACCGTGCGCGCCTGGTGAAAGCTTCCCGCCCCTTTGAATGCCTCAGCGTGGATTTCAAAGGGCCCCTCCCCTCCACCGACCGTAACACGTACATTCTCAGTGTGGTCGATGAGTACTCCAGATTCCCCTTCGCCATCCCATGCCACCGTCATCAAGGCCCTCAGCACCATCTTCGCTCTGTTCGGTTTCCCCTACATCCACAGTGACAGGGGATTCTCATTCATGAGCAATGAGCTGCATCAGTTCCTGCTCAGCAGGGGTATAGCCTCCAGCAGGACGACCAGCTACAGCCCCCGGGGAAACGGGCAAGTAGAACGGGAGAATGGGACGGTTTGGAGGGCCATCCAGCTGGCCCTACGGTCCAGGAACCTCCCAGCTTCTCGCTGGCAGGAGGTCCTCCCTGACGCTCTGCACTCCATCCGGTCACTATTGTGCACCGCCACTAATAATACACGCCATGAACGTGTTTTTACCTTCCCCCGGAAATCCAGATCCGGGGTGTCGCTCCCGACTTGGCTCGCTGCTCCAGGACCGGTCCTTCTCCGTAGGCACGTCCGACTCCACAAGGCGGACCCCTTGGTGGACAGGGTTCACCTGCCCCACGCCAACCCTCAATATGCCTACGTTGAGTTCCCCGACGGCCGCCAAGATACTGTCTCACTCAGGGACCTGGCACCGTCAGGTTCCACCCCTACACACACACCCACCAATGTGCCCCCCCCCCCACCTCCCACCGCACTGCCAATATTGACCCCACCAGACCACCCCCCGCTCCCCTTTTCCGCACAAGAGGACGAAGCGGACTTCTGCACGCTCCCGGAGTTCCCCGATGACTGGCCAGCAGCAGCACCGCCATCGGTGCCACCTCCACCACCGCCAGCACCGACTTCGCCGCCACCGTTACGCCGCTCCCAACGAAGCACCAAAGCACCGGACCGGCTGAACCTTTGACGGACTCCGGACCGTCAACATGGACTTTTATTCCCCTACCACTGTACATAATTGCACTAATTGTATATAGTTTCATGTCACCCTGCCGGACTCATTTTTAACAGGGGGTGAATGTGGTGAACCACTGTAATAGGAGATATAAGGTAGGACCTGAACCAGGTTCGCCAGTAGCTCCTGCCGGCTGGCTCTGCCCAGGGAGAACTGTATAAATATGCATGACCTCCAGTGCCCTCCCATTTCGCCAGCTGCAGCAGGAGGCCATGCATATGACGGTAATAAAGCCACAGTTGTACCCAACTTTAGTCTTTGTGCAATTGATCGTGCATCACTGTGCCTTTCTGATGCTGACCACAGTCGATTGAAGCACAACTCCACAGGACAACCCCCCCGCCCCCCCCCCCCCCCCGCCGTCACTTCTTAAAGGAACCTTCCACCCAACGGCAAGACAATAACATTGTTTGTATCCTCATGGTGTTGTGGGAAACACTGTTATGTCCCTTGCATTTTCCTTAAAATTATGTGAAAACTGTATACGTTTTCATTCATCACTAGTACAGAATGAGGGTATCGGTCGAAAAGTTTCCAAAGTTGACTTTTCCTAATGGCTGCTTGAGGCATATACAATACTTCCCCCTCTCCACACAACTCCCCTCCACGCCCAAACTTTATTTTTAGACCTACAAAGTGCTCCTATTAGTTTCGCACTAGACAGACAAAGGGAGAGGATTAGACCATTCAGCCCTTCCAGTCTGTTCCATCATTTAATTAGATCACAGCTGACGTGCACCTCAGCTCCATTTATGTACCCAACCTTCACTCAATAACAGTCTACCTCATTGCTAAGAAGCTCCAACTGAACCAACATCCACATCCTTTTGGAAGAGCGAGTTCCGGATTTCCACTACCCCGTGCGTGAAGAAGTCCATTTTCATTTTGCCCCTGAATAACATGGCTCTAATTTTAAGAATGTGCCCCCCCCCCCCCCCCCTCAGCTTGGAATGGCTGCACCAGAGGAAATAGTCTCTTCATATTTACCCCAACAGATATCTTTGTCACTTTAAACACCTCAACTGGATCACCTCTCGACCGATTCTATACAAACCAGCCAATGGCGGTGACAATGTATTGCATAACACTCCTGACTTGTGTCTCGTAGATTGTTGACAGGCTTTGGGGAGACACGAGGGACAGGATTCTCCGCCCCGCCGTGCCACATTTCTGCCCCGACCCGCCAGCGGGATCCTCCGTTCCCATTGTGGGGCAGTCCCATTCGTCGGGAAACCCCCGGGCGTCGGCAAAACGGAGAATCTCGCCGGCGGAGAATGACGCCCGAGGTGTGTTACTCATCGCAAAATCCCCAACCTCTGACCTAGTCTTGTCGCCACAATATTTATACGGCTATTTTACCAGATAGGGCGTCCATCGGACATTACTGAATGGAATGTCGGTGCAGGGAAGGGAAACGCCCTTCTCAAATGCAATGAGATTATGCTTGCCTTTTTCATTTTCTTTGAACAGTTTAGTTTATCAGTCGTACAATCACTGGAGATGGAGGGAGAAAACCTGTCTGACTGGGCAGAATGGTTTGAGATGCAAGATCGTGACCTGAAACCTCTTGAAATACATCCAGCCAGTGTTGGCAACTCTAGAATGTGCACAGAGGAAGACAGATCGGGCTCCCATTGGGTGAGGTGAGGTTTGTGCTCAGAAATAAGTGGGGTGTAAAAATTGCATTTGCTTCACTCTTTCGGCATTGCTTTGTGAGTGTGAGAGTTGGACATGTTTATCTGATGGATGTACACAGGGATGAAAAAACGTGGAACGGTTAGATAGGATCCATGGGAACAGTGAAATGAGATAGTTTTTTTTGCTGTTAGAGAATGTGGGATTATTCTCCCGAGAGCGGAGAAGGTTCAGTGGAGACTTAATAACAATGTTCAAAATTATGAGGAGCTGTGACAGAGTAAATGAAGTGACAAAGAAAAAAGATTACCACTGGCAGGAGGCTCAATGAGCAGATAATGCAGGGTGAAAAGAATTCACAAAAGAACCAGCAAGGAGAGATGCAGAGAATTTGGGTTGGATTCTCCGCTTGCCGACGCCGATATCGGACAAGGAATCCCTTTTGATGCCCGAATCGAGGGCAGGGCCTGTTTACAGATGCTCCGCCCCCCTCCAAAACGGCATCATCGAGTATTACGCCGCATGCCGTTGGAACGGCCTCAGGATGTTACCTGAAGGTTCTCCCCCGATGGGCTGGGTTCGCGGCCGTGTGGGACGCATGTGGTCTCAGCGGTTGAGAACCCGGTGTGGCGGCTGCGGACTGTGTTCGGCGCCGCCACGGTCGGGGGAGGGGAGCTGTGCCGCTGGCCGGGGAGGCTTCGGCGAGGGCTGGGGGGACTGGTGCGGGGGGGGGGGGTTGTCCAGGGTTGTGAGGGAGTGTCCAGGGGGGCACTATCTGGCAGGCCGGGTCCGCTTGCGACTGGCGCCATGCTGTGGAGCGCGACCGCTGCAGGTCGTCGCTGAGCGGCCATGGGCCCGGCAATTCGCCGGCTATTTATTTTGTGAAGGCTGTGTGGGTTCTGCAGCTATATGTGCAGCTGCTAGCCCCTCACCGGGCGGAGGGTCAGTGCTGGGGCCATGCCGACTTTTTTCACCGTAAAATCAGACACTTCCTCCGGACTTAGCCTCAAAATCGGTGAACCCAGCCCAATGTTTTTAATGCAGAGGGTCGCTGTGTACAGGAATGCACTGGCTGAAAGGCCGGTGACCGATTCCGTAATAACTTTCAAAAGGGAGTGGGATATATACTTGAAAAGGAAAAATCCAGAGACTTGAGCACATAATTTGAACTGACACTCCTGTGCAGTACTCAGGCAGTGCTGCACTGTCAAAGGTGCCGTCCTTTGGGTGAGACATTGAACCATAAACCCTGTCTGCTCGCTAAGGTGTATGTAAAACGGGCAGCACGGTGGTGCAGTGGTTAGCACTGCTGCCTCACGGCGCTGAGGTCCCAGGTTTGATCCCGGCTCTGGGTCACTGTCCGTGTGGAGTTTGCACATTCTCCTCGTGTCTGCGTGGGTTTCACCCCCACACCCCAAACAGATGTACAGGGTAGGTGGATTGGCCACTCTAAATTGTCCCTTAATTGGACAAAAGGAATTGGGTCCTCTAAAAAAAAATCTTTTAGTGTGGTAAGCATTTATCCTGGAACTGGTATCACTATAACAGATGACTCTGTTATTTACTTTATTGCTTTTCATGGGAACTTGCTGTGCACCGATTGGTTATCACGTTTCCTACACTACTACATGGCAATATTTTGGAAGCGCGGAATTAGCTGTAAAGCACTTTGGGCCTTTTCTAAGACTTGAAAGGCTATTCATTCAAGTTCTTTCTGACTTTTAGCGATCAACCAGCTTTGAGGAATGCGCATCCATGAAAATATATGTGCACAAATTTTCTTGGAAGCTAGTTCAGAGGGCACAGCTCGAAGGACTTAACTTGAAAGATTCGAACAATGGTCCATATTTCAGTGCCAACTACAAAGTTTCCCCTGTGGCAGTCTGTGCACACATGCACGAGTCAAAGAGCTTGAAGATCAGTGGCAGTCTGGTTGCTTTGCACGCGGCCTCAGTCAAGCTTCACCAGATTGAGAGTAATCTGCTCGTTTTGTTTTATTCTTTCATGGCACGTGGGCCTTCCTGACTAGGCCGGCATTTGTTGCCCATTGCTCATTGCCCATGAGAGGGCTGTGCAACCTATCGCCATCTATGTCAAGTAAAAGGGAAAAACCAAAAGATTTGCACTTATATAGCGCATTTCACAATAGCTGGACATCGCCATGTGTTTTACGGTCAATTAAGTACTTTATGAAGCGTAGTCATTTTTAGAAATGAGGTAGCCAACTCACACATGACAAACATCCCATGACCAGCAATGTACTAATCACCAGATAATCTGTTTTTTGTGGTGTTGATTGCAGTATGAATGTTGGCCAAGCACCCAGGATAACGGGCCTGTGCTTCTTAGAGTTGGTGCCATGGGGGTCTTGGATGTCCGCCTGAGCAGACAGAGAGTTTCTCGGTTTAGAGCCTCTCCTGAACGACAGCACCTCCAACAATGCGGCACTCCCACAGTGCTGCACTGGAATGTCAGTCTCCATTTTGTTGCTCGAGATTTGGAGTGGGATTCAAATCCAGAGCATTGTGGCTAAAGAGGTAAGTGCGTTACCAGCTGAGCACCTTGGCAATCATCTAACTGATGGCAAACGTCTTAAATTTCTCATATGACCTGCAAATACAGTGGATGACCGTCTCTCTGAACCCCCCCCCCCCCACCACTCCCCCCCACTTCCCCCACTGCAGCTATCTGTGCAGTGAGGGCCGTGCCCTGTTACCCCAAACAAGGGAAACCTCCCCTGCTGCATTTATAGCACAATCACTTTGAGTTCAGCAGGCGTTGTTTGCAGGTGAGCTGATCTTGTTCCTATCATCAAAGTGTCAAACTATCATTATCCACCATCCCAAGCACCCCCTCTTTAAGTTGCACGCAGCAGCCCTTTCACATTTCGTCTCTCGGTTTAAAGCAAGGTGGTCTCTCTCTGAAAGTGCCAAATGAGTGACCCTAGGTGAAAACTCGGCATGAAAGATGCAAATGACCTGCCCAAATATTCTACTATTAAGGTGCATTGTGAGTCAATCCCACGGCCTTTGCAGTCAATCCCACCAATGATTTGTTCTGTTATAATCCCACAGATACAGGGGGCCTCAATGTACTGATTCTCCCTCGAAGACTCCTGCAAATAGCCATGGCTAAAGAGTAACTTGGTCTCAGAGGGTTCATCCATCCATCCATTCTGCCTTCCACTTCAAAGAAGTCTTGCAGGCATGATTACCTTAAAATGAAAACATCAAGGACAGAATTCTCCATTCCTGAGACTAAGCGTTGCCGCTGGGGCAGGATTCGTGGATTTCCGCGACTGCAAAACTGGTGCCGCACCTGGGCCAATTCAGCTACTGTTAAGGGGCTAGCACCGGTGCCACGCGGAACACAATCGATTCCAATGAGAAATGGTGCGCGATTGACTCTCTGACAAGCTGCAGCCGCACATACGCACTTCACTCCCCGCACACACTCACCCCAGCCAACAAGATGGCACTGGTTGCGCTGGAGCACATCCATCCCACTGATCAGTCGGCTGGGGCGAGAGGGCACCTACGGGGGTCCCCTGGGGTGGACACCCATACGACCTATGGCCCTAAGTTCACAGTGGGCTGCTGGCGGTGTACACAGTTGTATGGCTGCCTTGACGGCTGCGGCAATGGTGTTCAATACCCATCCACCCCGACCCCACAGCCCACCTCCTGGCCACCCCCCGCTACTCCCCCCGGCCCTGGCAAAAGCCCCCCATCCAGCGGCACAACTGCCAGCGCACTATGGCGATGTTGGACCCTTTCCGTACCCCCTCTCTCTCCCTCAGCAGTCACGGCGCCTGTTTCATGATTTCTAAAAAAGCACAAGGGAACCGCGGCACCGGGAATTCACCCAGTGGAGTTGGAGAATCGCGGTGGCCCCGGAGAATAAGGGCCCGCTAACAATTTGCCAACGGCGTTTACTGCACGTGTGTTCCTCAACGCAATGACACTGCTTTTGAGGCACCGGAGAAGTGTGATTTGGCGTGAAACCAGCGCCCACCACAATTTTGGTGACAAAACCGATTCTCCGCCCAATCACGTTTCCCATTTCAGGCGTCAACCAATGGAGAATCCGGCCCGAGGTGGTTTAGGACCTGTACAATATAGATTTGCCGGTCACCATACACTGTACATTGACAACAAAGACCGTTGAACAAACCCTCGTGTCCTTCTTGAAGCCAGTTCATAAGCATTCAGGCAAAACTGGAACATCAGCTTTGATGGACTAGCCATTGTGTCCAGATGGCCAAAAGCCATTTTCCTACCAGGTCATGTTTGCTTAACCCTTAAATGGCCAGTGTTCCAGGAGAGGACAATGAAAACACATCAAAGGCACTCTGAAACTTCTATTGAAGCGTGGCAGAATTAACGTTACTGGAGGAGCTTGCTGCCAATCGTTTAAAATGGTGGCCACTTGTCCCTCAAGCCGCATTAAACTTTGATTCACAAAGTCTTAATGATGAGGCAGAGTGGTGATAGAGAAGTAAATCCGGCACTCAGGATTTCACTACCTCATGGGACCTCCTGCTCCATGTGCTCAAAGACGTGAGGGCCGAGAATCGGCCTGTTCAGGCACATGAAAACCCTGCGGCAGAAACCCCTGACCCTGAGCAAACGTCGACCTCAAATCAATGGAATGTGGCGACTAGGGGCTTTTCACAGTAACTTCATTGAAGCCTACTTGTGACAATAAGCAATTATTATTACATATTGGCTGAGTAGTAGGCGTCTCTGTTTCTTTAAAGCGTTGTATTGTGGCTAGGAGATCCGAACAGTGCCATTAGAAATTTCTGTGTACTTTAGAAACTCCTGCAGCATCAGAAAATTCTCAAGTTGCTGTTAATTCTCATTGACCAATTCATCAGTCATCTGTTTTTTCTTAACATCCTGGGCAGTGGACTGATAATGCAGATGTCCCCTGTATAAAAGTTGAGAGAGTATTTCAATAGTTCCCTTCATGGCCTTAGGACACCTCAAGGTACAATGAGAAAGTGACTATGGGTGAGATTTTCCACACACCACTGCAGCGCAACCCCTCTGCCCCCTCCAGTGACACGTTCCGTGGTGGAGGAGGCGGCCCGCTATTGGCCAGAGGTGGGGTCTTCTGGTCCCGCCACTGTCAACAGGGTTTCCCGTTGTTCACACCCTCTGCCGCTGAATCCCAAAGAACAAGTGACCTCTGATGTTGGTAAAATTCCAACTGGGAGTCTGACTGGCAACATCTCTGATCATTGGCATCACCGCACGTTTGGTTCTGCGCACTGTTGCAATGTCAATGCTGTTCCTGGCCTTCTGACAATTTTAGGGCGGCTCAAGTGATTTCATTACATGTTCGGCTCTTAACTGTCGCCCCAAAAGACAAGAAACCTGCTTTGCTTGAGTGGCTGACCGGATCACATTGTGGGAATGAGTCAACAAAACAGACATATATGCACAAATTTGCATATTATTTGCCTTTCTAATGAGCTTCTCTCACACTACGTACCAGTGGCATTCCACATTCTGCTTGGCCAACCTATGTTCTAAACCCCAGCCTTGGCTCAGTGGGTAACTCTTTCAATTCTGAAGGTTGGGCGTTCAAGATCCGCTCCTTGCCCTGAGACTTCAGTACATTGAGCGGGTATGCATGGTCATACATATCACATCAGGATTGAGACGGTAAACTGAGACCCTTTCTGGCCAATCTGAAGAGAAACGAGGATGTTTTAATCAACGTTCATCTCCCAACCAACACCGTTTAATCAGATTATCTGATCATTCATGTTGCTATGCATGGCTCCTTGCTGGGTGCGAATTGACTACCACGCTTGCCTACATGACAACTGCTCTTCAAAAAGAATCTCCGTGCCAACATAGCAGAGTGGGGTACCTTGCGTTGAGGGCATGAAAGATGAGATGCCCTTTCCTTAGTTTGTCAGATTGAACTCTAACAGGGTTCTAGGACTATGGCAATCACTTCAAAAGCTACTGAAAGTTCCAGCACTGGAAACGCTACAAGTTCATGAACTAACCCGAGTGAGTGATGCAAGCCCTGAACCATTGAAAGAATTTGTATAGAGTTGGCAAATGTCAACAGAGAATTCAACATTCTGGCAATGGGCTAGCATACAATCTGGAACACATGCTACTGATGGCTATACGGACTTGCACCAATTTGGTCATTTAAAGGAATTCCCACCCCAGTCATTAAACCAAGAAATCCCTTCAGCAAAGTACTGAGAGTGACTCATTGTTTCTGGGTTCCCAGAAAAGATCTTTGATAAGTAAACATGGCAAACCGTTGCTTATTGGGCCTGGAGAATTCTTAACCCACCGTATCCTAAACTGTAAACTGTTCACAGGCCAGTCCATTTTAAAAACATTCAAGCCCCACATGAGCCATTAGCAGAATTTGCTTTTGTATCTAGGGAGAGGTAGACCATTAAGTCCCGCCAGTATGTTCCACCATTCTACATTACAGCCAGATTAACCAGATCTGACCACCTTTGCTCCACTGCTTCTCCGGTATTAAGTTCCAGATTTTCACAGCCCTGTTTTTTAAAAAGGTGCCTCCTAGATGCTTCCTAAACAACCTAATTCTAATTTTAAGATTAAAGCCCTTTGTTCTGGACTCCAACAATAACATCAATTTGCATTTACATAGCACCTTTAAATAGACTAGGATTTAGCGGCTCCTTCAGCCCGCTGGCTAATTACGTACCTACCAAAGTAAATGGCAATTTAAATGGTCGCCACATCCTCTGGGGATGGACTACCCATGGTGGGGTTGTAAAACCCTGGCCATAGTAAAATGGCCCAAAGCACTCCGGAGGAGCGTTATCAAACCAATGTTTGACACATCAGGAGATATTCGGG
This sequence comes from Scyliorhinus torazame, assembly GCF_047496885.1. NCBI lineage: Eukaryota > Metazoa > Chordata > Chondrichthyes > Carcharhiniformes > Scyliorhinidae > Scyliorhinus > Scyliorhinus torazame. The sequence goes on along the minus strand of NC_092709.1, from coordinate 21,715,928 downwards.
CAGATCACCAAAAGGTCGATAAAAGAGGTAATTTTTCAGGAGTGTCTTATAGGAGGAAAGAGAGGGAGCGAGGTGGCGAAGTGGAGGGAGGGAATTTCAGAGCTCAGGCCCTTGTTTTTTTTAAAATATATTTTATTGAAATTTTTTCCCCCTGAGCAACATTTTTCCCGCTTACAAAACAAGCGAAACGATAACAGTAACAAAACAGAAAATTTTAAACTTTTTAACAATAATAATAATAATGATATACAAGTAACAAAACCTCGTACTCTATTGACCTATACTCAACTGAGCCTCCTCCTCCCTTCCCCCCCCCCCCCCCCCCCCGGGTTGCTGCTGCTGGTCATCCGTCTTCCCTCTAACGTTCCACTAGGTAGTCGAGAAATGGCTGCCACCGCCTGGTGAACCCTTGAGCCGATCCTCTCAGGGCAAACTTTATCTGCTCCAGTTTAATAAACCCCGCCATATCATTTACCCAGGCCTCCAGTCCAGGGGGTTTCGCCTCCTTCCACATGAGTAGGATCCTGCGCCGGGCTACTAGGGACTCAAAGGCCACAACGTCGGCCTCTTTCGCCTCCTGCACTCCCGGCTCTTCCGCAACTCCAAATAGAGCTAACCCCCAGCCTGGTTTGACCCGGGCCTTCACCACTTGCGAAATCACTCCCGTCACTCCCTTCTAATACCCTTCCAGTGCTGGGCACGCCCAAAACATATGTGCGTGGTTTGCCGGGCTCCCGCCACACCTCCCACATTTGTCCTCCACTCCAAAGAACCTGCTCAATCTTGCCCCCGTTATGTGTGCTCTATGTAGCACCTTAAATTGAATCAGGCTAAGCCTGGCGCATGAGGAAGAGGAATTTACCCTGCTTAGGGCATCAGCCCACATACCCTCCTCTATCTCCTCCCCTAATTCTTCTTCCCACTTTCTTTTTAGTTCGCCCACCGACTCCTCCCCCTCTTCCCTCATCTCACTATAAATCTCTGACACCTTGCCCTCTCCGACCCACACCCCTGAAAGCACCCTGTCCTGTATCCCCTGTGTCGGGAGCCGCGGAAATTCCCTCACCTGTTGTCTAGTAAACGCCCTCACCTGCATATATCTCAAAAAAATTCCCCCGGGGTAACTTATACTTTTCCTCCAGTGCTCCCAAGCTCGCAAAAGTCCCATCTATGAATAAATCTCCCACCTTCCTAATTCCCAACTGGTACCAGCTTTGAAATCCTCCATCCATTCTTCCTGGGGCGAACCTATGGTTGTTCCTGATTGGGTACCCCACCAGGGCTCCCCGCACCCCTCTCTGTCGCCTCCACTGTCCCCATATGTTCAGTGTTGCCGCCACCACCGGGTTTGTGGTGTACTTTGTCGGTGAGAACGGTAGCGGCGCCGTCACCAGCGCCTCTAGACTCGTCCCTTTACAGGACCTTCTCTCCAGCCTTTTCCACGCCGCTCCCTCACCCTCCATCATCCATCTACGTATCATTGCCACATTGGCGGCCCAATAATAATCTCCCAAGTTCGGTAGTGCCAGTCCTCCTCTGTCCATTCTGCGCTGAAGGAACCCCCTCCTTACTCTCAGAACTTTCCCTGCCCACACAAAGCTCATAATGCTCCTGTCTATTTTATTAAAAAAGGTCCTGGTGATTAAAATAGGGAGACATTGAAATACAAATAAGAAACTCGGGAGGACCATCATCTTAATTGCTTGCACCCTGCCCGCCAGCGATAAAGGCTGCATGTCCCACCTCTTAAAGTCCTCCTCCATTTGTTCTACCAGCCGTGTCAGATTAAGTCTGTGCAAGGTTCCCCAGCTCCTAGCGATCTGAATCCCCAAGTATCGGAAGTTTCTTTCCACTTTCCTTAGCGGTAAGCCTTCTATCTCTCTACTCTGGTCCCCTGGATGTATCACATATAATTCACTCTTCCCCATGTTTAATCTATACCCCGAGAATTCCCCGAACCTCCTCAAGATTCGCATAACTTCTGTCATCCCCCCCGCTGGGTCCGACACGGATAGCAATAGGTCATCCGCGTATAACGAGACTCGGTGTTCTTCTCCCCCTCTAGTCACCCCTCTCCATTTCCTGGAGTCTCTCAGCGCCATGGCCAGAGGTTCAATTGCCAGGGCAAACAACAATGGAGACAGCGGGCATCCCTGTCTTGTTCCCCTATATAATCGAAAATACTCCGATCTATGTCGACCTGTAACTTCGCTTGCCGTCGGTGCCCCATAAAGTAGTCTAACCCAGCGAATAAATCCGTTCCCAAACCCAAACCTCCTGAACGCTTCCCATAAATATTCCCACTCCACCCTATCAAATGCCTTCTCTGCGTCCATTGCCGCCACTATCTCTGCCTCCCCCTCCACTGGGGGCATCATTATCACCCCTAATAGCCGTCGCACGTTAACATTCAATTGTCTCCCTTTTACGAACCCTGTCTGGTCTTCGTGCACCACCCCTGGGACACAGTCCTCTATCCTCGATGCCAGCACCTTTGCTAGCAGTTTGGCGTCCACGTTCAATAGTGAAATAGGTCTATAGGACCCACACTGCATCGGATCTTTGTCCCTCTTCAAAATTAGCGATATCGTCGCCTCCGACATTGTCGGGGGTAGTGTCCCCCCTTCCCTGGCCTCATTGAACGTCCTCGCCAACAACGGGGCCAACAAGTCCACATATTTTCTGTAGAATTCCACCGGGAACCCGTCCGGCCCCGGGGCCTTCCCTGCTTGCATGCTTCCCAGTCCCTTAATAACCTCGTCCACCTCAATCGGCGCCCTCAGGCCTGCCACCGCCTGCTCCTCCACTTTCGGGAACCTCAACTGGTCCAGGAACTGCCGCATCCTCTCCTCTCCCTCTGGGGGCTGAGACCTATACAGTTCTTCATAAAAGGTCTTAAACACCTCATTTATCTTTCCTGCCCTTCGTACAGTGTCTCCCCTTTCATCCCTAATTCCTCCTATCTCCCTCGCTGCTGCCCTCTTTCGCAGTTGGTGCGCCAACAGGCGACTAGCCTTTTCCCCATATTCATACCTCCTCCCCTGTGCCTTCCTCCACAGTACCTCTGCCTTTCTGGTGGTCAGAAGGTCAAACTCGGTCTGGAGTCATCTCTTCTCCCTGTACAGCTCCTCCTCCGGGGTCTCTGCAAATTCCCTGTCCACCCTTAAAATCTCCCCCAGTAATCTATCCCTTTCCTTGGCCTCTGTTTTCCTTTTGTGGGCCCCAATAGAAATCAGCTCTCCTCTGACCACCGCTTTTAGTGCTTCCCAGACCACTCCCACAGGGACCTCGCCGTCGTCATTGACCTCCAGGTATCTCTCGATACACCCCCTCACTCTTGCACACACTCCCTCATCCGCCATCAGTCCCACATCTAATCGCCAGAGTGTTCTCTGCTCCTTGTCCTCTCCTACTTCCAGGCCCACCCAATGTGGGGCATGATCCGAAACCGCTATGGCTGAGTATTCAGCTTCTTCCACCCTAGAGATCAACGACCTTCCTAAAACAAAAAAATCTATCCGGGAGTACACTTTATGGACGTGGGAGAAGAAGGAATACTCCCTCGCCCTGGGTCTAAGAAATCGCCATGGATCCACTCCCCCCATTTGGTCCATCAACCCCTTAAGTACCTTGGCCGCTGCCGGCCTTCTTCCAGTCCTTGAGCTGGATCTATCTAGCCCCGGGTCCAGCACCGTATTGAAGTCCCCTCCTAAAATCAAATTTCCTGCCTCCAGGTCCGGAATAAGCCCTAGCATCCATCTCATGAACCCCGCATCGTCCCAATTTGGGGCATACACATTAATCAACACGACCTCCATTCCCTCCAGCCTACCACTCACCATTACATATCTACCTCCACTATCTGCTACGATGTTCTTTGCTTCAAATGCTACCCGTTTCCCCACCAAAATGGCCACCCCTCTGTTCTTTGCGTCCAGTCCTGAGTGGAACACCTGTCCCACCCATCCTTTCCTTAGCCTAACTTGGTCCGCCACCTTTAGGTGCGTCTCTTGGAGCATAACCACGTCTGCCCTTAGTCCTTTCAAATGCGCGAGCGCTCGGGCCCTTTTTATCGGTCCATTCAGGCCTCTCACGTTCCACGTGATCAGCCTCACTGGGGGGCTACCTGCCCCCCTCCCGTGTCGACTAGCCATTACCTTCTCTAGGCCAGTCCCATATCCCGCCTCCGCGCTCCCGCTCGCTCCCCCAGCGTCGCATTCCGCCCCCGACCACCCTCTCTTTAGCCATTTCCTTTTGGATTTACGCAGCAGCAACCCAGTTGTCGTGTCTCCCCCCCCACCCACCCCCCCCCCCCCCCCACTAGATCCCTATCTAGCTTGATTGCTCCCCCCATATCACTTCCGTAAGTCAGCTGACTTCAACTGACCCCGGCTACTCCTGCTCGCTCCTCGGCCCCCCCGGTGTGAGGGAACTCCCATCCGCCTTGCGCCTGTTTTCCCGCCTTATTCTTTCTGGCGCGGGAACATCCCTTTACCTGATCCGCCTCTTATGGCGCAGCTCCCTTTCCCCTCCCCCTCTCCTTCCCCATTCTCTGACTATGTCCCGCCTCTCCCCCCTCACCGGCGCCCACATTTCCCCAGTGTCCCCCCCCTTCCCTGTTTACTTCTCGATTAACTTTCATCATCCCATTAACAAAAACAATAATAACAACAATAACAGTTCCCTGCAGCATCAGTCCCTCAGTTCCGGTCCAGTTTCTCTTCATTGATGAAGGACCATGCTTCCTCCGTCGTCTCGAAATAATAGTGTCTCTCCTGATGCGTGACCCATAGTCTTGCCGGCTGCAGCATCCCAAACTTCACCTTCCTTTTGTGCAAAACCTCTTTGGCTCGGTTGAAGCTCGCCCTCCTTCTCGCCACCTCCGCACTCCAATCCTGGTAGATCCTTACCACCGCATTCTCCCATCTGCTACTCCGCACCTTTTTAGCCCATCTCAGGACCTCTTCTCTGTCCTTAAGGCGGTAGAATCGCACGATTATCGCCCTCGGTGGCTCTCCCACTTTTGGTCTTCTCGCCGGGATCCGATTTGCCCACTCCACCTCCATGGGGCCCGCAGGGGCCTCAGCACCCATCAGTGAGCTCAGCATCTTACTTGCGTACGCTCCACAGTCCACTCCTTCCACACCCTCCAGGAGACCTAGTATCCTGAGGTTCTTCCTTCGCGCTCCATTTTCAAGGGCCTCAATCCTATCAGCACACTTTTTATGAAGTGCCTCGTGCGTCTGAGTCTTGACCGCCAGGCCCAGGACCTCGTCCTCAATACCTGATACCTTCTGCTCCACCACGCAAAGTTCAGTCTCCTGGGTCTTTAAAGTCTCCTTAAGCCCCTCAATTGCCTGTAACAACGGGGTCATTACCTCCTTCTTCAGCAGGTCCACGCACCGTCTCACCACCTCGTCCTGCTCAGGCCCCCATGTTACCTGTGGTTTCTCCGCCGCCATTTTGCTCCACTCCCTCTGACCTTCTGGCTGCAGATCCTTTGGGCTGCAGCCGCCGGTTTTTCCCTCCGTCGTTCGGGGGGGACTCCCTTCCCTCGCGCCTCGCACCGGGTTTTACGGCCGTCCAAGTCCCCGTTGGGGCTCTTAAAAGAGCCCGAAGTTCCGTTGGAGCTGGAGCCGCCGAAACGTGCGGCTAGCTCATCCCTGCCGCAACCGGAAGTCCCCTCAGGCCCTTGTTAGCTGATAGCACGGCAATCATCGGCAGAGCAATGACAATTGGGGATTGCTGAAGATGGCAGAATTGGTGCAAAGCAGATAAGTCGGTAGGTTGAGGGCTGGGGGACGCTACAGAGAAATGGGGTTGGGGGGTTGGGGGAGGGGGGGGGGGGCCGTGGAGGGAGCTGAAAAAAAGGATGGTAATTTTAAGATAGACGCATTGCTTATATCCTGGAGCCAATATAGGTCAGGGATGATGGTTGCCTAGCACAGTGCCAATTAGGATATGGGTAGCAAAGCTTTGGATTAGCTTATGTTTCTGGAGAGTGGGAGATTGGTCAGGGTTCTCTGTACCTAAATATAAAAATATCATTTTGAACACCTCAATTGAATGTGGTCTCAATCTCTAAGCTTAAGGGAAACACAAGGTACGCTTTTGCAACCTGGCTTCGTAATTTAACCCTTTAAGCGCCGGGGCCATTCAGCTCAATGTGTCCTTGACCCACTCCAACATCAATATATCCTTCCTGAGCAGCCTTGCCCAGAACTGAATGGAATGCTCCAGGTGAGTTCTGGCCAGGCATTTTCCTGTATTACTGATGGCATTGGATCTTCTACAGCCTCGGGAAAACTGAGTGTCAGTGAGTATACAGTTCACGTTACAACCAGGTTGTTCAACACCTGCTCTGCAGCAGAAAAGGAATTGCAGCCTCCAGGTTATGTGACAATTTGCCTTCAGTCCAGGAAACAGGGACCAATTTTATGAGATGGGAAACCCCCTAAAAAGAACTTTGTGAGAAAATGAATTTTATTCAGATAACAGCTACATCCGAATGATGTTGGCTTACAAATTGGATTGCGTCCAAATTCAAGCACAATTGGGGCGCAAAGCAGGGCCAGTGCAGGCGCATGTGGCCCCCTACATGAACCTTCAGCCTGGCGCCCCTCCTGCCCATCCCCATTAACTTTCGAAAATGAATGCAAACAGTAGCACATTGGTTAGCACTATGGCTTCACAGCGCCTGGGTCCCAGGTTCGATTCCCGGCTGGGTCACTGTCTGTGCGGAGTCTGCACGTTCTCCCTGTGTCTGCGGGGGTTTCCTCCGGGTGCTCTGGTTTCCTCCTACAAGTCCCGAAAGACGTGCTTGTTAGGTGAATTGGACATTCTGAATTCTCCCTCAATGTACCCGAACAGGCGCCGGAATGTGGCGACCAGGGGCTTTTCACAATAGCTTCATTGCAATGTAAGCCTACTTGTGACAATAAAGATTATAATATTATTATTATGCTCCTGCTTTCACACAACCGCTAAAAATTGTCAAACTCACAGGTGGTTATTACCTGCCAGCTGCCCGCACCCCGGTCTCAGCTTCCCATCATTCTGCACCATGATTATCTTGGCGCTGCTCACTAGGCCAGCACGCTCTGCTCCCACGAGGCTGCAACAACCGCATCGCCACAGGATCGCCACAGGATCACCCAGGAGGTTTCTGATTGGTTGAAGACACAACATTTCTAGGTGATTTCTAGATGAACCGGCTCTTCTATGTCAGTCTAGGAACTGGGATCATTGTGGTCTCCAGGATTTTCTAGTTGGACACTGGGAAGGGAAACCATTATTCTGGACTTTGCAAATAGAAAATAGTCAAAACAAAGTTGCCGCGATACAATATAATAATAGTCGCTTATTGTGTAGCCACCTGGGTTGGCCACTTCCCGACTTAAAATGGAGAACCGCAAAGACTAAAGGGAAATTCAGCCAACACAGGCAAAAACGAGCAAGTGCAGAAATCCTGTGTATTGGAACTTGCAAAAACCAGACAGCACTGAAACCAGCAGCCATCTGCATAGTAATGGGCGATTCCCAGGCACAATTGATACACTTCAGGTGAATAAGGCCAAGCCAGACTCCTCGGCGCCAGCAAGAGCCAAGACAAAGGAAGGCCAACGGACACTCAGGGACTGCCCAGCGTATCAGGGAACAACTCCAGTATTGGAGAAATCGATCCAAGTGATCGGAACGCAGTCCAATCACTTGGAACCAGGTACGGGGTCCGCCCCGAAGAGCGGGAAGCCCCTGGGGACTATAAAGTAAAGCCCCCAAGTTCAAATCGGTCTTCTTGGCAGGGTCACTCAACAACGCGAATCAACCCCTGAGAGTGAACTGCCTAAGCTGCTGCACCAACCAAGTAAGTCTCCAGTCAATGCTCGCTACGAGATAGGCGCTCCTAGCTACAAGTCCATACCAGCTTTTGAATCCTGCAGACTCAGGACCTGAGCGAAAGGCCATTTGTTCCCCTGACCTGGTGGGCCAATTCCGAAGCTATGTATAGGCCTTTTAGTGATAGAGAAATAGTCTAGAAAGTAGAGTTATATGCATACGTAGTGACTTACTGTATATAATAAATGTGTTTTGATTTGAATCTTACTAATTGGTGTGTTGAGTTATTGATCAGTACTTGAACTTGAACCTCGTGGCGGTATCATAAAGATACCTGGCGACTCTAGAGCAAAGGTTAAACAAACAGAGCAAATTACGAATTAAGAGCCAACCAAAAGTTAGCAACACATTACTGGCGACATCCTGACGAGACCCGACTTAGAAGTGGCCTAACCACTCCGGGAGAACCCAAAATTTGAATTAGAATCCAATTGGGAACAGAAAAACCACAAGTGTTCAAGCAGTTCTGATCAATCCTCATAATTCGGAAGTGTGTTAATGCATGCGTAACTAACAGGGCTATAAGGTAAAACTGATAGATTTTTGTTGCAAAAAACTGTCGGGAGTTTGTATTCAGGAAAATAGCGAAAGCCGTACCCGTAATTACAGCACCGCCTTAGTACCCCTCGTTCCAAATTTTAAGAGAGTATTTAGAGAGGAAAGATGGCAATGCAGGCAATGCAACGCCTCATGAACCCTGAAGAATTCGTGGTCGCAGCGACCAGCAGCAGAGAAGGACAGTGTCCCGTTTGGGAAGAGGAAATCAGGAAGTACCTCAAAGGGAAAGGATGGCCTCTTTGGAGTGAATTCTGTGAGAATAAGGAAACAGGACCCGGGAGTATAGGACATACTTGGTGGGAGAACCTGTCAGAGATCCATAAGAAAAGCTTAGGGAAAGCTCGCAAGCCGATGGCAATCGTGTCCTGTCTGGCACAATTGCGAGGCACAGAGGAGATCGTTCGGACGCTCCGTAAAGAGATAGAAGGAGTACATTGAATGAGCAAGGTCGATGTAAGTGAGGTTGAGAAAGAGAACATAGAGTTGAGAAGGAAGTTAGCAGCAAAGGACGGAGAGGTGGATGATGCCGAGTGGGCACACCAGTCTTGTCTGGCGCACCTAAGCAGCTTCCAGACACAGTATGAAAAGGCCTATCAGGACACACAACGTGCAGTCCTGGTAAGAGAGGAAACAGAGAAACAGGTAGAGGCATTGCAAAGGCAGTGTAGCGACCTGAAAGCAGCATTAAGAGCGCTCCATGCTACGACCACGGAGCACAGACAGAGCTCACTAGATCATGCGAAGTGCAGGAAGCAGATTGCAGAACTGCAGTCTTTGCTTTCAGTTCAGAATGGATTCCAGAGCACCTTTGGATCCCAGTTAGATACAGAAGACGGCCCGGATTGGGAAGAATTAAATGAGACCGCGCATAGATATGTTCAGGGAACATGTGCGCAAGGAAAGCCCCAGAAGAGAAAAGCGCCCCAACCCCTGATGGGAGGCTATCAGAGCAGATAGTTCAGGCACCAATGAACACAGTAACCCCCCACCGCACAGTCACATCGGAAGGAGACACGGAATTTCTGGACACGACCCCCTTAACCGTGACCTAATTACGGGACTCGTGGGAGAAAATTACACCGTTCCTCCCCACCTCAGACCCCCACTACTTTTTAAAAAAAAATATATTCATTAAAGTTTTTTAACACAATTTTTCTCCCTTACAAACAATAACCCCCCCCTCGTAACAAAAAAAAAAACGAGAAATCGTGCAGAGCAAGATATATACATGGCAAAATAATATATTTACACAGCTTTGTACACTGGCCCTCACCCGTACGTGCCAGTTTCCCCAACCCTTCATGTTATCTCTTGCTCATCCACCCTCCCAGGCAGTCCCCCCTTTCCACCCCCCCTCCCAGGACGTCCCCTCCACCCCCCCCCCCCCCCGCCCCCCCAAGGTTGCTGCTGCTGCTGACCGACCTTCCTCTAACGCTCCACGAGATAGTCTCGGAACGGTTGCCAACGCCTGTAGAGCCCCTGCGCAGACCCTCTCAAGGCGAACTTAATCCTCTCCAACTTTATGAACCCAGCCATATCATTTATCCAGGCCTCCAGGCTGGGGGGCTTCGCCTCCTTCCACATTAGCAAGATTCTTCGCCGGGCTACTAGGGACGCAAAGGCCAGAATGCCAGCCTCTTTCGCCTCCTGCACTCCCGGTTCGTCCACTACTCCAAATATTGCTAGCCCCCAGCTTGGCTTGACCCGGACTTTCACCACCTGAGACATTGCTCCCGCCACTCCTCTCCAGAACCCCTCCAGTGCCGGGCATGACCAAAACATATGGACATGGTTCGCCGGGCTCCCTGAGCACCTTCCACATCTGTCCTCTACCCAAAAGAACCTACTCAACCTCGCCCCCGTCAAGTGCGCTCTGTGTACCACCTTAAATTGTATCAGGCTGAGCCTGGCACACGAGGAGGAGGAATTAACCCTACCTAGGGCATCAGCCCACAGACCTTCCTCGATCTCCTCCCCCAGCTCCTCCTCCCATTTACCCTTCAACTCTTCTACCAGCGCTTCCCCCTCTTCTTTCAACTCCTGGTGTATTTCTGACACCTTGCCCTCCCCGACCCATACACCCGAGATCACCATCTTGAACTTCTTGTGCCGGGAGCAACGGGAATTCCCTCACCTGTCGCCTCACAAAAGCCCTCACCTGCATATATCTAAAGGCATTTCCCGGGGGTAACTCGAACTTCACCTCCAGTGCCCCTAGGCTCGCAAACATCCCGTCGATGAACAGGTCTCCAATTCTTCCAATCCCCGCCCGATGCCAGCTCTGGAACCCCCCGTCCATCTTCCCCGGGACAAACCGGTGGTTACCTCTGATCGGGGACCACACCGATGCTCCCATTGCACCCCGGTGCCGACTCCACTGGCCCCAGATCCTTAGCGTTGCCGCCACCACCAGGCTCGTGGTATACTTTGTCAGCGAGAGCGGCAGCGGTGCCGTCACCAACGCCCCCAGGCTCGTTCCTTTACAGGACGCCATCTCCATCGTCTTCCATGCCGCCCCCTCTCCCTCCATAACCCACTTGCGGATCATCGCCACATTTGATGCTCAGTAGTAGCTCCCCAGGTTTGGCAGCGCCAACCCTCCTCGGTCCCTACTGCGTTCCAGGAACCCTCTCCTTACTCTCGGGGTCTTATTCGCCCACACAAACCCCATAATACTCCTGCCTACTCTCTTAAAAAAGGCCTTAGTGATCACGATGGGAAGGCACTGAAACACAAACAGAAACCTCGGAAGGACCACCGTTTAGACCGACTGCACTCTACCCGCCAGCGAGATCCTTTTGAAATCCTCCTCCATTTGCTCCACCAACCTCGTCAGATTCAATTTATGTAGGGTCCCCCAACTCCTGGCTATCTGGATCCCCAGATACCGAAAGCTCCCCTCCGCCCTCCTCAGCGGTAGGTCCCCTATCCCTCTTTCTTGGTCCCCCGCCTGTAATACAAAGAGCTCACTCTTCCCTACATTGAGCTTATAGCCCAAAAACTCTCCAAACTCCCTTAGAGTCTGCATGACCTCCACGATCCCCTCCATTGGATCCGCCACGTACAGCAACAGGTCATCCGCATGTAGCGATACCCGATGCTCTTCTCTCCCTCGGACCACCCCCCTCCATTTATTAGACTCCCTCAGTGATATGGCCAAGGGTTCGATCGCCAATGCAAACAACAGGGGGGACAGGGGGCACCCCTGCCTCGTCCCTCGGTACAGTCGAAAGTACTCCGACCTCCGCCGGTTCGTCACTACACTCGCCATCGGGGCCCTGTAAAGGAGCTTAACCCAATTGATAAACCCTACCCTGAACCCAAACCCACACAGCACCTCCCAGAGGTACTCCCACTCTACTCGGTCAAAGGCCTTCTCTGCGTCCATAGCTGCCACTATCTCCGCCTCTCCCTCCTCCGATGGCATCATTATCACGTTTAAGAGCCGCCGCACATTGGTGTTTAGTTGCCTGCCCTTTACAAATCCCGTCTGGTTCCTCTGGTCCCCGGGACATAGTCCTCGATCCTCGTGGCCAGCACTTTTGCCAGCAACTTTGCATCCACATTGAGGAGCGAGATCGGCCTGTACGATCCACATTGCAGTGGGTCCTTGTCCCGCTTTAGGATCAAATAAATTGTCGCTTCCGACATTGTCGGGGGCAGGGTCCCCTCCTCTCTTGCCTCATTAAAGGTCCTCACCAGTAGCGGGGCCAACAGGTCTGCGTACTTCCTGTAGAACTCCACCGGGAATCCGTCCGGTCCCGGGGCCTTCCCCGCCTGCATGCTCCCCAAACCCTTGCTCAGCTCCTCCAACCCAATTGGTGCCCCCAAACCAGCCACCTCTTGCTCCTCCACCCTCGGAAATCTCAGCTGCTCGAGGAATCGTCTCATCCCCTCTTCCCCCGCCGGGGGCTGGGATCTGTACAGCTCTTCATAAAAGGCCTTGAATACCTCGTTTATTTTCGTCGCACTCCGAACCGTGGCTCCCCTTCCATCTTTGACTCCCCCTATTTCCCTCGCTGCCATCCTCTTACGGAGCTGGTGTGCCAGCATCCGACTAGCCTTTTCCCCATACTCGTAGGTCGCCCCCTGCACTTTCCTCCACTGTGCCTCCGCCTTCCCTGTGGTCAACAGGTCAAACTCCGTCTGGAGCCGTCGTCTTTCCCCAAGTAATCTTTCCTCCGGGGCCTCTGCGTATCCCCTGTCCACTCTCAAAATCTCCCCCACTAACCTCTCCCTTTCCATGCCCTCTGTCTTCTCCCTATGAGCCCTAATGGAAATTAGCTCTCCCCTGATCACCGCCTTCAATGCCTCCCATACCACCCCCAACCGCACCTCCCCCTTGTCGTTGGCCTCCAAGTACCTTTCGATACACCCCCTCACCTTCCCACACACCACCTCGTCCGCCAGCAGTCCCACATCCAGCCGCCACAATGGGCGTTGGTCCCTCTCCTCTCCCAGCTCCAGTTCCACCCAGTGCGGGGCATGGTCCGAAACGGCTATAGCCGAATACTCCGTCCCCTCCACCCTCGGGATGAGCACCCTACCCAGAACAAAGAAATCTATCCGGGAGTAGGCTTTCTGTACATGGGAGAAGAAAGAAAATTTCCTGGCCTGCGGCCTTGCAAACCGCCATGGGTCCACTCCCCCCATCTGATCCATAAACCCCCTAAGTCCCTTGGCCGCCGCCAGCCTCTTTCCAGTCCTTGATTTGGAGCGGTCCAGTGCTGGATCCAACACTGTATTGAAGTCCCCTCCCATTATCAGGCCTCCTATCTCCAGGTCCGGAATGCGCCCCAACATGCGCTTCATGAATCCTGCATCATCCCAGTTCGGGGCGTATACGTTTACCAACATCACCCACGTCCCTTGCAGCCTACCGCTCACCATTACATATCGCCCTCCATTGTCCGCTACAATAGTCTTGGCCTCAAATGACACCCGCTTTCCCACCAATATTGCCACCCCTCTATTCTTCGCGTCCAGTCCCGAGTGGAATACCTGTCCTACCCATCCCTTTCTTAACCTGACCTGGTCCGCCACCTTCGGATGTGTCTCTTGGAGCATGGCCACGTCCACCTTCAGTCCCTTTCAGTGCGCGAGCACTCAAGCCCTCTTCACCGGCCCATTCAGGCCCCTCACATTCCACGTTATCAGCCAGATTGGAGGGGCTCTCACCCCCTCCACGCCCCGCCGACTAGCCATCTCCTTTTCTGGGCCAGTCCCGTGTCCACGCCTCCCTCCCCTCCAGTCCCCCAGAGGGGGGACCCCCGTCCCGACCACCTCTTCTGTGTCCCATTCCCTTTCGGCCAGTGCAGCAGCAACCCTTTTTCCCCCCCCCTTCCCCCCCTCTCCTCCTCCCGCTAGACCCCTGTCTAGCTTTTTTGCTCCCCCCATGTCACTCCCGTAAGTCAGCTGACGCCTGCTGACCCTGGCTTCCCCCGCCGTCCCACTGACCTCCCCGCGTGGGAGTCTCCCAATCCATATGCATTCCTTTGTTCCCCTTCCCGCCTTTCTTCCCGCGCGCGGGGAAAAAACCCGCGCTTTCCAAAGCCCGCTCCGCCCCCTCTGGCGCAGCTCCTGTCGTGGCCTTGTCTCTCTCCCCCAGCCCATGTAACATTTCCTGCGCGTGATTGACCCCCTATATACAACAACCATCACACATCAAACCCCAAAACATCCCCCCCACCCTCACAAACCCTCAGTTAGAGTCCAACTTTTCGGCTTGTACAAAGGTCCACGCCTCCTCAGGCGTTTCAAAGTAATAGTATTGGCCCTTGTATGTGACCCACAGTTGCGCTGGCTGCAGCATTCCGAATTTCACTTCTTTCCGGTACAACGCCGCTTTGGCCCGGTTGAAACCCGCTCTCCGCTTTGCAACCTCCGTGCTCCAGTCCGGGTATATTCGGATCTCTGCATTGTCCCACTTACTGCTCCGCTCCTTCTTGGCCCATCTCAGGACCCACTCTCTGTCCGTGAACCGGTGGAACCTCACCACCATCACCCTTGGCGGCTCATTTGCCTGGGGCTTCTTCGCCAGCACCCGATGTGCCCCGTCCAACTCCAGCGGCCTCGAAGGGGCCTTCGTGCCCATCATCGCCTCGAGCATCGTGCTCGCGTATGCCCCGGCATCAGCCTCCTCCACTCCCTCAGGGAGACCCAGGATTTGCAGATTCTTTCTCCTCGACCTGTTCTCCAGGTCTTCGAGTCTTCCCGCCCACCTCTTGTGTAGCGCCTCGTTCTGCTCCACTCTCACCGCCAGGCCCATGAGCTCGTCCTCGTTCTGACTGACTCTTTTCTGTACCTCCTGGATCTTAACTTCGTGGGCCTTCTGGGTGATCCCGAGTCCTTCAATTGCCGAAAGCATAGGTGCCAATATCTCTTTGCGCATATCCTCGCGCTGCTCCTCGAAGCAGTGCTTGATGAACTCCTGCAGCTCCCCTTTGTCCATGGCCGCCGCCATTTTGTTTTCTTTCCCTCGCTTCTCCCGTTGCTCCAGTGCCACTCCTTTGGCCGTTACACTTCTGGTCCGTTTCATAGAAGTTGGCAGTGTTTGCTTCACCAGTCTGCCCCAAAAAGTCTATGGAAACTCCTGAAAAAGGTCTGAGAGTCGGTTCCAGGCGGGAGCTGCCGAATGCGCGACCTATTCCTCCATGGCCGCCACCAGAAGCCTCGTCCCCGCCTCTTCAATGGCCCTGGTAGATCCTTTCACAGTTGTTCCCTCTGCTGCTAGAATTCACCTTTGATAGAGTCAAGTCAGATTGCAGCTTTAAGCTTGCCCTTCCCCCGCCTGCATGCTGGAAGAGGCCTCTGTCTATTGCTGCAGCTCAAGCCAAATCCTTCACTGTTTTTGCCGGATCTGGCAGCCAAAAGACACAACATTCCTGGGGGACACCGTCAGGGGAATGCTGCAGTCTTCTTCCCACACCGGGAAATGTCAAACAAATGCCGTGGGGGCCCTGTAAAAGAGCCCAAAAGGCCGTTCCAAGCGGGAGCTGCCGAATATGCGACCTAGCTCTGCATAGCCGCACCCGGAAGTCCCCCCACTACTTCTTTGCTAGAGTAAAGCAGCAGGCGACCATGTATGGCCTGGATGAGCGTGAGCACGTGAAGCTCACAGTTTTGAGTTTAGACCCTTCAGTCGTAGCAGCCCTTCCCGACCCACAGAATGTAGGAGAAGGCACCCTTGTAGAAATGCACGCAGCGATCCTAGATGCGATCGGCTACAACAGAGGTGACCTCATAGAAGGCCTGAATAAGCGCAGGCAGAAAAAGACAGAACACCCCACAGCGTTTGCTGGACGCCTGTGGATCCATTTCACAGCCGTTTTTGGCAATTTAGACCGCGCCCATTTGTCCCAAGACGGAATGACCAAATGGACCGGCACCCTTATCTCCCATGCCACAGAGGCAGGACAAAAAGCCTGTATCAACTATGACCCCTCAGAGGAAGCCCACAATGAGAAATGGGTTTTAAAAAGATTGTCCCGCACCTGGGAGCAATCTGTCCAAAACAAACCCGTAATTAAGAAACCCGAAGGACAGCAGGCAGAGGCAGATATCCACGCAGTTAAGACGCACCAGAATCCCGCATGGGTAAACGAAGGAAGGAACAGCCCCCATAGAAACCACAGGAGTGTTACAACTGTGGACAATTAGGACACTTTGCACAAGAATGCAATGCCCCACAAAAGCTACAGCGAGCCCAGCAGACAGGCACTCTGAATAGGAACAGGACAAAGCCAGTCCATAGTGTAAGCACCCGTTCAGACCAAGCAGACCTGAACGGAACTGACTGACGGTGTTCGGGCTCCCCCACTTGGGTCTGCGACACCCTTTGGGATAGGTCCGGCCGACCGGTAGTTGCAGCAAAAGTACGGGGACAGCCCATCAAATTTCTCTGGGACACAGGAGGGTCCCATACCACAATAAATTCCTCCACCATGTTCCAAAAAGACACGTGGCCCACTACAGCCACAATCACCCTCAGCGGCTTCACAGGTTACTCACAACAGGGACACATCACTGCCCCTGTACCCATTCAAATCGGCAACATCACCATCAAGCACCCCATAGTCTTAGACTACCTGCCCCACACAGCAGAACACATTTTGGGCATCGATTTTATGAATTCCCACAACCTGTCCTTTGATCCAGTCAACCAGTGTGTCTGGAAAATGGCAAAATCTGCAAGAGCCCCCGCAACGCTCACAATAGGTGAATATGCAAACAAGATTAGCGCAGTCGGCAAATTTTGGTTTGACCCGACCACAATTAGCACAGACAAGCAGGTTAGGGCAGTTCTGCAGAAGCACAGGACAGCATTCGCGACCCACAAACACGACTGTGGCTGGATGACTGGTTCTGTTCAAATCACAGGACCTGACCCTAGACCCCAAAAGCAATACGGATTTCCCCAAGAGGCAGAGGGAGAAATCGCAAAAGTTATCGACAGCTTATTAGAGCAGGGCGTACTCAGATCAGTAGCCTCCACTAATAATGCCCCGATTTGGCCAGTGAGAAAGCCCGATGGATCATGGCGACTGACCATCGATGACCGGGAACTCAACAAAGTCACCCTCGCAGCAGCCCCCACGGTAGCCACAAGTCCCGAGACCATGCTCAAACAGGGACTCAACTCACAATACTTTACGGTTTTGGACGTCAGTAATGGATTCTGGTCCATTCTATTGGCAAAAGCGTGCCAATACAAATTTGCCTTCACTTTTAAAAATCAGCAGTACACGTGGACATGCCTTCCACAAGGATTCCACAACTCCCCCTCCATTTTCCACCGACAGCTGGCAAATGGTTTGTCAAAATTTTCTCGCCCCGAATGTCTGGTCCAGTATGTGGACGACCTATTACTGCAGACAGATACCAAGGCAGAGCACATCGAGCTTCTGGCCGAACTCCTGGAACTCCTACAACAGATTGGCTGCAAAGTAAACCCCAAAAAGGCCCAGATTTTGGAAAACAAAGTGATATATTTGGGTACGATTATCACGCACGGTAAACGCGAGATCGAGCACAAAAGAATTGACTCGATTGCCAAATTGCCCCTTCCCCAGAATGTCTCAGCCCTCCGGTTGTTTTTAGGACTGGTTGGCTACTGCCGAAACCATATTGACGGTTTCGCCACCAAGCAGCAACCCTCTCGGAACTCCTAACGAAAGGAGCCCCTTGGGAATGGCTTCCGCAGCATATGGATGCTGTGGATGCTTTGAAAAGAGCCCTCATTGCAGTACAGGTTCCAGACCCGCTTTCTCCCTATGTGATAGAGGTAGCAAGCACAGACCGTACCCTTTCGGCTGTGCTGCTCCAGGAATGGATGCTGTAGATGCTTTAAAGCACGCACTCATTGCAGCCCCCGCACTACAGGTTCCAGGCCCACTTTCCCCCTCGGCTAAAAAGATAGCCAGTACAGACCGTACCCTTTCGGCCGTGCTCCTCCAGGAATGGCACGAACAGTTAAGACCCGTGGCTTACGCATCCAGACTTTTAGATCCTGTGGGGCAAGGATTTTTGGCCTGTGAAAGGCACCTGCTCGCAGTTTTCTGGGCAGTTCAATATTTTTCTTACATAACCGGACTAAACCCCATCACAATCCTCACGGAACACACCCCACCCAACTTTTACTTGACGGTACAGTTAGCCAGATGGACCCTTCTTTTGCAGGGACGGACATCACCGTTAAGTGGACCAAGACCCATACTTTCTTAGCCAATAACCTTCAGTTCCCAGGCACCCCCCACGAATGTGAAATCATCCCACCGCACCACAACACAGGCTCCTTTATTGCGAAAACACCCCCCAGAAAGATAGGTAGTTCACCCCAGAGCCCCCAGCACACAGACACGTGCGCACCTTTAAGGATTTATGTGGATGGTTCTTCCACAGTATGAGACGGGAAGCGCATTACAGGATGTGGCATCTATGTTGAGGACGCGCAGGGACGTGCCCTTAAAACTACCAGGGCACTTAGGCGCCCAGGCGGCAGAACTAGCAGCCGTTGCGTATATTATAGATCACCCAGATTCCTTCCCCAGCCCAGCAGGCATATACTCGGACAGCCTCTATGTCTGCAATAGCCTTCCAGAATTCCTACCCCTGTGGAAAGCAAGAGGATTTGTTTCCGCAGACAGAAAACCCCTCCCTTCAGCCCCATTGCTCCGCCACATTTTAAAGAAAGCACAGGACAGGACCTTTGGTATTGTTAAAGTTCGCAGTCACCACCGTTCCTCCCCCCCTGGAAATGTAAAAGCCGATGCACTGGCCAAAGCAGGTTCCAGGCCTGGATATTTTTGGGCACCCCCCGAAAGCGCACCAGTGAATGCAGTTCAGGTCTCGCAGACTAATATCGAGGATTTAGTGCAGGCCCAGAACCAGAATAGCAATCTCAGGGAGATTTTGAAAGGACAATTTCCAGCACCTTACGTTAGATTTAAAAATGCACTGACCACACATGACGGTGTGGTGTTAAAAGACACCCTTTATGTGGTTCCTGAACAGGACAGGAATCAGCTTATTTGTTTATTCCATGACAGTCATGGACATCAGGGAATTGATCCCACTACAGCCCACCTCAGGCAGCTCTGTTGGTGGCCAAGTTTAAAAGAAGACGTAACGCACTACGTTGAGAATTGCCTTATCTGTGCCCAGAACAATCCGGACAGATACGCAAAGAAAGCTCAACTTAGTCACACCCGCCCTGTTAATGGCCCCTGGACTAACCTCCAGATTGATTTTATAGGACCATTGCCCCCTTGCAGGAATGGTTACAAGTACGTGTTAGTCGTCATAGACACTTTTACGAAATGGGACATTCCCATCCAGAACTCACACGGCAAAGACCACCGCAAAGATCTTAACCCACCACATCTTTACGAGATGGGGACTCCCCCGCAGCATTGAATCCGACCAAGGTTCCCATTTTACGGGACGTGTCATGAAGAACGTCCTCACGATATTTGGCATTACCCAAAAATTCCACATCGCATACCACCCCCAGTCAAGTGGTATCGTGGAGCGCAGGAATCGGACCCTAGTATCAACCCTCAGAAAAATGGTCCAACAAAACAACACCACTTGGGAGTCAGTCCTCCCTTTTGCGCTGATGTTTTTGAGAAATACTATTTCAACATCCACAGGTTACACCCCAAACACTCTCATGACCGGACGCCCCATGAAAGGCACAGAATTTTTATTAGGATTGGACTTGACCAGCCCCAAAGTGACGGCCCTCACACACGAGAACGCAGTCAAACAGTTAGTTGAAAATGTGAAAACGGCTCAGCTAGCAGCCGCAGTAAGGTTAGGTACAAGGAAGAAACAGAGCAAAGCCTGTTTTGACAAGACAGTGCATGCGACTGGGTTTGAGGTAGGACAGCAGGTCATGCTCTCAATTTACAACCCCAGCACATTCCTGTCACCAAAGTATTCGGGTCTATACTCCATTGCGGACAAAGTAAGCCCCATAGTGAATAAAATTAAGTACCCCAATGGAAAGACTGCGAGGTTCCATATTAACCAGCTTAAGGCATATGGCCCACAGTCCAACCACGCACACCACGTCATGCTCGAAGCAGCAGACCACACCCCGCCCACAGCCAACATATCCCTACCCTCCCCCAACACGTCCACCCCATCCACGGACTCGCCCTCGACTCCACCCACGACCTCTAGACTCCGCCCCGGCATGCCCACAGACAGCAGCAGCAGCGACAGCGACTGTGACTCAGAAAATAGCCACAGCACGCCTCCCTACTATCCCCAGGCAACAGGACCCACACCCAGCGAATCTGACCACGATTCGAGTGATCCCTGCCTGATCACATTCCTCAACAAACCCCACCAAAGACCACCGCCCTACGATGACGATTCCGTCCCCGCAGAACTAGACACAACCTTTTGGCACCGTGATAATTCATACAGGCTCGTCCGGAACGACGAGATGGACCCCAAATCGCACCATGCAGCTCTATCAGCCCTTATACATTCGAGAGTATGGCATCTGGGAGAAGATGACGCCTTTGAGTCTGACTCCCAAAGCGAGAACCCCTTTGCGACCCTGTTCGCAACTGATAACTGAGGTGTCCAGATGGTGTTTTAAAAAGGAACCGCTTGGGAGAAACAGTGTCCTTTCTGATGGAACCTGCAGCATGTTGTTTAATGTTGTTTGTTACTGTTATTGTTATGTGTTGTATGTAAGATCGGAAATTCTTTTCCATGGCCCCACGCCATATTTGTCGGCCGAAACGTGTGAAAACTTGCCAGCGCGCTCATCGGCAGAAACCGCTGAGAGCTTGCCAGCCCCCGTTCATAACTGCTCTTCTGGTTCGAAGGTGGAACTAATACGGCAACCCCCACGATGACTACATTTTTGCCCGTTCTTGTTGGTTGCTCAGACATGGAGAAACAGCATTGGTCTCCGCCCTGCCTGAGGACCCCCCTCTAGTCAACTACGCTCGGGTAGAGCACATATGGCATCGATCACCGTCCTACCCGGGGATTCCATCCAAATCTTACCAGTCGTGGCCCATACCACCTCATTTTGCACTTTTGGTTCAAAAAGTTTTGTTTTGTTTTCCGGCAACCCTTTGGTTGTCATCCCTATGCTATTTACATCCTCAAACATTTGGATGGTAAATCGCACAGCCTGCGAGATGGCTCGCACTGTTTCAGTATTTTTAAGCGTGTCTTGTCCTGAATATTAGGTTTAAAAAAAAATGAGGGAGTCACACATGGTGACAAATTGTAAAGGGAGAATTGGCACAAAAGGACAGACATACTAACAGACAAGATATTAACCAAGATAGTAACAGAAACTATGCTTGATCCCACAGAACTCCAGATGCCCAAGGAAAGAAAAGAAGAGAAGAGAAAGAAGAACAATAAGGACATCCTCCATGTTGAAAACCACCATTATAATGTGTATTCGGTTGCGCGCAAACGCGAACCCCCTGACCCCAACACCCCCCGGCTGTTAATGATTCACTTCCCCATAGAACCCAGAGCCCAGTAATAGGCAACACCACACCATCATGATGTGATAAGTTCATAACATGGTACACCCTTTCCTACGTAGTCGAATCCCCACTATTATTGGCGATACTCTGCAGCATCGTGCAGACTATTCACCTGAGGAAATGGCGAAGGAGAGCCTACCACGCTAGCACCCAGGTATACAGAATGAGATCCCTATTTTTGGTTTTCACCAGGCCCCCAAACCCCTTGATCTACAATAAAGACCATTTGTGTTGCATCTTTTGTAAATAAAGAAATGGAAATATTGTACACCCCTGTGCTTGACTGCAAAGCCAGAGGAAAAATGTGAATGCTGCTTTTATTTTTGTATTGTTTGGAAGATTAATATGACTGAATGTTTTAGTGAGTGTAGTTTATTGAGGACAGTTAGAGGTACCGTTTTTTAATGTTGTAATGCATGTCCCTGTTTTGACATAGCGCCACTTAGAATGTTAGTTAAAAATTTTCACTGCATAGTTATGCTCAGTGTAGAGGCCATGGAAGAGTGCTCGCTGGTTCAGGGAATGAAGACAACGCAGTTATGTGATCCTTCACGCTTCGTGTTAGGGATCACAAGGAGGGTATGTAGCCACCTGGGTTGGCCACTTCCCGACTTAAAATGGAGAACCGCAAAGACTAAAGGGAAATTCAGCCAACACAGGCAGAAACGAGCAAGTGCAGAAATCCTGTGTATTGGAACTTGTAAAAACCAGACAGCACTGAAACCAGCAGCCATCTGCATAGTAATGAGCGATTCCCAGGCACAATTGATACACTTCAGGTGAATAAGGCCAAGCCAGACTCCTCGGCGCCAGCAGGAGCCAAGACAAAGAAAGGCCAACGGACATTTAGGGACCACCCAGCGATCAGGGAACAACTCCAGTATTGGAGAAATCGATCCAAGTGATCGGAACACAGTCCAATCATTTGGAACCAGGTATGGGGTCCGCCCCAAAGGGCGGGAAGCACTTGGGGACTATAAAGTAAAGCCCCCAAGTTCAAATCGGTCTTCTTGGCAGGGTCACTCAACAACGCGCATCAACCCCTGAGAGTGAACTGCCTAAGCTGCCGCACCAACCAAGTAAGTCTCCAGTCAATGCTCGCTACGAGATAGGCGCTCCTAGCTACAAGTCCATACCAGCTTTTGAATCCTGCAGACTCAGGACCTGAACAAAAGGCCATTTGTTTCCCTGACCTGGTGGGCCAATTCCGAAGCTAAGTATAGGCCTTTTAGTGATAGAGAAATAGTCTAGAAAGTAGAGTTATATGCATACGTAGTGACTTACTGTATATAATAAATGTGTTTTGATTTGAATCTTACTAATTGGTGTGTTGAGTTATTGATCGGTACTTGAACTTGAACCTCGTGGCGGTATCACCTGGCGACTCTAGAGCAAAGGTTAAACAAACAGAGCAAATTACGAATTAAGAGCCAACCAAAAGTTAGCAACAATTGTCACAAGTAGACTTCAATGAAGTTACTGTGAAAAGCCCATATCGCATGCCACCTTTATAAAATTGTTTCCAAAATAACTTTACTGGTATATAAAAGTTTCCACATTCCAGAAGGAATGGTGGTGAAACTTTTAAGGAAAACCTTGGAATTGGACTAACCTCTTTGGTCGGGCTGCGTTTTCTGTCAAGGTGATTTACGGGACAAACCATGCCTCTCTAAAACAGGACAAAATATAAACCGCTCCTTTCAGGGTCTGCTGCTCTCATCTGGGTAATTGCACCGCTCCCTCCCACTCTTAATCCCTGTTGCTTTCTTTTAGATTTAAAAACTGAATTCAAAATTGTTAAAACAATGGATGGCTGGAAAACGTTTGCACTGAGCTTGAAAATATTAATTTTAGAATTGATATTGGTGCATTTGCAGTCCTTTGAAATTCTGCATAAGAATAAGACAACCATCACTGAAAGGGAAATGTATCCTGCGATCCAGTCTCAGTTTCATTTTGGCCTGTGAGCAGAGCGCAGCACACACAGCTCTGTTGCTGAAGTCTTCTCACCATGTGTATATATCTCCTTATGTGTCTAGTT
Source organism: Scyliorhinus torazame (assembly GCF_047496885.1). Classification (NCBI taxonomy): domain Eukaryota; kingdom Metazoa; phylum Chordata; class Chondrichthyes; order Carcharhiniformes; family Scyliorhinidae; genus Scyliorhinus; species Scyliorhinus torazame. The sequence continues at coordinate 21,692,405 of NC_092709.1, read as the reverse complement.
TAAAGAAATGAACCCACAACATGTTTACACAACCCTTATGAGTGATTGGTGCCTTTATATCAGTATAGAAACTCAACACTAAGCAGTTAATGTTAAATATAAATAAGTGAATTACGTTCTTAATCAAATTATTGGTGTGCTAAGATATCCTGCCTGACCTGCTGAGCACCTGCAGCATTTTTATTTTTTATTTCAGATTTCCAGCACCTGCAGTATTTTGATTTTGAATGTATCATTGTTCACAGATATTTCCAAGTCTTTACATCTTTCACCTTTAGTTCTGCTGCTACCCAAGGAACTGAAATTGTTCCTTCGCGAAAACCTGCCAAATTATGAAGGAAATGAGCTTGACTCTTTCCCTTTAGTTTAAGAGTCAATTCAGTTACTGAGTGATGGGAGCAGATTCCCAGTTATGGATTGGGCCCACAATCAGATTGCACACTGAATGCAAAAAAACCTCCCAACTGACTTCACAGAGACAGAATCGAAGATAATGAACACCGAGACAAGGAAAGAGTTGGAAGAAGCAATGACCAGAAGAGGAGATGAAGGAGATACAGATGCATGGGAAGTGTAGGGAGGGAATTCCAGAGGCTGGTAGGGAAACACAGGGTACGAAGCGATGGGAGGATGTACAAGAGGTTGGGGCGATTTGCTCAAGAGGGAACAAAATCCCCATGCAAGCGCGTTTAGCTGCGTGTTTCCCGCACTCGCAGTGCTGAGAAACACATGGCTGTTCAACGCGACTTACGTTTAATAAGGTGTCTGAACGAGGAGCGCGAGGCCGCGCATTGCCCCATTTTTTACAACAGGGAAAATCCAAGGCCCCCAAAAGAATCCCCGACCTCCCCCCAGTACGAACGCAAGAACCAAGCTACACAGGTGGCACCAGCAGTGCCAGGGCACCACCCTCTCCAAAGGGTATGCAGCTGGGGCTTCCGATGCCTGCGAGACCCTCACGACTGTCATTTCCATCTGGTCCCCATTTATGGAGACCAGTGCTGAACGGCGCCCGCCCGAGGTCACTGAGATGAAGGGGTTGAATCCCAAAGCCTCAGGTACCTCAGGAACCTGCACAGTAGAGTGAGACTCACTGCCTCGCTCTAATATGCAGATTTGCTAAAAAATGATCCCGCCCATTGTGGGGGGGATTCTCATCGGAACGTCTCGTTAGGTTGCATTGAATGTCGCGAGGTGTTGCGAGCCGGGTAGATCCCGGGAGCGGGATCTCCCGGCTTTCATCGGCCACGCTGCGCCACGGCGAGCTGCTTTTCCAGTGTAGTGTGGCTGGAAGATCGCGCCCAGAGAGTTTGGAGGTACTTGTAGGGCTGGAATATTTGAAGTGGCGGCTGAGACAACAAAAGGATTTAAGCACAAGGATGGGAATTAGAAATGAGAACTCTTAAGGATTACTCCAAGCCAATGTAGATCATCAAGCTCAGGGTGAGAACCGAAGGTCTTCATTGCCATTGAGACAAAGCGTTGGGACCAGTTAATCAATAACAATGTGCTGAGATAGACAAAGACATTGAGTAAAGTTATATCTCCATTATTCAAGATAGGTTAGCGAATCAATCCCTTTGTAGTGAGTGCTGCATTATGCCACAGGGAACTGCTGTGAGTTACCTTCATGGGGTATTCAGATATACGGAGGGGCAAATAACTTTTCAGCTAAGTTTATTTCCACATGGTGATTCAACTACAACATTAACTTTATATTTATTTAGTGCCTTTAACATAATGAAATGTTCCAAGAGACTTCACGGGGGTATTACAAGACAAGGTATGACACTGAGCCACAAGGAGAACCTTGGTCAATGAGGTAGATTTTATTGGAACATCTTAAAGTGATGTTGCTCGTTTTAGCCTTAGTTTAATTGCTCTTATTCTGTCACCTTTGCTCTTGAGTCGCCAGGTATCTTTCTGATACCGCCACGTGGTTCAAGTCCAAGTAATGATTAATAATCCAACACACCGCTTAGTAAGAGTTAAATCAACGCTCATTTATTATATACAGCAATTAATACTTATACATTAATTCTACCTCTAAGCTACTTCCGACAACTAACAGGACAATACTTAACTTTGGAAATGGCCCACCAGGTCAGGGAAACGAATGGCCTTTTGAATGGGTTCTGAGCCTGCGGGATTCAAAGCTGGTACAGGTCGATAGTCAGGAGTGTCTATCCAGTATCAGGCTGACTTCCGGGTGCGGCGATGACCAGCTGAGTCGCACGTTTCGGCAGCTCCCTGTGAAACGGACTTTTGGGCTCTTGATAGGAGCCCCAACGGCAATTGTGATGGCTAAAAACACTGTGCGGTAAACCAGAAGGGAATCCCCCCTGGATACGGATGGAAAAAGGAGGAGAAAGTGGCCAGATTGCAGTGGATCCTTGAGAACAGCGGCAAGGAAGGCAAGCAAAAACCAAGATGGCGTCGGAAGGTGGCAGTTTAACATGGGGCCCTGAACAACAAGAGTTCTTGAAATGCTGTGTGGAAGAGATCAAAAAGGAAATGAAGAAAGAGCTGTTGGCCCCGATACTACAGGCGATCGAAGGGCTAAAGGAGGAACAAAAGACCCAGGAGCGGGAGCTTCGGGTCGTGAAGGCAAAGGCAGCCGAGAATGAGGACGACATACAGGGCCTGGTGGTGAAGACGGAGACGCAGGAGGCACATCAGAAACGATGTGTGGAAAGGTTGGAGGCACTGGAAAACAACGCAAGGAGGAACAACCTGAGGATTCTTGGTCTTCCTGAAGGTGTGGAGGGAGCGGACGTCGGGGCATATGTGAGCACGATGTTGCACTCGTTAATGGGAGCGGAGGCCCTGGCGGGTCCGTTGGAGGTGAGGGAGCATACCGAGTGATGGCGCGAGGACCGAGAGCAGGAGAAATTCCCAGAGCCATAGTGGTGAGATTCCTCCGTTTTAAGGATAGAGAAATGGTCCTTAGATGGGCGAAGAAAACTCGGAGCAGTAAATGGGAGAACGCGGTGATCCGCGTTTATCAAGACTGGAGTGCGGAGGTGGCGAGAAGGAGGGCGAGCTTTAATCGGGCCAAGGCGGTGCTTCATAAAAAGAAGATAAAATTTGGAATGCTGCAACCGGCAAGACTGTGGGTCACATATCGAGGGAGGCACCACTACTTTCAGACGGCGGATGAAGCGTGGACTTTTATTGTGGAAGAAAAACTGGAATGAGCGGGTTATTAAAAATTACGTTCGAACAAAGTGGTGGGGCGAATGTGGGGGGCAAAGAGGGGTTTTATGTACTAATCCTGCGATGTGGTAACTTTTCTCTCTCCCACAGGTGGTGATGAGGGGAGGACGGGAGGTGGAGGAGATGGGGTGTTGGCCATTGGGGGCGGGGCCAAGGGAGAAGCGCGGGCTTGGTTCCCGCGCTATGATAATCATGGCGGGAATAGAGAAGCAGGAAGGAGGGGCGTCGCACGGTGCGAGCCGAGGTCACGGGGGGAAGCCGAGGTCAGCCAGAGTTTGCTGACTTCTGGGAGCAACATGGGGGGAGTAATTACGCTAGCGGGGGATCTAGCGGGGGGGGTGGGAGGGGGGAATTACTGGGTTGCTGCTGCTGGGGAGAGGGGGGAGCTGGTATGGGAGAGGATGGGCGGGGGGGCACCGCCTGGGGGAGATACAGCTGCGTGGGAACCGGGTGAGGAGCTGGAAAAAGGTGATGGCTAATCGACAAGGGGGGGGGGTAGGAAGCCCCCCAACTCGGCTGATCACGTGGAACGTGAGAGGGCTGAACGGGCCGATAAAGAGGGCACGGGTACTCGCACACCTTAAGAAACTTAAGGCAGATGTGGTTATGTTACAGGAAACGCACCTGAAACTGATAGACCAGGTTAGGCTACGCAAAGGATGGGTGGGGCAGGTGTTCCATTCGGGGCTGGATGCGAAAAACAGGGGGGTGGCTATATTAGTGGGGAAGCGGGTAATGTTCGAGGCAAAGACTATAGTGGCGGATAACGGGGGCAGATACGTGATGGTGAGTGGCAAACTACAGGGGGAGACGGTGGTTTTGGTAAACGTATATGCCCCGAACTGGGATGATGCCAATTTTATGAGGCGGATGCTAGGACGCATTCCGGACCTAGAGATGGGAAAGCTGATAATGGGGGGAGATTTTAATACGGTGTTGGAACCAGGGCTGGATAGGTCGAAGTCCAGGACTGGAAGGAGGCCGGCAGCAGCCAAGGTACTTAAAGATTTTATGGAGCAGATGGGAGGTGTAGACCCGTGGAGATTTAGCAGACCTAGGAGTAAGGAGTTCTCGTTTTTCTCCTATGTCCATAAAGTCTACTCGCGAATAGACTTTTTTGTGCTGGGTAGGGCATTGATCCCGAAGGTGAGGGGAACGGAGTATACGGCTATAGCCATTTCGGATCACGCTCCACACTGGGTGGACTTGGAGATAGGGGAGGAAACAGGAGGGCGCCCACCCTGGAGAATGGACATGGGACTAATGGCAGATGAGGGGGGGGTGTCTAAGGGTGAGGGGGTGCATTGAAAAGTACTTGGAACTCAATGATAATGGGGAGGTCCAGGTAGGAGTGGTCTGGGAGGCGTTGAAGGTGGTGGTTAGAGGGGAGCTGATATCAATAAGGGCACATAAAGGGAAGCAGGAGAGTAAGGAACGGGAGCGGTTGCTGCAAGAACTTTTGAGGGTGGACAGACAATATGTGGAAGCACCGGAGGAGGGACTGTACAGGGAAAGGCAAAGGCTACATGTAGAATTTGACTTGCTGACTACAGGCACTGCAGAGGCACAATGGAGGAAGGCACATGGTGTACAGTACGAATATGGGGAGAAGGCGAGCAGGTTGCTGGCACACCAATTGAGGAAAAGGGGAGCAGCGAGGGAAATAGGGGGAGTGAGGGATGAGGAAGGAGAGATGGAGCGGGGAGCGGAGAGAGTGAATGGAGTGTTCAAGACATTTTATAAAAAATTATATGAAGCTCAACCCCCGGATGGGAGGGAGAGAATGATGGGCTTCTTGGATCGGCTGGAATTTCCCAAGGTGGAAGAGCAAGAAAGGGTGGGACTGGGAGCACAGATCGAGGTAGAAGAAGTGGTGAAAGGAATTAGGAGCATGCAGGCGGGAAAGGCCCCGGGACCGGATGGATTCCCAGTCGAATTCTATAGAAAATATGTGGACTTGCTCGCCCCGGTACTGACGAGGACCTTTAATGAGGCAAAGGAAAGGGGACAACTGCCCCCGACTGTGTCTGAAGCAACGATATCGCTTCTCTTAAAGAAGGAAAAGGACCCGCTACAATGCGGGTCCTATAGACCTATTTCCCTCCTAAATGTAGATGCCAAGGTCCTGGCCAAGGTAATGGCAATGAGAATAGAGGAATGTGTCCCGGGGGTGGTCCACGAGGACCAAACTGGGTTTGTGAAGGGGAGACAGCTGAACACGAATATACGGAGGTTGTTAGGGGTAATGATGATGGCCCCACCAGAGGGAGAAATGGAGATAGTAGTGGCGATGGATGCCGAGAAAGCATTTGATAGAGTGGAGTGGGATTATTTGTGGGAGGTGTTGAGGAGATTTGGTTTTGGAGAGGGGTATGTTAGATGGGTGCAGCTGTTGTATAGGGCCCCAGTGGCGAGCGTGGTCACGAATGGACGGGGATCTGCATATTTTCGGCTCCATAGAGGGACAAGGCAGGGATGCCCTCTGTCCCCATTATTGTTTGCACTGGCGATTGAGCCCCTGGCGATAGCGTTGAAGGGTTCCAAGAAGTGGAGGGGAGTACTTAGGGGAGGAGAAGAACACCGGGTATCTTTGTATGCGGACGATTTGCTACTATACGTGGCGGACCCGGCGGAGGGGATGCCAGAAATAATGCAGATACTTGGGGAGTTTGGGGATTTTTCAGGGTATAAATTGAACATGGGGAAAAGTGAGTTGTTTGTGGTGCATCCAGGGGAGCAGAGTAGAGAAATAGAGGACCTACCGTTGAGGAAGGTAACAAGGGACTTTCGTTACCTGGGTATCCAGATAGCTAAGAATTGGGGCACATTGCATAGGTTAAATTTAACGCGGTTGGTGGAACAGATGGAGGAGGATTTCAAGAGATGGGATATGGTATCCCTGTCACTGGCAGGGAGGGTGCAGGCGGTTAAGATGGTGGTCCTCCCGAGATTCCTCTTTGTGTTTCAGTGCCTCCCGGTGGTGATCACGAAGGCTTTTTTTAAAAGGATTGAAAAGAGCATCATGGGTTTTGTGTGGGCCGGGAAGACCCCGAGAGTAAGGAAGGGATTCTTACAGCGTAGCAGGGATAGGGGGGTGCTGGCACTACCGAGCCTAAGTGAGTATTATTGGGCTGCTAATATTTCAATGGTGAGTAAGTGGATGGGAGAGGAGTAGGGAGCGGCGTGGAAGAGATTAGAGAGGGCGTCCTGTAGGGGGACTAGCCTACAGGCTATGGTGACAGCCCCATTGCTGTTCTCACCGAGGAACTACACCACAAGCCCGGTGGTGGTGGCTACACTGAAGATTTGGGGACAGTGGAGACGGCATAGGGGAAAGACTGGAGCCTTGGGGGGGTCCCCGATAAGAAACAATCATAGGTTTGCCCCGGGGGGAATGGATGGGGGATATGTAATGTGGCAAAGAGCAGGAATAACGCAACTGAAAGATCTGTTTGTGGATGGGAAGTTTGCGAGTCTGGGAGCGCTGACCGAGAAATATGGGTTGCCCCAAGGGAATGCATTCAGGTATATGCAACTGAGGGCTTTTGCGAGGCAACAGGTGAGGGAATTCCCGCAGCTCCCGACACAAGAGGTGCAGGACAGAGTGATCTCAAAGACATGGGTGGGGGATGGTAAGGTGTCAGATATATATAGGGAAATGAGGGACGAAGGGGAGACTATGGTAGATGAACTAAAAGGGAAATGGGAAGAAGAGCTGGGGGAGGAGATCGAGGAGGGGCTGTGGGCAGATGCCCTAAGCAGGGTAAACACGTCGTCCTCGTGTGCCAGGCTAAGCCTGATTCAGTTTAAGGTATTACACAGGGCACATATGACTGGAGCACGGCTCAGTAAATTTTTTGGGGTGGAGGATAGGTGTGCGAGGTGCTCGAGAAGCCCAGCGAATCATACCCATATGTTTTGGTCATGCTCGGCACTACAGGGGTTTTGGATGGGGGTGACAAAGGTGCTTTCAAAAGTAGTAGGAGTCCGGGTCGAACCAAGCTGGGGGTTGGCTATATTTGGGGTTGCACAAGAGCCGGGAGTGCAGGAGGCGAGAGAGGCCGATGTTTTGGCCTTTGCGTCCCTAGTAGCCCGGCACAGGATATTGCTAATGTGGAAAGAAGCCAAGCCCCCGGGGGTGGAGACCTGGATAAATGACATGGCAGGGTTTATAAAGCTAGAGCGGATTAAGTTCGTCCTAAGGGGGTCGGCTCAAGGGTTCACCAGGCGGTGGCAACCGTTCGTCGAATACCTCGCAGAAAGATAGACGGAATGGGAAAAAGAAGGCAGCAGCAGCAGCCCAGGATCGGGGGGGGGGGGGGGGGGGAGGGGGAGGGGGGTGGGGGGGGGGGGAGGAGGAACCAGAAGGACTCTCAGGGTTGTTAATATATACTGTATAGTATGTATAGGTCGTTGCTACAGATAATTATATATTGGACTGTTAAATTATATTTTTGGAGAGTGTTACTTGTGACAAGGCAGTTGCCAATTAGGGCTAGTTTTCATTTTTGTTATTTATTATTTATTCATTTTTTGTTTATAAAATAGGTCATTGTTATTTGTGTTGTTATAATATTGTGTAAAGGATGCACAATGTACTGTGTTGGTTGACCAAAAATTTTCAATAAAATATTTAATAAAAAAAAAAGGAGTGTCTATCCGGTAGCGATCGTTGGAGTAAGACTTATGTTCTCTTGCGGCGGTTGTAGAGGGTCTCGAAGGGTGCAGCCGGGAGAAGAAGGGAAGAAGGGTCGATTTGAACTTGGCCCCTATTCTTATAGTCCTCAGGGGCTTCCCGCCTCTCGGGGCGGACCTTGTACCTGGTTCCAAGTGATTGGACTTGGTCCCAATCACTTGGTTCGATATTCTCCAATGCTGGGGCGATTCATTGATCGGGGGGTGGTCGTTTACCTCTCTTTGTGTCAGCTCCTGCTGGCGCCGAAAAGTCTGGGTCGGCTTTGTGTTACTAATTTGTAGCATATTGTTCCCGGGATTGCTACTTTATATGCAGATGGCTGGGGTGTTGTTATGTTGATGGCTGCAGGTATCGATTCAGTCTGGCTTCCCCAGAGGCGAATACACTGTTTTACCTGCAGCTGTCTTTTTGAGTCCTGTTGGCTGATTTTCCCATCAGCCTCTTCCGTTCGCCATTTTAAATCGGGGTTTGGCTATTCTAATCGGGAGTTAGCCATTTTACATGGCTACAGTGAGTTACAGAGATGGAGGGAGGGAATTACAGAACTTTGGTACCTAGGTAACTGAAGACATGCCCACCAATGGTGGAGCAATCATGATTGGGAAAACACAAGAGGCCAGAATTCAAGGTTATCTTAGAGCGTCGAGGGGTTGGAAGAGATCACAGAGATAGAGAAGGGCATGTGAATGATTGTGAATTTCGGAACCATGCTGAGAGGTTCAGACAAATCACAGGAAGTAGAAACAGCCAAGCTACAGAGCAAGGGAAGACGTTTCTGATTGTTCCTTCATCATCTCTCCACCACGCTTTCGCAGAGCCAGGCCCAACGGGTGAATCCCGTGAGAGCCCCAAATTGATCTCCACGCCGGGCCGACCGCCAGTCACCCGTCTTGCTCCGCCCAGCACGTGTGGGTCTCACCCTCGTTGGGCGTGATCCAGATCAGCTTATTTAAATGAGCCGTTCGGGTGCCAGGGTAGCACTGCTGGGGTGCCAGGGGTACTCCAGGGTCCTAGGCCAACAGTGCCAAGATGCCCAGGTGCCAGGTTAGCAGGGGCCGGGCCCAGGGGGACCATGCCCATTAGAGGTAGGTTGAAGGGGTGGGGGGACCATGACAAGGTTGGGGAGCGGAGGGAGGCTAGAACAAAAGGGGAGCTTGAAAGGCAGGGGTATAGAGATCGGGGCTGCCGTTTAAAATGACGCCCTGATCTGTGAGGAGCTAGTCGAGCAGGCGAGCACAGCTCCCAGTGCAGGAAATCACTAAAGTGTGGCTTCGGTGGGGAGAAACTCCCGGAGGCCCAAAAAAACGGCAAAGTGCCGGTGAACAGCGGGGTGAATCTCGGCGCTGCAGCCGCCAACAAACACCCCGCCAAATATGCACAAATGTGGAGTTTGATATATGTCCACTGAATCGTGCCCATTGACTCCAGTGCCGAGTCTAAATGTTACTGGGCTGGAGTGACAAATAGGCCAGACTGGGTAAGCACAGCAGATGTTCTTCCTGGTGAATAAGTAAGGGTTTTTTCAGCAATCCAAGAGTTATAGAGTCATAGAGGTCCTCAAAACAGGAAAGGCCGTTCCATGGTAACTTTTACTGAGAAAACTTCTGTTCTGATCAGTTCTGATGTAGCTCATTTTAAGATGTGTAGAATGGGACAAGACCATGGACAGGCCTCAGTTAGAATACTGTATCCAGTTTTGGTGGATATTATTGAGCCCTTTGTTACGGTGCAGGTAAGGGCTGGTAGTACCATTCCTATTGAAGCACCTTTGTTATCAGGATAGATTTACATTTTGGAACAATGTAAACTGAAGAATGATTTGATCGAGGTTTATAAGGTAAGGAATGGTTTTTCATGACATAACTAGGTTAGCGAGGGTCAGAGGTCACAATTTCAAATCATATTAAGTCAGATCTAGGTTAAATGTTAGGAGGTGGCGTTTTTCCTCAGGAATGGGTGTCCAATTTGTACAATAGATGCCGATTCCATGAATTTCGTCAAGTGAGAGGTGGGCCTTTTTACAGATTGGAGTGGATATTACCTTGAACAAAAGGTGCTTCATCAAAATTTAGGTCTCCTAATTTGCTAAGAGGATTGGAAAGGATAAAAGCAAATTACTGCGGACGCTGGAATCTGAAACCAAAAGAGAAAATGCTGGAAAATCTCAGCCGGTCTGGCAGCATCTGTAAGGAGAGAAAAGAGCTAATGTTTCGAGTCCAGGTGACCCTTTGTCAAAGCTAAAAGGTAGAGAAAGTGGGAGATATTTATATGTAGGGTGAGGGAATGAAAGATGAGTCATAGCCACAGAAACCAAGGGAAAAGAGTGCTAATGGCAGAACCCAGAGAGGTTAAAAGGTGTGAAAGGCCAAACAGCAGAGAAACTAAAATCAGAGGATAATCTGTGACAGATGCTAGGATTGGAAAGGAATTTCCCCGGTCTCATTTGCCCAAATTGGCCCGAGATTTTATCCAGTTTTTGGCTTCTCCCAGGAAATCAATGATTTTTGGGTGAGTTTGGGAGCGCGCATATTGTGATGCACAAATGGTGTGGGGCAGGCTGGATGAACTAGCGACTTTTCCTTCCCGTTATTTGTCACATGTTCGTGGAATAGTCATTGCCTCCCTACCGTCAGTCCAAAGATATTCCCCCATCAACTTATGGTTTGTATCATAAAACACGTGTTTTTTTCTTCAGTTCATTCAGCACCTCGCGTGCGGGCGAAGAAATTGGGCCCATGAGAGAGAGCCTGAGTGCAGTTCTTCCCCAGCACGTCAAGGTGGGGAGCCGGGGAGATTCGAAAATAGAAACTGTGCCTAAACTGCAAGACAAAGAGGATCACTTGTGCGCTGACAATCTGGTAGTCATCATAGAATACTGAGATGCTGAGATACCTCAGCTTAACGGTTAACAATTAACTCCTGCTTCTTTCGGTGTGCCGCAATGTCCCTTTGTAGAAGCTGGTGACTTGTCCAAATGTGTAATTGATGTGGCCCACCGAATGTGTGTGCTGGCTGTGGCTGCCATCTTCAAACTCAACAGCGCAATTCTTCCACAATATATAATGGAAAAGTCAATATTTTATTCCAAAATATGTTTGTGGGATCTGACTGACATGCTGAAGTGACATGATGAAGCAGGAATGAAATTATCTCATTAAAAAAAAATTCTGTGGTAATATCTTTCCTTTCTTATTTTGCATTCCATCTGTAATCAATTAAGAGGTTTAGCGTAAATATATTTATCTTTCCTACTGGTGATAGACTGCATTGTAGCCTAATATAAAAGTTGCAAATACGGTATGCATTAAAATATTCAGCAGGGTGGGTCTCATTTTATTTTTTTACATGACAGCTTTAACATCTCAAACTTAAACAATTTCCAATTAGATATAAAGAGGGATGTATGCTCGGTTGGTGCTTGCTGTATACACTTACCCAATGACTGAAGAAAAGAAAGAACATACCAAACATAGAATTCATACAGTTCAGAAGGAGGCCATTCAGCCCATCGAGTCTGCACCGACCTCCGAAAGACCACCCTACCTAAGCCCAATCCCCCACCCTATCCCCGTAGCCCCACCTAACCATTGGACACTTGGGGGCAATTTAGCATGGTCAATCCGTCTAACCTACACCTCTTTGGGCTGTGGAAGGAAACCGGAGGAAACCCACGCAGACACAGGGAGAATGTGCAAACACCGCATAGGCAGTCAGCCGAGGTCGGAATCGAACTTGGGTCCTTGTTGCAGTGAGGCAGCAGTGCTAACCACCGTGCCACCGCCCCTAAAAAGGAACTTCCATATATTTAGCTCCTTTCATGACTTCACGATGTCCCATGATCCTTCACAGCCAGCAAAGTACTTTTGAGATGCTGTGTCTGTCATTGGAGTGATGGGTCAGTGGAATTGTCACTGGGTTAGAATCCAGATGCCCAGGCTAATGCTTTGCGATGTGGTTTCAAATCCTGCTAGGACTGTTGGCAGGGTTTGATCATTAAATTAAATTAATTAATAAAAGTCTGGAATTGAAGGTTAGTCTCAGTAATGGGCTGGATGTTATCAGGAGTGCATTCCCCGCACCTCCAGCTACCCACCCCCCAACCCAGACAGAAACATTGTCTGATATATATGGAGCACAGGCTATTAATATTAAGAGCAGCAGCAATACAATGCAGTGTTAGTTTGTGTGTGTCCTTTACATGGTCCCACCATCACTATTAAACAGACCAGAGAATACAAATTTAACTTTATCAATACCATGCAATATTGTTAATTTGACAGGAACATTTCCTATTGGCTATACTCGTGCAGATACTAACACTGATTTTGGTGATTGCCTTGACCCCCATTTACATATCCTGCACCATTTGAACACAGTGACAGTAAATTCATATTTTGGGGGAATGTTTCAATACTTGCGACCCAGATAAACTGCGCAAGTTCCTTTCCATTCTGTAGAAGAATTAGAAGACCTTCTCCTGCCAGGGTACATGATATTATTCAATGTAATTATTTCATACAAGGGGTGCAATTGAATTCTATTTTATCAGTAGTCTCACAGGGTAAAAAGGTCAAATGTCTCCTGAGCAACAAAGTGGAATGTTTCAACAACATAGATCTTCACTGTCAGTGAGAAGCATTGGAGTCCTCAGGTGTCTTTGAGTGAAATCTCTTTTAAGAGGCCAGAATCCAAAGACTAAATGGTTCACAATGGCACCTGTGTGTTCTTGATCAGCAAGTCTGAAGACTGCTGATTGCTGCTTCTCACTGCAATTTTCAATATCTACTATGCAACACAACTTTATCACAATAATTCAATACCTCAAAAATCTCATAAAAGCATTAAGTTAGAGCGGGACAATAGGTAATCAAACAAAAGGACAAGATTGAAGACAGTGGAAAGGAATCCTAGATTTTACAGTGCAGAAGGAGGCCATTTGGCCCATCGAGTCTGCACCGGCTCTTGGAAAGAGCTCCCTACCCAAGCCAACACCACCCTATCCCCATAACCCAGTAACCCCACTCAACCAACACTAAGCACAATTTTGGACACTAAGGGCAATTTAGCATGGCCAATCCACCTAACCTGCACATCTTTGGACTGTGGGAGGAAACCGGAGCACCCGGAGGAAACCCACGCACACACGGGGAGAACGTGCAGACTTCGCACAGACAGTGACCCAAGCCGGGAATCGAACCTGGGACCCTGGAGCTGTGAAGCAATTGCGTTAACCACTATGCTACCGTGCTGCCATGAATCCTGAGAAATATGTGCAGGATAAACCAGGTTATTGATCCACTGTGAACCCATTACGCACTGCTGTCCTGGTGACTTCACCCCACGAAGCCTGCTCACAGTAAACCTTTATTAGAAACAGAATAAACATAACTACAGCCATGATTCCACCCTCTGTTTACAAGATAATTATGGTTGGCAAAGGCCAACGAACCCATATCATCTCATCCATCCCAGAATGATATTCATATTAGGAAGAGGAGTAGACCATTCCATTCCTCGAGCTTGCTCTGACAGTTGATAACAGTGTCTACATTATGCCAGCGACTACAACTAAAAAGTACTTAATTGGCTGTAAGGCAATTTGAGGCAACCTGAAAGGTGTATAAATGTAGGTTTTGCCTTTCTTTCATTACACACGTTTGCAGGAGGCAGAGTGACTATATCAATGGTGAAATGGGAGGCCCAATGCTGACTCTCTAAGGATAATTAATAACAGAGCAATCAACAGATTTTAGGAAAGTGGCTACAAAGAAATTGTTACATTTACAAAACGATTCAACTCTGCAGCCAATGCAACCTTACCATTCTGACTTCTCTGGCACCAACCCACAATATACCATAAGTGGCTTTTGCTTTTACGCTAATGACACTATCCCCAGGAATTTCCAATCGGACATTTACCAGCAGCATAGGAAAAATATAGATTGAATTTTTGATCCGGAGTTTTCAGGGAAGAATGATATAAGGTACACAAATTCAGCACAGCCTTAATTCAGGAACTGAATGGTTTCCCCTGCCCCCCAGAAACTACCAAACAAATTACACTGTACACCTTGAATTTACAGCCTAGAATTGAAAAATATAATTAATAAATAAGAAACTTCAACATCAAAAAAAGTGACAACCCACCCATCCCTGCCACCCCCACCCCATGCCATGCAACCCCTGCTACCCATCGCTCAAAAAACCTCAAACTGTCCCCACTCCTCCAACACCCCCAAACTACTCACCACACCTCCAGGCACCCCCAACCTACCACCCACCTCTCCAACACCCCCCCCCCCCCCCACAACCACATCCCAACCCACAACAGCTCCCCAACCTTCCTCCATCCCAGAAACACCCCACCAACCTCCCTCTCCACCCCTCCAACACCCACAAAGCTTCCTGAAGAGTCGGAAGCAGCAGTGCAGCAATATAGTGAAATTGACACTGACAGACCACCTTCTGAAACATCAGAACTCAGCCTGAAGGTTCCAATGTATTTTTAAGTCTGTCTTTCAGCTCTGTCTCTGGATGCTCAGGCTTGGAGTCAACAAGAAACTCTATTTAGAGTAATAAGTTGGGGCCCCACCCATCTGCCCTCCCTCTAGAGCCCCAGTGCCTGGCACTGCTTGTACCCCCCTCCCCCCCCACAACCAACCCCCCCCCACCCCCCACCCCTCCTCCCAATTTCCTCGGGCCCTGGGACTTGCAATTCCATCTGGGGGGGAAATCGCACCTTAGAGAGGTGTCGGCCAGTCAACGCCATGCTTGAATGGTAGCCATTGAGGTGGGGGTTGGGGGGACGGGGACGCCAGGGTTTAAGAGGCTGGGAGGGAGGGTTAAAAGGTGGAGGGTATGGTTATGACAGGCACATGGAACCCTCCTTTTCTACCCAACGGGACACTGCACAGTAAAAGCCGCTGGGCTTCGAGCCTTGACTTCGTCTTTCCCTGCAGCATGTAAAATAGCAGCAGAGGTAGAATGAGGCCCTTCAGCGGCCATTATTTGGGTCATTGAAAGACCTCAATAAGCCTAACAGTGGGGCTGCCTGTCACCTTTCCCCACCCACGGTAATGTGCAAGACAGGTCAAGGGTGTGTGCAAAGGCCGCTCATTTCTCTTATGAGCTCCGCCCCTCCAAACCTCACCACATTCAAATACATGGGTGGAGGCTGTAAACTCCAGCCCCAGGAAACTATCATCAATTGTTTTTAAAATCCTTTTGGTTCTCTGAGGACTACATGCGACTCCAGCAATGTAGTTGACCCTTAATTACCCTTTCAAATAGTCCAGTAAGTCGCACAGCTGCACCAAACCATGACACAACGACTGCAAGAAACATAGAAAATAGGATCAGGAGGAGGCCATTCAGTCCTTCGAGCCTGCTCCGCCATCTTCTCAAGGGAAATTAAGGATGGGCAATAAATGCAGGCCTAGCCAACGATGCACACATCCCGTCAAACAATTAAAAAAATGTTTTGGAGTTGTTTCAGCGCAGAATGACGGTGATCTGAGTGAATAATGCAAGAGTGAGTCCAACAGCAATCCTTCCTCAGTGTGAGGCGAGGGTGCAGTGAGAAAGCCCTGCCACACAATGTGTTATATTCACCTGTTTTCCAGCCATGACCTTTTCACAACCATGAAGCAAGAAGTGAACATTCAAAAAAACCATTGTGAGCCGCCAAATTTCTGGACCTGTGGAAGGCAAAACACTGGAATTGATAATAATTTGTCAGTGTCACAAGTAGGCTTACATTAAGACTGCAATGAAGTTACTGTGAAAAGCCCCTAGTCGCCACACTCCGGCGCCTGTTCGGGGACAGAGGGAGAATTCAGAATGTCCAATTCACCTAACAGCACGTCTTTCGGGACTTGTGGGAGGAAACCGGAGCGCCCGGAGGAAACCCGCACAGACACGGGGAGAACGGGCAGACTCCGCACAGACGGTGACCCAAGCCGGGAATTGAACCCACTGGTGTTGGATCTGAAAACCTGAAGTTTCATTGCCCATTGATCCTCAACACCAATGGCTATAAGCATTCAAAAGAAGTGCCGTCCTGATGAAACGGGGGAGGAATTTTTACCATCGCGGCCAGTAGGAAACGAGAGAGGGAAACGGATTAACTGCCGGTTTGACATCACCCGCGTTTTGATTTCTATTGACTGCAACCAAGAGTAAAGCCAGCTGAGAAGTGACCCGAGTGCCTGGTCCAATCCTGTCAGCTTCCCACTCTGCGAGCTCGGATAAAATGACCCCATAACATGTCATCAAAATACTGCCCGACAGAGTTCCGAGAGCCTTGGTGCATCGCTAACAAGCCATTCGACAGTCGGTCCTACACGGGCAACTGAGATATTGAAAAAAATTGCAGTTGTGCTCCACCTTATCGTGTTCTCCAAACATCTCAAGTGGCTTTTCACGGCCAGTGGATTCGTTTTGAATAGTGGTCACTGCTGTTTGGGAATCAACCTGCACACAGCAAGGTCCCACAAACAGCCAATGGGATAAATAACCAGCTAATCAATGATTTAGTGGCGTTCATTAAGGGACCTGGGTTAGAGGTTTATACCTCTCATTGAATGGATTTTTACACTCACTGCAACAGGCAGATAACGCCTCACTTCAACACCTCACCTAAACGTCCGCGCCTGTGGCAAAGAGGCACTCCCTCAGCACTGTGCTGCCATCTTAGCCTGGGTTATGCTCTCATACGTAATGGGGTGTGAACACACAAACTTCTCACTTGAGGCCAAGCTGTTACTCCAAGGGGACTGCCATTTCATGTGGAAGGTGACATTTCCCAACTGAAGCTCGCGATGATTTGTTCAACTTTTAATTTCAGCACAGGTTTTATCCAGACCGACACTGTTCTTTCAATTGCCTACAAGAAATGGACAAAATTATTCGCAGAAACTTTGATTGTCATCTTGAGAATTGAGTGGGCAGTTTGGTTCAAAAGTGCTGACAGCCTCTCTCCATTGGTTTTCCTTCAGGATATGGGCATTGCAGGCAAGCCTGGCATTTATCGACAGTCCCAGTGGATTGTCATAGAACCATAGAATCCGTACAGTGCAGAAGGAGGCCATTCAGCCCATCGAGTCTGCACCGACTCTCTGAAAGAGCGCCCTACTGAGACCCACTCGCTTGCCTGACCCCTGTAACCGCACCTAACCTGCACATCTTGGACTGTAGGAGGAAACCAGAGCACGCGGTCCACAGCAGACGCTATCTCCCTGGCCCTACACTCATCCTTGGAGCATCTCAACAACAAGGACTCCTATATCAGACTCCTGTTCATCAGCTACAGCTCCACCTTCAGTACCATAATCCCAGCCAAGTTCATATCTAAACACCAAAACCTCGGACTTGGCTCCTCCCCCTGCAACTGGATCCTCGACTTCCTGACCCATAGACCACAATCAGTAAGGATAAACACCTCCTCCACCATAATCCTCAATACCGGGACCCCCACAAGGTTGCGTACTTAGCCCCCTACTATACTCCTTCTATACACACGACTGTGTGGCAAAGTTCGGCTCCAACTCCATCTACAAGTTTGCTGATGACACAACCGTTGTGGGTCAGATCTCGAACAACAATGAGGCAGAGTACAGGAAGGAGATAGAGAACCTAGTGGAGTGGTGTATCAACAACAATTGCCCCTCAATGTCAGCAAAACTAAGGAGCTGGTCATTGACTTCAGGAAGCAAAGCAGTGCTAACCACTGTGCCACCATGCCACCCCATGCCATTCTTTGTGCATTCATTGTAATGGTTTGATACAACAGAACTGTTTCTTAGACCACTTTCAGAGGCCAGTTAAGAGTCAGATAAAGATTAATTCAGCAGGTTTCATTCCCCATAGGGCATCTGTGAGTCACTTCCCACTCGATGGCATCCCATCCCCCACCTTCAACATCCACCCCATTCCCCACCTTCAACATTCACCCCATTCCCCACCTTCAACATCCACCCCATTCCCCACCTTCAACATCCACCCCATTCCCCACCTTCAACATCCACCCCAGTCCCCACAA
The DNA here is from genome assembly GCF_047496885.1 of Scyliorhinus torazame. Classification (NCBI taxonomy): domain Eukaryota; kingdom Metazoa; phylum Chordata; class Chondrichthyes; order Carcharhiniformes; family Scyliorhinidae; genus Scyliorhinus; species Scyliorhinus torazame. The sequence goes on along the minus strand of NC_092709.1, from coordinate 21,674,454 downwards.
TCAACATCCACCCCATCCCCGACCTTCAACATCCACCCCATTCCCCACCTTCAATATCCACCCCATTCCCCACCTTCAACATTCACCCCATTCCCCACCTTCAACATCCACCCCATTCCCCACCTTCAACATCCACCCCAGTCCCCACCTTCAACATCCACCCCATCCCCCACCTTCAACATCCACCCCATTCCCCACCTTCAATATCCACCCCATTCCCCACCTTCAACATCCACCCCATTCACCACCTTCAACATCCACCCCATTCCCCACCTTTAACATCCACCTCATCCCCCACCTTCAACATCCACCCCATCCCCACCTTCAATATCCACCCCATTCCCCACCTTCAACATCCACCCCTTCCCCCACCTTCAACATCCACCCCATCCCCACCTTCAACATCCACCCCATTCCCCACCTTCAACATCCACCCCATTCCATACCTTCAACATCCATCCCATCCCCCACCTTCAACACCCACCCCATTCCCCACCTTCAACATCCACCCCATCCCCCACCTTCAACATCCACCCCATTCCCCACCTTCAATATCCACCCCATTCCCCACCATCAACATCCACCCCATTCCCCACCTTCAACATCCACCCCATTCCCCACCTTCAACATCCACACCATTCCCCACCTTCAACACCCACCCCATTCCCCACCTTCAACATCCACCCCATTCCCCACCTTCAACATCCATCCCATTCCCCACCTTCAACATCCACCCCATTCCCCACCTTCAACGTCCACCCCATTCCCCACCTTCAACTTCCACCCCATTCCCCACCTTTAACATCCACCCCATTCCCCACCTTCAACATCCACCCCATTCCCCACCTTCAACATCCACTCCATTCCCCACCTTCAACATCCACCCCATTCCCCACCTTCAACATCCACCCCATCCCCCACCTTCAACATCCACCCAATCCCCCACCTTCAACATCCACCCCATTCCCCACCTTCAACATCCACCCCATTCCCCACCTTCAACATCCACCCCATTCCCCACCTTCAACATCCACCCCATTCCCCACCTTCAACATCCACCCCATTCCCCACCTTCAACATCCACCCCATTCCACACCTTCAACATCCACCCCATTCCCCACCTTCAACATCCACTCCATCCCCCACCTTCAACATCCACCCCATTCCACACCTTCAACATCCACCCCATTCCCCACCTTCAACATCCACCCCATTCCCCACCTTCAACATCCATCCTATTCCCCACCTTCAACATCCACCCCATTCCCACCTTCAACATCCACCCCATTCCCCACCTTCAACATCCACCCCATTCCCCACCTTCAACATCCACCCCATCCCCCACCTTCAACATCCACCCCATCCCCCACCTTCAACATCCACCCCATCCCCACCTTCAACATCCACCCCATTCCCCACCTTCAACATCCACCCCATCCCCCACCTTCAACATCCACCCCATCCCCCACCTTCAACATCCACCCCATTCCCCACCTTCAACATCCACCCCATTCCCCACCTTCAACATCCACCCCATCCCCCACCTTCAACATCCACCCCATCCCCTACCTTCAACATCCACCCCATCCCCCACCTTCAACATCCACCCCATTCCCCAGCTTCAACATCCATCCCACCCCCACCTTCAACATCCACCCCATTCCCCACCTTCAACATCCACCCCATTCCCCACCTTCAACATCCACCCCATCCCCTACCTTCAACATCCACCCCATCCCCCACCTTCAACATCAACCCCATTCCCCACCTTCAACATCCACCCCATTCCCCACCTTCAACATCCACCCATCCCCCACCTTCAACATCCACCCCATTCCCCACCTTCAATATCCACCCCATTCCCCACCTTCAACATCCATCCCATTCCCCACCTTCAACATCCACCCCATTCCCCACCTTCAACGTCCACCCCATTCCCCACCTTCAACTTCCACCCCATTCCCCACCTTTAACATCCACCCCATTCCCCACCTTCAACATCCACCCCATTCCCCACCTTCAACATCCACTCCATTCCCCACCTTCAACATCCACCCCATTCCCCACCTTCAACATCCACCCCATCCCCCACCTTCAACATCCACCCAATCCCCCACCTTCAACATCCACCCCATTCCCCACCTTCAACATCCACCCCATTCCCCACCTTCAACATCCACCCCATTCCCCACCTTCAACATCCACCCCATTCCCCACCTTCAACATCCACCCCATTCCCCACCTTCAACATCCACCCCATTCCACACCTTCAACATCCACCCCATTCCCCACCTTCAACATCCACTCCATCCCCCACCTTCAACATCCACCCCATTCCACACCTTCAACATCCACCCCATTCCCCACCTTCAACATCCACCCCATTCCCCACCTTCAACATCCATCCTATTCCCCACCTTCAACATCCACCCCATTCCCACCTTCAACATCCACCCCATTCCCCACCTTCAACATCCACCCCATTCCCCACCTTCAACATCCACCCCATCCCCCACCTTCAACATCCACCCCATCCCCCACCTTCAACATCCACCCCATCCCCACCTTCAACATCCACCCCATTCCCCACCTTCAACATCCACCCCATCCCCCACCTTCAACATCCACCCCATCCCCCACCTTCAACATCCACCCCATTCCCCACCTTCAACATCCACCCCATTCCCCACCTTCAACATCCACCCCATCCCCCACCTTCAACATCCACCCCATCCCCTACCTTCAACATCCACCCCATCCCCCACCTTCAACATCCACCCCATTCCCCAGCTTCAACATCCATCCCACCCCCACCTTCAACATCCACCCCATTCCCCACCTTCAACATCCACCCCATTCCCCACCTTCAACATCCACCCCATCCCCTACCTTCAACATCCACCCCATCCCCCACCTTCAACATCAACCCCATTCCCCACCTTCAACATCCACCCCATTCCCCACCTTCAACATCCACCCATCCCCCACCTTCAACATCCACCCCATTCCCCACCTTCAATATCCACCCCATTCCCCACCTTCAACATCCACCCATTCACCACCTTCAACATCCACCCCATTCCCCACCTTTAACATCCACCCCATCCCCCACCTTCAACATCCACCCCATCCCCACTTTCAACATCCACCCCATTCCCCACCTTCAACATCCACCCCTTCCCACACCTTCAACATCCACCCCATCCCCACCTTCAACATCCACCCCATTCCCCACCTTCAACATCCACCCCATTCCATACCTTCAACATCCACCCCATTCCCCACCTTCAATATCCACCCCATTCCCCACCGTCAACAGCCACCCCATTCCCCACCTTCAACATTCACACCATTCCCCACCTTCAACACCCACCCCATTCCCCACCTTCAACATCCACCCCATTCCCCACCTTCAACATCCATCCCATTCCCCACCTTCAATATCCACCCCATTCCCCACCGTCAACATCCACCCCATTCCCCACCTTCAACGTCCACCCCATTCCCCACCTTCAACATCCACCCCATTCCCCACCTTTAACATCCACCCCATTCCCCACCTTCAACATCCACCCCATTCCCCACCTTCAACATCCACCCCATTCCCCACCTTCAATATCCACCCCATTCCCCACCTTCAACATCCACCCCATCCCCCACCTTCAACATCCACCCCATTCCCCACCTTCAACATCCACCCCATTCCCCACCTTCAATATCCACCCCATTTCCCACCTTCAACATCCACCCCATTCCCCACCTTCAACATCCACCCCATTCCCCACCTTCAACATCCATCCCATTCCCCACCTTCAACATCCACCCCATTCCCCACCTTCAACATCCATCCCATTCCCCACCTTCAACATCCACCCCATTCCCACCTTCAACATCCACCCCATTCCCCACCTTCAACATCCACCCCATTCCCCACCTTCAACATCCACCCCATCCCCCACCTTCAACATCCACCCCATCCCCCACCTTCAACATCCACCCCATCCCCACCTTCAACATCCACCCCATTCCCCACCTTCAACATCCACCCCATTCCCCACCTTCAACATCCACCCCATCCCCCACCTTCAACATCCACCCCATTCCCCAGCTTCAACATCCATCCCATCCCCCACCTTCAACATCCATCCCATCCCCCACCTTCAACATCCACCCCATCCCCCACCTTCACCATCCACCCCATTCCCCACCTTCAACATCCACCCCATTCCCCACCTTCAACATCCACCCCATTCCCCACCTTCAACATCCACCCCATTCCCCACCTTCAACATCCACCCCATCCCCCACCTTCAACATCCACCCCATCCCCCACCTTCAACATCCACCCCATTCCCCACCTTCAACATCCACCCCATTCCCCACCTTCAACATCCACCCCATCCCCCACCTTCAACATCCACTCCATCCCCCACCTTCCACATCCACCCCATTCCCCACCTTCAACATCCATCCCATCCCCCACCTTCAACATCCACCCCATCCCCCACCTTCAACATCCACCCCATTCCCCACCTTCAACATCCACCCCATTCCCCACCTTCAACATCCACCCCATTCCCCACCTTCAACATCCACCCCATTCCCCACCTTCAACATCCACCCCATCCCCCACCTTCAACATCCACCCCATTCCCCACCTTCAATATCCACCCCATTCCCCACCTTCAACATCCACCCCATTCTACACCTTCAACATCCACCCCATTCCCCACCTTCAACATCCATCCCATTCCCCACCTTCAACATCCACCCCATTCCCCACCTTCAACATCCACCCCATCCCCCACCTTCAGCATCCATCCTATTCCCCACCTTCAACATCCACCCCATCCCCCACCTTCAGCATCCACCCCATTCCCCACCTTCAACATCCACCCCATTCCCCACCTTCAACATCCACCCCATCCCCCACCAGTACTGTGGATGTACCTACACCACATGGATTGTAGCGGTCCAAGAAGGCAGCTCACCACCACCTTCTCAAAGGCAACTAGGGATGAACAATGAATGTTGGCCTAGACAATGAAGCCAACATCATCCCGCAAACTAATTTTGAAAAATCTGAGTTCTCAATGACAATCCAATAGCCTCATGATCACTTTTACCAATGCAAGCTTTTTACTTCCAGATTTTCTGAAACCAATTTCGCCTTCCGCCATGAGGTACTGACTAATTCCTATGATCAACTGAAAGTGTTCAACAAAGTATTAGCTGGAACATCTAATAAATTAACTGGAAAACTCAATAGATCCAGCAGATGCTGTAGAGAGAGAAACAGTTAACCTTTTGAGTCCAATAGGCCCCTTCTTTGGAACTTCTTTGCTTAATTTTCATATAAGCTGTTGTTCTGTGGTGTCTTAAAAGGAATACCAAGGCCAAGTTCAGGCTACATTCGAGGTCCAGCTGGACCCATCTTCAGCTGCTTCATCCATGATCTTCCATCATTAGGTCAGAAATAGGAATGTTCGCTGATGATTGCATAACATTCAGCACCGTTCGTGACTCCTCAAAATGCTGAACCAGTTTTTTTTGCCCATTTGTGGCAAGACCTTGAGCAACATTCAGTTTTGGGCTGATAAGTGGCATGTGACATTTGCGCCACCCGAGTGTCAGGCAATGGCTATCTCCAACGAAAGAGACCCCAACCTTCTCTCCTTGACATAAAAATCCATTCCCATCGCTGAACCTGGAAATTACCATTGACTAGAATCTGAACTAGACTAGCCATATAAATATTGTGGCTGCAAATGGCTGGTAATTCTGAAGTGAGTAACTCACCTCCTGACTCCTCAAAGCCTGTCAATCACCTACAAGACACAAGTAAGGAGTTTGATGGAACACTCTCTAAATGCCTGGATGAGTGCAGCTCCATCAGCACGCAAGAAGCTCAACACCATTCAGGTCAAAGCAGTTCAATTGATTTGCATCCAATTCACCACTTCCAACATCCATTCCCTCCATCAATGATGCACAGTGGTAACAATGTGTACCATCTACAAGGTGCATTGCAACAACTCAACTAGACTCCTTCAACAGCACCTTCCAAACCCAGGACCTCTATCACTTAGAAGGGCAAAGGCAGCAGATACATGGGAACACCTCCATCTGCAAGTTCCCCTTCAAGTCACTCACCATTCTGACTTAGACAATATCACTATTCCTTCACTGTTGGGGGGTCAAACTCCTGAAATTCCAACCCTAACAGCACTGTAGGTGTATCTATGCCACGTGGACTACCGCGGTTCAAGAAGGTGGCTCAGCACCACCTTCTCAAGGGAAATTAGTGATGGGTAATAAAAATGCTGGCCTAGTCAACATTACTCATCGGCTGAATTCTCCGGTCGCCGATGCCGAAATCGCGTTCGGCGATCGGTCGGAGAATCACAGTTCCCGACGAAATCGGGGACGGCACTGCCTCCAAAGCGGCGTACTCGGAGGACATTGCCTGAGGCCCGTCCCCCGATGCTCCGCCCCCGACCGGCCGAGTTCCCGACGGTCGCGTGTGGGCTCACCCGTCGGGAACGCGGCGTGGCGGGCGGGGGCTCGGTCCAGCGCCGCCATAGTCGGGGGAGGGCCGATCCACGGGCAGGGGGGGACTTTATTAGGGGCTGGGGGCACTAAGGGGGGGGGGTCTGGGGCATGCGAGCCGGCCAAAGGGGGGGCACTATTTCACAGGCCGGGTCCGCCAGTGGCCTCCGCCATGTAGCACGGCATGCTAGCCACCTGCAAAATAGGGAATCAGTGGCTGTCTTACGCCATTTTTTCTGGCATAAAATGCCACAGTTCCCATGCCAGCGTGGGACATAGCCCCAGAATCAGGGAATCCAGCCCACATGTCCCGCAAAATAATTTAAATAAAGAAGTTACCCTGAACTGGCATCTAGGACACCAATAAATCATGTGGATCTTAGCGGAAGCTGCAGAGTACCACTTCACATGGGGATTGTATGACCAATTCCAAATCAAGCAATATGCAGTAGCCAAGATGTGCATTGGAAGATGGGGAAGATCACGCGACCAAAAGGGGCCAGATTCTCTGTCGGCGAATCCACCATTTCACCGGCAGCGCGCTCACGCCCGTGGATTTCCCTACGGCGTGGAGGTGCCCACAATGGGAAACCCCATTGGCCGGCTGCTGGGCTGAGGATCCCGCTGTAGGCGGGGGGCACGCCGTACCGGAAAACGGATGCGGCGGGACGGAGAATCCCGCCCATGGAATCCCTTTGCGAAAAGTTTGCAAGTAATGACTACCAGGAAAACCACATTAGCAGAGGCACACATTCAAAATACCTTCCAAATTCTAATTATTCAAGGACTCCTGACGTTCGAAATCATCTTCAATATGAAACCAAAGCTCGTTGAAAAGGGGCAAAGTCACAGGATGGACCTGCGTGAATTTCTTATGAATAACACATTCGCTGAATTCTCATCAAAAGCTCCACAGAAGCGTAACCACTCGATCAGCTGAATCAAGGTGACGCATAATAAAATTAAGTGTTGCCTTTAAAATAATGATCCACGAAGCCTGTGGACATGATGGTACTTTGTGCTTTCAGAGTCCTACGTGAGGAACTTGCGGCTAACCTGACTCACTGGCGTCAGCTAGTCTTGTCAATTGGTGTTGGCTCAGTTGACTGGAAAGCACAACAAGTCTATCCAACCCCATTGAAAGGGTTCATTGTCAGGTGCTAATATCCCAGTTGACAATGTGCCAATGTTCAAGGACGCTGCAATAAACGACAAGTTTGTGCAACGTTGCAATTAGTCTCGTTTGATTATTAATCCTACTTCGCAGTAGATCTGTTCATCTTCAACAATTTCAATCTCATGGTTCTCTCATAGGCGCTTAGCAGGAAGTCAAAGTCTTGGCGTTCAAGTACAGTTGGAGGCTTTGGCATGTCATGTAGATTAAGGTAATTGGCAAAAGGATCAAAAGCGAGATGCGGAGAATGGCTTTCATGTAGCAAGTCGTTGTGAATGCACCACCTGAAAGGGTATGGAAGCAGATTCAGTAATAACTTTCAAAAGAGAGTTGGATAAATACCCAAAGGGGGAATAATTTTCAACACCGTGCGGAAAGGGCGGGGGTGGGGGTTACTAAATTGAGATTTCTTTCTAACGAGCCATCAGGCACAGTGAACCTATCTGTGCTCCATCAGCCGATCGTTCTGTGATCCCAATTTGTTTGAGAATTTGAGAGTAATGCTAAACGGTAAGTTGATAAATTGAATATTTAACTTCCTCATAGGATGTAACCAATGGTTCATAATAAATAATATCCATTGTCCAATCACAGCGAAGATCCAGCCAATAGTATTTAGAAAGGGTGACAGCGGGTACAGACGCATGTATCATGAGGTTAATAAAGCCGTAAAAATAACAAACAACACGGGGTTCATCTCTCCAGGATTAGCATTGAAAAATGACGATATGTTCAACTTTGATAGAACCTCCATTACACTTGGAATACTCAGACTGTGATCCCTGATTTTGGACACCCCCACCATCAGGAACATGCTTTCTGCATCTACCCTGTCTAGTCCTGTTACGATTTTATAGGTTTCTATGAGAACCCACTCATTCTTTGTGACCTCCAACGAATATAATCCTAACCGGCTCAATCTCTCGTCAGACGTCAGCCCTGCCACCCCAGGAATCAGCCTGATTCACCTTCGCTGCACTCCCGCGATAGGAAGAACATCCTTCCTCAGATAGAGACCAAAACTGCACACAATACTCCAGGTGTGGCCTCACCAAGGCCCTGTATAATTGCAGCAAGACATCCCTGCTCCTGTCCTCGAATCCTCTCACTATGAAGGCCTACATACCATTTGCCTTCTTTACCACCTGCTGTACCTACATGCTTACCATCAGTGACTGGTGGACCTTCACCCAGGTCTCATTGCACATTCCCCTAGGATGATGGTAACCATGGCTGGTTGGATACCAAAATCCATTGTCTGCAGGAGTTAAAGTGCGGGCATGTTAGCATGGTGCAGCCTCTTCCCCTGCATATACTCCTCCCACCCTCCCTGCCCCCACCCCCAGCTGTTCCCGCAGCATTCTGCCCTGCGCACCCTTTCCCTGGCCCATTGGTGCCAGGCAAGGGGGGCAGGGCCTCCGGCCCCAGCACCCATCACTGCCAGCAGGGTTACTGATGGCTGGCTCTACACATTCCAGCTGATCCGCTGCAGCCCCTGTCCGACGCCCTCCTGTAGGATCCACCGTGGGCCTCCACCTTGGGTGGGCCGTGTGATGCCCCGCCAGCAGGGTGGCGCCCAAGTGTGGGTGAGTGGGGGAGTGGTTGGGGCACCCGCATCGCTCCGTGCAACCATGGGCCACAGTGTGCAGTCAGTGGGGTGTGCAGCAACATGGTTGTCTTGCAGGCCGTGGCAATGGCAGCCCGTGCCTGGACAGCCCCGGTCCCGGTGGTCACCCCGAACTCATGGCCCATCCCCTGGTCACCCTTCGCTACATCTCCCCTGCCCTGGCAGATGCCCACTCCCCCCCCCCCCCCCCCCCAGCCAGCGACAGCACCGGCAGCCAATACTTGCGCCTTTGGGACCATGTCCTACCTCCTCCCTCTCCACCGTCAACCAATTGTTGCGCCTTCCATGATAATCTATGATGAAAACTCACCAAGGTTCCTTAGACAGCACCTTCCAAACCCACGGCCACTACCATCTAGAAGGACAAGAGCAGCAGATACCTGGGAACCCCACCACCAAGAGATTCCCTTTCAAGTCACTCACCACCCTGACTTCATAGAATTTACAGTGCAGAAGGAGGCCATTTGGCCCATCGAGTCTGCACCGGCTCTTGGAAAGAGCACCCTACCCAAGGTCAACACCTCCACCCTATCCCCGTAACCCAGTAACCCCACCCAACACTAAGGGCAATTTTGGACACTAAGGGCAATTTATCCTGGCCAATCCACCTAACCTGCACATCTTTGGACTCTGGGAGGAAACCGGAGCACCCGAAGGAAATCCATGCACACACGGGGAGGATGTGCAGACTCCGCACAGACAGTGACCCAAGCCGGGAATCGAACCTGGGACCCTGGAGCTGTGAAGCAATTGAGCTATCCACAATGCTAGCGTTCTACCCAAATATACTTGCAAATATATCGCCGTTCCTTCACTGTCGCCAGGTCAAAATCCTGGAACTTCCTCCCTGACAGCACAGTGGGTGTACCTACATCTTGGGGACTGCAGCGGTTCAAGAGGGCAACTCACCACCACCTTCTGAAGGGCAATGAGGGATGGGAAATAAATACTGGCCGAACGATGCCCACATCCCGTAAATGAATTTTGAAAAAACAACCCTTTAGATTAGCATGGTGACGATGGTGGGATTTTAACTCAGGTTCCCTGGATTATCAGTACAGGCCTAACAGGTTGGCAGTTCAGGAAGGTAACCATGACATCAGCACTGTGTGCCCAGCTCAGTCTTCCAGTATTGTAGTTAGCAATAAATACAGCACATTTACAATTGCCGTCCTTAATATTTGTGCTTATGGCACAAGACAGCTTTCAGAAGCGGCCCCAAGTCCCCTATGATATGAAACCTTTGACCTGGCACAAGTGCAAGTATTATGTCACAAAATTATCCTTCTACTGCCCATTTTCACTCGATGCTGCACAGACTGTGGGCAACATACTCTTGTCCACTCCAGAAGGTGAAAAACGGCACAATGGCAGACCTTGTCACGTAGGCTAAATTCACTGGCAACATTTATCTACAAAGAATTAGATTACACAGAAGCCAATGCGGCAAATAACTGTCGGTACGATGCTTGATTTAAACAGCAATTTAATTTGCCCCCCGATAATCTAAAATCCAAATTCTTAGTCTCAGCGCCTTTTCAGCCTTTGATGAACATAGCGCGCATTCGTCAGTGCGATTGAACCTACCTCCACCTCTCCCACCACCACAGCAAAGATACAGACAGTCAAACAGGGAAATGAGCATCCTGAAACTGCTGTCCAGATATATTCATGGCTTTCTTTGAAGTTGAAGTTGGCTTCTTTGAAGAACACCCAAGATCAAAGCAGTTCTTTCCCACTAGGCATGCAAACATGTTATTGATTAATTTTACAATTCCAGAATATGAACTGTAGCCCCTGGCTGTGTGTTGGTCTCGTTTATTTTTTGACACCTGACTTGCATATCAAGCAGCGTGGTTCCACAAACAATCCTGAAGGGTCAGGCAGGCTTACGCAAATTTCTGATGGATTTAACATGGTAACGACACGAGGGAATACCTGATGCCATTAATTTGCGAGCGAATGAAATGATCTCCCTCTAGAAATTTGCCGGCCCACCACACTTTGAAATGAATAGCTCTTTCTAGGTTTGCCTATGAAGAGGCAGAAGATCCCTCTTAAAAATGTAGCTAAACAGAAGTCAGTTTCACACGTGTAATATTTTTTGTGTTATTAAAGTGTCTTCTGATAAATTTGTGCGGAGGCTTTACCAGATTGAAACAAGATGAAAGTGTCCGATCATCACAATAACCACAACCTCTAGTATGAATAAAATAAAACAGATGTAGATGGCATAATGAAAACAATGTTTTGAAAACACCAAATATTATCGTAAGCACGTAACAAATAAGAGTAGGCCATTCGGCCCTTCAGCTCTGCTGTGCCATTCAACAAGATCATAGCTGACCTATATCAGTTCAACTTCTTACCCTATCCCCACATCCCTGGATTCCCTTCGCATCCAACCATCTATCAATCTCCTTCGTGAATGTACGCTTCGATGAAGCATCCACAGGCTCCGGGCGCAGAGAATGTGAAGGATTCAGGACCTTCTGAGTGAAGAAATCTCCTAAATGTCCGACCCCTTATCCTGAGATTCCACCCCCACCTTCCAGGCTCGCTGACCAAAGTAAGCATTCTCCCCGCCCCTGTCAAGCCAATTTGTGGCAATTCAACAGAAAGATAAAAGCAAATTGCTGCGGATGCGGGAATCTGAAGCAAAAGCAGAAAACGCTGGACAATCTCTGCAGGTCTGAAGAGCTTGTGTGGAGGAGAACAGGGTGACTCTTTGATTCAGACTCGAAATGTTAGCTCCCTTCTCTCTCCACAGATGCTGTCAGACCTGCTGAGATAGTCCAGCATTTTCTGTTTTTGTGACAATTTAAGTTGGAATACCACAAAAAGCCATAACATGTATCCAATGCTAGGTTTACTGAATTGTGATTGGCAAGGGTGTCTCAAACGTTTTCATGGCAACTACATTAAATTAATTTAATCAAGCTTTCACCATGACCTGGCCTTGGGAGAGTTTTGTAACACTATCGTATTAGTTTTATATTTCAATGTATTCCCATGTATTTCCAGCCGTGAATCCAGAGAGAGAATACAAGCAGGGAGTAGGTGATGCAAAAGGGTTTATTGTCCCTCCTCCAGGTGGGAATCCGACCTGGTCAGTGTGGCCAACCTGCCTGGGAGTGTTAGTGTTAACATGGAAACCCATGCGCTCAGTATTCCACCATCATCTACCCCTGCCCATTGCTCTGGCGATGCCACAGATATCTGCGGAATTTCAGGGCCAATGTGAAGAGATGGGAGTGGAGGTGGATTTCCCTGTAACGTTTGCAGAAACTTTGGGCTGGATTCTCTCTTCGGGAGACTATGGGACGAATTCTCCATCCCTGAGACTGAGGGAGTAATTCTACCAAAAGGGAACAAAGTGCCCTAGCGAGTGCGTTTAGTCGCGGGATTCCCGGCACTCACAGTGCAGAGAAACACATGGCTATGCAATGCGACATGCATTGTATAAGGGGCCTCAACGGGGAACGCAGGCTGCACATATCCCCGTTTTGTACAATGGGGAGCTCCGCTCGCTGGAACTCCCCAGAGTAGTGAGAGATCAGGACGCGCCCCAATCTTTCGCCCCCCGAAATTATTCGCGACCTCCCCCCTATGCCTGAACGCACAATGGGAGGGTCCCCGGCTCCCCCAACACCACGTCGGGCATCCCTGGCCTGATCGCGTGCGTGCCAAATATGCCTGCTTGGCACCTTGGCAGTGCCAACCTGGCACCATGGCATTGCCCCTGGGCACATTGGCAGTGCCAGGCTGGCAGACCGGTGGCACTGCCACGGTGCCAAGCTGGCACTGCCAGGGTGCCCAGGTGACACCAGCAATGCCAGGGCACCTCCTGCCCAAACGCCAATCAGTTGGGGGCCACCAATCACTGGGAGGCCCCACTGGTGGCGTTCCATCTGGTCCCTGTTTGTCAGCAGTGGACACACCCATTTGTGAGCCCCCGACTTAAACCCACGCCTCCACCCCATCCCCACCCAGTAACCCCACCCAACCACTGGGCACTAACGGGCAATTTAGCATGGCCAATCCACCTAACCTGCACATCTTTGGACAGTGGGTGGAAAACCGGAGCACCCGGAGGAAACCCACGTACTCAGGGGGAGAACGTGCAAATTCCACACAGACCTGAGGCTGGAATTGAACCCGCGTCCCTGGAGCTGTGAGGCAGCAGTGCTAACCACTGTGCCACCATGTCGCTGAGGCAACATCCTGGAACGCCTTCTCTAACAGCACAGTGGGTGTACTTACACCTCAAGGACTGCAGCGGTTCGAGAAGGCAACTCACCCACCACCTTCTGAAGGACAACTTGGGATGGGCAACAAATGCTGGCCTGACCAGCAATGCCAACATCCTGCAAATTAATTTTTAAGAATACAACCAGCAATGGTGGCCTTCCTCCTAGTCGCCGCAGCCCCGGGGGGCTGATATTGAAGACTCCAACTGAGGAAGGGGACCATACGACATATCTTCCAGATTATGGCGCACCTAGCATCGTGGGGGTATGGGGGAGGACACCTGCTCCCGGTGTCCATCAAGGTGACAGTCACCCTGAACCTTTACGCCACGGGGTCCTTCCAGACGCCGAGTGGGGACCTGTTCGGGATCTCACAGAACTCAGTGCACAGGTACACCAGCGCCATCACGGAGGCCTTATACAGCCAGTCGACACAATACATCCATTTCAATGTAAACAGAGCTCACCCGGATTCCCAGGCAGTGGGGTTCGCTGCCATCGCCGATATGCCCCAGGTTCAGGGGTGATCGACGGGATACATGTCCCCCGATGAGCACCTGTAGGTGACAGGCCCCTCTGCACAAACCAAAAGGGGTTCCACTCGATGAATGTGCAGCTTATCTGTGACTATCAGATGCGCATCATGCACGCCTGCGCCTGAGACCCTGGCACACTCGACGATTCCTGGCCTCTTTGAGGCACACTCCTGGCGGAGGGTTGGCTCCTGGGGGACAGGGGTTACCTACTGCGGTCAGAGCTGATGACGCCTATCCGGTGGCCACAGACCGACGCAGAGACCCGCTACAACAACGCCCATGCCACGACCAGGAGTGTGATCGAGCGGTGCTTCGGCCCCCTGAAGATGCAAGGTCTCGTCCGTCGAGGAGGATGTGGAGGAGGGGGAGAATGGGCAGGACATGGGACCCGGGCAGGCACGGGAGGTCACGCAATATTTGCGTGAGGGCCAACGGGCACTGGACGCTCGGATCGGCTCCAGGTTCACCGACTGGGGTGGGGTGGGGAGGGGGCGGGGGGGGGGGGGGTGTAGTACTGTCCAGAGGCATGGACACCGCAGATATGTGCCCTAGCCCCTATCACTAAACTGTGTCCTGCACCCGTGACAACTTAACTTGGTGTCTACTTTTCTGGCCTTACGGGCCCTAATACTACATCTAGGTGGATCCCCTGTACATTAGGAGTGGAGGCAGCCTGCTGTGATGCCCGCCCTGTGATCTGGGTACCCTTTGGCAGGCTTCTTCTAGGGCGACCAGGCCTGGGTGTGCTCGGCTGCTGCTTGCATATCTCAGTTGGCTTGGTGCTGCCCTGTTCTGCCCGCTGCCCACCAGATGCATCAGGGACAGGAGTGGGTGAGTCCGAGACTATGTGCTGTTCCGGCACCTCCCCTGCGGGAGACACTGGCACGCGCCCCATACCTCCTCCTTCCTCGGGGTGCCTGGTGGCCCCCGGGTTACTCCATGGGATGGGGGTGCAAGCGGAGCTAACCCCTCAGGCTGCCCTGCCACATGGCGCTGCCATTCATGTAGGCCCGTTGCCGTCTTGACCAGGGTCTGCATTCCCGAGGCCATGGAGCACAGGGAGTGGACCATCTCGTTCTGGGACTGCGCCACATCATGCTGTGACTGTGCCACCACCTTTTAGGTCCAGTGACTGTGCCATCTCCCTCTGGCACTGGGCCTCCTTCCTCTGCATCTGTGCCATGTTGGCCAGCGCCTCGGCAATGCCGCTGACGCTCTCAGCCATGGTCTGCTGTGATTGGGTCACACTCAGGAGCACCTCTACAATGTCTAGGTGGCTCTGGCACATGGCTGCCTGTGAGAGGGCAGCCCTGTCCTGGGCCTCAGCAACCACCTGCACAGATTGACTCAGGTCTTGGACATCTATGGCTGAAACCTTCACCCCCAAGGCCGCCACCTTGGACGCTACCCATGCAGCGTTGGCCTGGGTGGCATGCAAGGTCGGTACTACCCCCTGCTCCTGCACGCGGTTGGACTCCTCCACCTGTGCCCGCAGGTGCTGGCTGTTCACCGACATCCCTCATGCAGTTCCTGGCTCTGCGACTACATCTCCATGATCGATGGGTCTGTCCGTTCTAGAAGCCCGAAACCCATCCGGACGGCAGCTAGTCCCTGGGGTCGGCCTGACCTCCAACCGTTCGCCCCCTCGGGAGTTCGTACCTCCACCTGATGTACCAGAGCATTTGTGTAGTGAGCACCAGACCAGATAGTGTCCCAGGAGCCTCTTCACTAAAGAGCCCGACCGAGGTGAGTGTCTCTGGGATGGTGGAGGGTGCTGGAGACAGCTGTGACAGGAAATCTGTGCCACCCTCAGACTCGTGCCGGGATGTCCTGGGTACTCGGGTTGATGGCTCCCCTCCATGTCCGTATCATCCTTGTCGCTGCTCGTCACCCGGGGCTCTACTCCTGGCTGTGGCTGTGGCTGGGGGTGGGGGACACCAGAAGGACCCACCCCATCACCAGCAGGTCCTGGAAGACACAAGGCAGGACGCCTGATTAGACCGCGGGCCGGGGCAGATTGGGGGTGGTGGGGGTATGCGGAGCGGGGTTGAGGGGGTGGTGTGGGTGTGGGGCTGGTGTGGGGATGAGGATGATGTTGGCAGCGGGGGTGGGGGTGGTTGACACACGTGTCACAAGGAGCTGCAGCTCAGTGGGGTCTCACTTCCTCGCTGGAGGCCGGTCTCCACTTCTGCAACTGCTCTTTCCTCGGTCCCGCTGACCATGTCCAGGGCTCGCTGCAGCGCCGTGGTGAGAGGCCGCAGGTCTGGTGGTCCCCCTCCAGTCTTCTCCAGCTCCTGGTGGTTGAGGGTGGCCTTCTCCTGGAGCAGGGGTGGGGGTTAGGAAACAGAAAATGCACAGTGCTCGACAGTCCGACGCATGCAGCCCAGGGGCTGGGTAGCTGGTTACCCCAGAGCACCCGGCTATGGCAACCGGTATGGGCGCCGGCACGTGGTGCAGGGTGGGGGTTCGGCCGTACTCCGGGTGGGGGGTAGGGTTACGGATGGGTGGGATGGGGGTTATGCCAGGTGCACAGTGCCGCCTACTCACCCTGGCTGCCCTGAGGAGGTTGTGCGGTTTTTCCCTGCACTGCTGGCCAGTGCGCAGGGTGTTACTCGTGGCGCTCACGGCCTCCGCAACCTGCGCCCAGGCACGCAAACAGCGATGGCTGGCAGCCTCCTTCCTGGCCTGAGATACAGTGTGGCCTGCCTTTCCTCCATGGCGTCCAGCTGCGTCTCAAGCTCGGCGTCCGTGAATGTCAGGACCTCTTTCCTTGCTGCCATCGTGTTGGCTGGAATGGCGTGTGGAGAGTGAAGTGTGTATTTGCGGCTGCAGCTTGTCAGCCTCCCGAGTGTCAATCACGAATCCGGTGAATCCGACACCGTTTCTCATTGGAATCTATGGTGTTCTACATGGCGCCGGTGCCAGCCCCTCAACGGTCGTTGAATTGGTCCAGGTGCAGCGGCGGTTTTGCTGTCGTAGAAGTCCACGAATCCTGCGCCGGCGTTAACACTTCGGGCGGGATTTTCCGATTGCCGATGCCGAAATCGCATTCGACGATTGGCGGAGAATCCCTTTTGTTTTCAGATGCTCCACCCCCTCCAAAACGGCATCATCAGTGAGTACGCCGCGTGCCGAATGGACAGCCTCAGGATGTCACCTGAAGGCCCTCCCCCCGATGCTCCGCCCCCGATGGGCCGACGTCCCAATGGCGTGGATCACTTGTGGTCTGAGGTTTCGGCAACCTCGCGCGGCGGCTGCGGACTGTGTCCAGCGCCGCCACAGTCAGGGGGGGGGAGCCGTTCCGCTACCCGTGGCGGGCTTCTGTGGGGGACTGGTGGGGGGGTGGTCTGGGGGTGGTAAGGTGGATTACAGGGGGGAACTATCGGTGGTAAGGTGGGTTACAGGGGGTAGACCGGGTCCGCGTGCGGCTGGCTCCGTGTTGTATGGCGCGACCGCTGCAAGTCGCCGCCGTGTGCATGTGCGGCCACGGACTTGCCAATTCTCCGGCAGTTTCTCCCGGGAAGGCCGGGGGTTTACGTGGCGCGGATGCTAGCTCCCCACCGGGCAGAGTATTGGTACGGGGGCGGCGCTGACCTTTTGGTCGTAAAACTAGACACATGCTCCGGACATAGCCTCAAAATCGGAGAATCCAGCCCTTTGTCTCAGGAATGGAGAATTACGCCGTATATGTTTCAATGACATCCCCTCTCAGTCTTCTGAACTCCAGTGAACACGGGCCCAGTCGAACCAGTCTCTCCTCATACGTCCCTTTTGTACATCAATGTCTCCCAATCTATCATCATTTAAATAACACTCTGCCATTCTGTTTTTCCTTCCGAAGTGGATAACGTCACATTTATCCACATTATACTGCATCTGCCATGTATTTGCCCACTCACTTAAGTTGCCTAAATCGGTTTGAAGTCTCTTAACATCCTCCCCACCGCACTCATTCCCACTAAGTTTTGTGTCATCAGCAAACTTGGAAATATGACATTTGATTCCCTCATCCAAATCGTTGATGTGTATTGCGAATAGCTGGTACATATGGCTCTATTCAACACACCACTGACTCGAGGAGAGAGTCATGTGCCTCTTACACTGTGTGGGCGGTACTGTGCGCAATGCCTCATTAACCCTATAAGTGCCAGACTCCACTGGGAAGGCTAAGCTAGTAAAAATGAATAACCCAAATAATTTTAATGTTATTTTTAAAGATGCAAGAAAACCAACTCGAGTGGAACGACTGTTCCAAGAGGCCGAAGCAAATAGAAATCGGAATATCATTATCATAGAACCGTAGAGGTTTGCAGCTTGGGAGTAGGCCATTCGGCCCATCTTGTCTGCAATGGAAACTTGGGGCAGCGTTCAAATAAAACATGCTTTTGCCTGCACAAGAAGCAGACCCGGGCATTACTAAATGGCCAGGGTGTGTTAAATAGGTTCTTCACATTCTTGTCCATGAATTCTAGATCCAGTTGAACTTGTGCATGTGTCAGAGGATCAAGGGGAACCCGCTTTGTGTAAAAAGGAGCACGGTTCCGCTCAAATAATTCAATAAATACTCAGAAAAATACTCAAAAATGTAAAACGATTGATTGGCCTGCCTTCAGCTGGTTAGAACTGTTTTGATTAAAGTGTGACAGCGTCACAGCAAAGCACGGTGGGGAATATTGTCACAGACTGAGATCAGCAACATGCTTGTTCGATCAATCAATGATTTTCATCATTAGCATAGATTTTGATCACCTTTTTAAGATCTGCCCTGTGATTCCAACAGTGATGCCTGATCCCTCCTTCAATACCCAGCTGCAGTGATCGCATTGCAATATTTTAACGTTGAATAATGTGTGTAACCTGTGCAGACTTGTGAGTGAGTGGCTCAGTCTGAGCGAATTCACAGGGTGGTGCCGAAAATGGGGAAATTAATTTTCCTGATGGTGTCCTCCTGTCGCCTTGCTTCTTGATCTCTATATCCTCCTCTAGCCTCATAACCCACCGCTCTTCACCAAACCCTCCGAAGCTCTGACTTTTGTGATCTTGTGCCACCATTGGCTTCCATTCTGGCATTCCCTCCTTAAATCCTTCCATCTCATCACCTCCCTCATTTGGGATCCTGATTAACATTCACTTCTCGGATAAGATTTCTGGTCACCCTCATTGGCACAGCGTTCATTTACTGCCTTCCTCAGGTCTGTGATCCGATTGGTGTACTGTCGCCAGGTTGGAGGAGTGGAGGGAAGGGTGAGGAGGGGGGTCATATTCCTGCTCTTGGCTTCCTCGGCTACTTCTATCTCTGCCTGCTTGGATTGGGAGGCTGTCCTCTCCTTCCTGTTTTTGGGAGAGTTTACCTCACTGCAGACTCTTAGATCTTCGGTGAAGAGTGAGAGACACGAGGAGCAGCCTTCCGGAGGACTCTGTCCTTGCCTTTGCAGCAGCCTCAATAGCTGGTGAGGCCTTATTGTCCATGCCGTGGTCTCTTTAATTAGAAATCCTTCCTTTTACAGAAAGATTGTGGTGTCCCGCCCTCCCTCCCTCACTGGCCGGGGAATCTGGATGACAACTGGTTGTTCTGGTAAAGGACCACAGCTGGAAGTTGATGCTCGATCAATAACTCCAGAAGCGAGATTGGAAGACAATTGAAGGCTTTATTGGACTAGATGTTTTCCCCCAGCAGCGCAGGTACAGAATGCGGCTGCTAGGGAGACACAGGCTCTTATACTCCGCCTTACTGGGCGGAACCAGCAGGCAGGCCTCACCAATGATATTGCTGTCTCAGGTACCTCCCACACCAATGGTCTTACAGCATCAACCTGGGCACCGTAATACCCCTAATACCGACTACCACAGAAGTGCAATTCAGTAAGTCGGATTCCAGACCTGAAAATGTCCCCGTCGTCTCGGTGAGGACTAAAGTGAGAAGATTCCGCCCAACTTTGGGTAGATAGATGATTACGAATAAGATGGGGCGGCACGGCAGCATAGTGGTTAGCACAGTTGCCTTCCAGGGACCCCAGGTTCGATTCCCCGCTTGGGTGACTATCTGTGCGGAGTCTGCACGTTCTCCCCGTGTCTGTGTGGGTTTCCTCCGGGTGCTCCGGTTTCCCCCCACAGTCCAAAAGATGTGCAGGTCAGGTGGATTGGTCACGATAAATTGCCCCATAGTGTCTAAAATGTTAGGTGGGTTGCTGGGTTACGGGGATAGGGTGGAGGTGTGCTCTTTCAGGGGCCGGTGTAGATTCGATGGGCTGAATGGCATCCTCCCGCACTGTAAATTCTATGTGGCCTCAATGTCCACTCACACCAACTGACATTATGACCATAATGACCACGGTCAACCCTGAGCAACTTCAGAATCCAGGGCCAAGCAAGCTGTCTCAAACACAGGAAAGAAAGGAGCAGGCCATTCAGCCCATCGATTAACCCTTTGGATTATGGGTAATTTGTACGTATTTCCCCCACCTCCGATATCTGTATCCCTTAATACACTTATCTAACAAAAAGGGACAGGTTTCAGTCTTGACAGTTTCAATTAGTCGAGTGACCACTTGTTTTTGTTCGAGCCAGTTTGTGTTTTCTACTACGCTTGTGTCTCAGGCCCAGTTCCCAATGCACACAGCCTGAAGTGCCTGCAAATTCCTTCAGTTGGCACTGTGCATTCAGGATGCACAGAACTCCACGAGCTAAACACGGGGACGTGTGGTCTCATTAAAGTGTGCAATTAAACGTGAATATTCAATTACCTCATTAAAAAAATTGCTGTGAATCACACACTTGCTTCAAAATTATGTTAAAAAAAGTATGAGCGACAAGATGGTAGACGGGTTAAACACGGAAATAATTGAATACCCTGCAGAGAGTCTAGCTGCAGCCCCGTGGGACCATTAATATGTCTCTCCCGGATGCCCAAGCAGTCAGGATAGATAACGTAGGTGTGATTCAGACTAATCTCTTAGAGATCACAAGGAAGGGCCGTAGAAAAGATTGTAAAAGAAGTAGGATATCACCAAGGGGACAGCGCCAGGAAGGAATACTCACGGGTCAAAGAACCCTTTCTCATTCCATGCTTTCTATTGACGTATACTGTTCGGCAAATACAGATGTTGACATCTGACTACAAGGCAGCATCCTCACCAATCCTGCATTGGGGCTTCATCCCAAAACTGAAAATACTAAAATATTCATCAAAGTACATTAAATTAGAATTCAGAGAATGTCCCCGGTATGATACTAGTCAGATCCCCTTCAGGCATTACAGGAGTCAGAACATTCACTTTTTAAAAATTCTGTTTCATATTTTTCTCAAACTTAATTCTCTCCAATACAGATTGATTATATTATTTTATATTTTTAAAGTAATTGAATACTCCAGAAGGATTCCTTTGTCGCCTCCAGATTTGACTTTTTCAGTGCTCTTTTGGACTGTTTCGTATGATTCAGCGACCAGAAACTTCTACCCCTCCAGAATTCTACTGCCTAAAAACCGAACCCCACTATGCCCAAACTCATTCTTTCGCCCTGTGTTCACTGACCTAATTTGACCCTCTGTGCCCTCAACAACTTAATTTTTAGCCTTGTGTTCTGATGTCACCATGTTTCCTTCCCTACCTCTGTAACCTATAGCCCCTTGACTCTGCATTGCTCTATCTCTGACCCCTTATGCATTTCCCGCTTCCTCCATCCCACCAGACGTACCTTCAGCTGGCTAGACTCTCTTAAGCTCTCATGTTTTCTCACTGAATTTTACTGTTCCTCTATCGCTCATTCTTTTTTTAAATATAAATTTAGAGTACCCAATTCATTTTTTCCAATTAAGGGGGCAATTTCATAGATTATCATAGAATTTACAGTGCAGCAGGAGGCCATTCGGCCCATCGAGTCTGCACCGGCTCTTGGAAAGAGCACGCTACCCAAGGTCAACACCTCTACCCTAGCCTCATAACCCAGTAACCCCACCCAACACTAAGGGCAATTTTGGACACTAAGGCCAATTTATCATGGCCAATCCACCTAACCTGCACATCTTTGGACTGTGGGAGGAAACAGGAGCACCCGGAGGAAACCCACGCACACACGGGGAGAACGTGCAGACTCCGCACAGACAGTGATCCAAGCCGGAATCGAACCTGGGACCCTGGAGCTGTGAAGCAATTGTGCTATCCACAATGCTACCGTGCTGCCCCAAATTTAGTGTGGCCAATCCACTTACCCTGAACATCTTTGGGTTGTGGAGGCGAAACCCACGCAAACACGGGGAGAATGTGCAAACTCCACACGGACAGTGACCCAGAGCCGGGATCGAACCTGGGGCCTCGGCACCGTGAGGCTGCGGGGCTAACCCACTGCGCCACCGTGCTGCCCTATCGCTCATTCTTCTTCAAAACCTACCGCTTTGACCATTAGTCATGAGGCCCAATATTTCCTTTTTTGTCTTGGTGCCAATATTTGTCTGATTTTCAGCGAAGCACTTTGGGGTTCCTGAATACATTAAAGGTGCTATTTAAATGAAAGTTGCTGTTGTTACAAGAGGTGCCACTTATTTATTGTGTCTGTTGATTTATATCTAAAATTTGCCATTTGCTCTCCCTCGCTATTTCCAGTGAGTACCTCCTCAGCACCTGAAGGGAAAGTCCAAGTGCAACACCAGCCATTTAAAGGATTGCATTCTCTCCTCAAGACCAAAGACAGGGGGCGCAATTCTCCCAGCCTCGCGCCGAAGAATCGGTGCAACCGCGCCACGCTGCCCCGACGCCGGCACACGATTCACCGAGGTGCGGAGAATCGGTGCCATCTGCGCCGGTCGCGGGCCGCTGTTTGTGGCCGGGCCGCCGATTCTCCGGCCCGGATGGGCCGAGCGGCCACGCGGAAAAAGCAGAGACCCGCCGGCGCTGTCCACGCCTGGTCGCTGCTGGCGGGAACTCTGCGCGAAGGGTCGGGGGGCGGCTTGTGGGGGGGAGGGGGGGGGGGGCTCCGTCCGCGGGGGGGGTGGGGGGGGGGAGGGGGACTGCCTCCGATGGGGTCCGGCCACCGATCGGGGCCCACCGATCGGCAGGCTGGCCTCTCCCCCCCAGGCCTACTTTGTTGCGCGCCCGGCTCCAGAGCCCCCGCGCCATGTTGCGTTGGCGCCGGCGCGTTCCGTAAAGCCACCGCGCATGCGGGGTTTGCGCTTCGCCACTGCACATGTGCGGGTTGGCGCCGTCCCCAGTGCGCGCCAGGAAGTGAGGCTGGAGCGGCGTGAACCGCCCCAGTGCCGTGCTGGCCCCCTGTGGGGGACAGAATCGCTAGTGCCCGCGCCCGTTTAGCGGCGTCGTGAAACGTGACGTCGTTCACGTCGGCGCGGACACTCTGTCCTACGAGCGGAGAATCGCGCCCAGGAGATTGAAGTTACACTTTTGCTGAGAAATGGAACGCTCTAACCCTCCTGACTCAGATTCATGACTTCTGCCCTCGAATAGATCACAGGGCAATTATATTTTCATGCTGCTCTGTGAAACTATTATAGATATGAACATAAGGCAACATGAGTCAATGCCCATAAAGATGAAATACTCAGTGCTGAGTGTACATACTGCAGAAGCAATTGATGCCATGGAACATATGGAGATATCTGCAGGTAACCTGGATTTGTAATAGGACTGTATAAATCATCAGTAAACCCCACTAGAATCAGAGGGCTATTTATGGTACAGAGGGAGGCCATTTTGCCCACTGAGTCTCTGCTAGCTCCCCACAGAGCAATCCAGTCAGCCCCATCCCTCCACTCTATCCTTGTGGCTCTGAAAGTTTATTTCCTTTAAGTGACCGTCCAGTTTCCTTTGGAAACATTGGACCATTAACCATCTCTGCTTCCACCACCCTCGTGGGTGGCCAGTTCCAGCTCATTATCACTCGCTGCGTTAAAAAGATCTTTCTCACATTTTCCCTGCATCTCCAGCACAAAATCTTACACATGTGTCCCCCTGGTCCTTGTACCATCAGCCAATAGGAACAGCTTGCCCTTGTCTAACTTATCCTAACCTGTCATAATCTTGTACACCGTTATCAGATCTCCCCTCAGTCTCCTTCAACAATCCCATCTTCTCCAAACTAACTTTGTAATGAAAATTCCTCATCCTTGGAACCATTCTGGTAAATCGCCTCTTCAACCCCCTCAGGTATCCTCACGCCCTTCCTAAAGTGCCGGGCCAGAACTGGAGACAATGCTCTAGTTGGGGCTGAACCGGAGCACCAAGGTTCAGAATAACCTTTAGAAACCCAAACTCCCGTATGCTTCGCTTTGCTGATCACGCTCCCAATAGGTTCTGACACTTTCAAAGGTCAACGTGCATGCCCGCAGGTTCCTCTGTCCCTGCATATTCTTTAGAACTGCGCCATTCAACCTATTTCGCCTCTTCCTGCCCTTGTGACAAAATGCATCACCTCACACATCTCTGTGTTAAATCTGCCACTAGCCTGCCCATTCTGCGAGCCTGTCGATGCCCTGTTGCAGCTGGTGAGTATCATCCTCACCGTTTGCCACTCTTCCGAGTTGGTATCATTGGTAAATTTTGAAATGTTCCTCTGTATTCCAATATCCAAGTCATTTATATATATTTTTAAAAAGCAATGGTCCTGACAATGACCCGGGGCGAAGGGGGGGGAAGATAAACATACACTGTGACGTGTCCCGCAGCGGTGGAAGTCGGCTCGCTAGTGGCCGGCGGCGGGATCTTCTGGGCCTGCCGTTGTCAATGGGGTTGTCCCGTGAACACACTCTTCACCTCCGCGAAACCCGCGGCAGGGGGGTGCGTCATCGGCAGGGGGGTAGGATCCTGCCAGCGCCATCGGCCAGAAACCCCCACCCTACTTCTTCGGTTCTTAAGTCACTGTGCTTACACTGTGTTTGACATTTACACTCCTATTCCAGGAACCACAATTTTGTTAATCAGACTTCCCCGTGGTCATTTATCAAACGGGTTTTTAATAATAATAATAAGCTTTATTATTGTCACAAGTAGGCTTACATTAAAACTGCAATGAAGTTACTGTGATGAGCCCCCAGTCGCCACATTCCGACACCTGTTTGGGCACAGGGAGGGAGAATTCAGAATTCTCAGCTGGTACAGGGATTGAACCCCTCGCTGCTGGCTAGTCTCTACCTGTGTCTGAAAGGAGATACTTTTTAATAATCTTTATAATCTTTATTATCGCCAGTAGGCTTACATTAACACTGCAATGTAAAACCTCTAGTCGCCACACTCCGGCGCCTGTTCAGGTACACTGCGGGAGAATTCAGAATGTCCAAATTACCTAACAGCACGTCTTTCGGGACTTGTGGGAGGAAACCGGAGCACCCGGAGGAAACCCACGCAGACACGGGGAGGGCGTGAGGGGATCCGGCCCTGGGAGGGGGGCCCCCATGGTGGCCTGGCCCGCGATCGGGAGCCACCGATCTGCGGGCGGGCCTGTGCCGTGGGGGCACTTCTTCCTTCCGCGGCAGCCCCTGTAGGGCTCCGCCATGGCCGGCGAGGAGAAGACCCCCCACTGCGCATGCGCCAGAATACTCCGGCGGTTCCGCGCATGCACGGGATCACGCTGGCCCTTTGGTGCCAGGGTTGATCTTCTGGTTTGATGGTAATGGTGGAATGAGTGATATGTTGGCATAAGTTTAAAGATTTTGCCTGTACCTGCAGGTACCCAGTTCATAATCCATCCCACTTAAACCCTGGTCATGCCACGTGGCATGATAGAGGATGTCCTCAGTGGGAAGATAATTCTCTGCGAAGGCTATTTTATTTTTCTTTATTCGTTTATGGGATGTCAGCATTGCTGACCACATTGCTATGGGTCCGGAGTCTCGTGTGGGTCGGACGGGCCACGTTTGCCCGGTTTCCTTCCTGAACACTTGCAAAGCAGGTGGATTTTTACGATAATTGATGATACTTTCATGCCCACCATTACTGAGATTAACTGTCAATTCTCGATGAATTTTGAATTCCACCAGCTACTGCGGTGGGTTTTGAACCTGCGACTCCAGGGCATTAGCCCGGGCCACTGGATTACTAACCCAGTGACATTATCGCTCTGCCACCATCTCCCCTAAAACAGGAATCACTCCTGAGAGTACTGTCATTGATGGATATAACCTCAGAGGACCATTCCTTTGTGTTGGTTAAGTCACCTCTGGCAGTTAGGTTCGCTCAGATGTTGGCCAGGTACTCCCGAGTCAGTCACAATAATAATAATAATCATCTTTACTATTGTCGCAAGGAGGCTTACAGTAACACTGCAATTAAGTTACTGTCAAAAGCCCCTGGTCGCCACACTCCGGCGCCTGTTCAGGAACACAGAGGGAGAATCCAGAATGTCCAATTCACCTAACAATCCCGTCTTTCGGGACTTGTGGGAGGAAACCAGAGCACCCGGAGGAAACCCACGCAGACACGGGGAGAACAAGCAGACTCCGTGCAGACAGTGACCCAAGCCGGGAATCGAACCTGGGACCCTGGCGCTGTGAAGCAACAGTGCTAACCACTGTGCTACCAAGCCGTCTTGGTGTTGAACTCTGAATTCCCCCACCCAGGGTATATTCTGTGTTCTTGCTTTCCTGAGATGGAAACTCCATTCATTGGCTACCAGTCTTTATTCCAGCTTTAGTGATTGAAACTCAACTCACAAATGCCATTGGGATTAAAAGGCAGATTCTCTGGATTATTGCTCCAGGCCTCTGATTCACTCTTTCTGCCACTGCACCACCCTAACAAATGCATTTTGATAGCACCTGAGGTCATCCCAACACACTTTCCAACCAATTAAATACATTTGAAGTGTAGTCACTGTTGTAATGGAAGGAAAGTGGCAGCAAATCTGCCCACATCAAAGTCTCATAAACAGCATGATCGTAGAATCTCTCCGGTGCAGAAGGAGGCCATTCGGCCCATTGAGTCTGCATCAACCCTCTGAAAGATGACCCTACCCGGGCCCACTCCCCCAACCCGAACCCCGCAGCCTCACCTGGACATCTTTGGACAGATCATTTGGATCTGATCATTTGTTTTATTGATGCTAATTGAGGGTAACAATCGGCCAGAATGCCCTCCCACATAGTGCCTTGGGATCTCATGCATCCACCTGAAGCGTTACATTGGACCCCACTTTAACATCCCATCTGACAGACAGCACCTCGGTCACTGCAGCACTCTCTCCGCATTACACTGAATAATCTGCTTGGATCATGTGGCCACGTCTCCAGAGTGGGCCTTGAGCTCATGACCTTCTGACTCAGAGGTCAGAGTGCTATGCCAACTGAGCCATGGCTGACACCTCCCAGCATGCAAGACGGCAGACAGACTCAGGAATGGAAGGACCAAATGTTGCACAACCTGCTGACTGAGCCACAGCTAGCTGCTGGTCCGTTTTATCCCACGATTGACCACAGTTGTGTCACTCCTGGGATCCTGCAATGATTTGCTTTCTGTTAGCAGGCAGTTTTCGTTTCGTGAAAATTTCATCCTCCAAAGGTGAATTCTGCCAGAATTTTGGCTACCTTTCCAGAGCAGCAACCCCGAGCCTGATTTTAGACACAATCCGGCTAATTGGTCCTCAGGCACCAAAAGTGAACATAGTCTATGCTGTTTGAAGATGTGTTTTGATGCCCAGTCAGGGCTGACTGTGCTCCTGTGAAGATCTGCCAGAAATGGTGCAGTCTCAAGCACACAAAGCTGCCAGCTCGAGCTCTGTAGTTCACCCCTGAGAAAGAAAGAAAGGTGTTGGTGATGCATTATCAATTACCACAAAGACGAGAGTAGTGGAATAATCGAGGCATTATTGAGCAAAGATGTTGTGCCTCCTGTAGCTGGAGCCAGAATGGCTGCAGCACCGGCGAACACACACATTTATACCCCGCCTACTGGGCGGAGCCAGCAGGCAGGGATTTACCCATGTACCTCTAGTATACGTGTCTTACCGTAATACATATAATACAGCTAGTAGTGACTACCACATTCACCCCCTGTTAAAAAAAGAGTCCTGCGAGGGGTGGTGGAAAACAAAATTTACAAGTTTAGTATGTCGGGGGCCTTGATCCTCCTCTGTGATCGCCTCAGTCATGGTGGTGACGTGCGCGCCGACTTGGTCACCTGCGACTCCGGGAGCATGTTGTCCTTGTCTTCATCACCCCTGAGTGGAACCAGTGGGAGGATGGATCCTCTTGGGGCGGGGGCTGCGGTGAGGTTCGCTGGGGGGAGGGGGAGTGGCGCAGGGGTGAATGAGACAACCGGAGGGGGGGGGGGGCGGGTGGGGGGGTGCGGTGTCAGGTTGGGGCCGTGGGTGGGGATCCAGCGGGTGCCAGGTCCCGGAGGGAGACTGTGTCCTGGCGCCCGTCGGGGTGCGCCACGTAGGCGTACTGCGGGTTCGCGCGTTGGAGGTGGACCCTTTCGACCAAGGGGTCCGACTTTTGGGTCCGCACATGCTTGCGAAGGAGGACGGGTCCAGGAACTGTCAGCCATGTTGGGAGCAAGACCCCAGAGGTGGATTTCCTGGGGAAGGCAAACACACGTTCATGGGGGGTTTCGTTAGTCGCGGTGCAGAGGAGCGATCGGATGGAATGGAGCGCGTCAGGGAGGACCTCCTGCCAGCGGGAGACCGGGAGATCTTTAGAACGCAGGGCCAGCAGGATGGCCTTCCAGACCGTCCCGTTCTCCCTCTCCACCTGCCCGTTTCCCTGGGGGTTGTAGCTGGTCGTCCTGCTCGAGGCAATGCCCTTGCTGAACAGGAACTGACGCAGCTCATCACTCATAAAGGAGGATCCCCCATCGCTATGGGCGTATGTGGGGAAACCGAACAAAGTGAAGATACTGTGGAGGGCTCTAATGACTGTGGCAGAAGTCATATCGGGGCATGGGATAGCGAAAGGAAACCGGGAGTACTCATTAACCACGTCCAGAAAGTACGTGTTGCGGTCAGTGGAGGTGAGGGGCCCTTTGAAGTCCATGCTGAGGCTCTCAAAGGGGCGGGAGGCCTTCACCAGGTGCGCTCGATCTGGCCGGTAGAAGTGCGGCTTGCACTCTGCGCAGATCTGGCAGTCTCTGGTGATAGTCCTGACCTCCTCAATGGAGTAGGGCAGGTTATCATTGAATTTATCATAGAATTTACAGTGCAGAAGGAGGCCATTCGGCCCATCGAGTCTGCACCGGCTCTTGGGAAGAGCACCCTACCCAAGGTCAACACCTCCACCCTATCCCCATAACCCAGTAACCCCACTCAACACTAAGGGCAATTTTGGACACTAAGGGCAATTTTAGCATGGCCAATCCACCTAACCTGCACATCTTTGGACTGTGGGAGGAAACCGGAGCACCCGGAGGAAACCCACGCACACTCGGGGAGGATGTGCAGACTCCGCACAGACAGTGACCCAAGCCGGAATCGAACCTGGGACCCTGGAGCTGTGAAGCAATTGTGCTAACCACCATGCTGCCGTGCTGCCCCCATCAAGGTTGCGGGCCTTGAAGAAATGGAAGAACTGCGTGACCCCAGGGTGGCAGAGGCCATCGTGGAGAGCCCGGTGTCGGTCCACTTGTGCGCTGGCAAATGTACCGCGGGCTAGGGCGTCAGGGGGCTCGTTGAGCTTACTGGGGCGATACAAAATCTTGTAATTATAGGTGGAGAGCTCGATCCTCCACCTCAAGATCTTATCATTTTTGATCTTGCCCCGCTGTGTATTATTTAAGATGAAGGCAACCGACCGTTGGTCAGTGAGGAGAGTGAATCTCCTGCCAGCCAGGTAATGCCTCCAGTGCCGCACAGCTTCCACAATGACTTGGGCCTTCTTTTCGACAGAGCAGTGCCGAATTTCGGAGGCCTGGAGGGTGCGGGAAAAGAATGCCACGGGTCTGCCTGCCTGGTTGAGGGTGGCGCCCAGAGCTACGTCCGATGCATCGCTATCGACCTGGAAGGGGAGGGACTCGTCGACCGCGTGCATTGTGGCCTTGGTGATGTCGGCCTTGATACGGTTGAAGGCCTGGCGGGCCTCAGCCATCCGGGGAAAAATTGTGGACTGAATGAGTGGGTGGGCCTTGTCCGCATAGTTAGGCACACACTGGGCATAGTCGGACAAAAATACCAGGCATCGTTTCAGGGCCTTGGGGCAGTGGGGGAGGGGGAGTTCCATGAGGGGGCGCATGCGGTCGGGGTCGGGCCCAAGAACTCAATTTTCCATGACATAGCCAAGGATGGCTAAGCGGTTGGTGCGGACGACACATTTCTCCTTATTGTACGTGAGATTAAGGAGTTTGGCGGTCTGGAGAAATTTTTTGTTTTTTTAAAATAATTTTTATTAAAGGTTTTCATAAAATATCAATAACAAAATGAGAAAGAAAAAAGAAACCAACAGGGTTAAGTACAAAACACAATCTAAAAAAAAGCAACCCCCAAACCCCTCCCCTCCTGTACATAAATAATAAATTAACATTAACACCCCGACTTAACACAACAGGTGTATACACCCCCTCAGACCCTCCAGTGTAAATAACATAAATAAAAATAAAGTAAACCCCCCCGACCCCCCCTCCCCCCCCCGCCCCCCGCCACCCCCCACCCCCTCTCCGAGCTGCTGCTGCCATTGACCAATGTCTATCGTTCTGCCAGAAAGTCTAAGAACGGTTGCCACTGCCTAAAGAACCCTTGTACCGACCCTCTCAAGGCGAATTTCACCCTCTCCAATTTAATGAACCCTGCCATATCGCTGATCCAGGATTCCACGCTTGGGGGCCTCGCATCTTTCCACTGAAGGAGAATCCTTCGCCGGGCTACCATGGATGCAAAGGCCAGAATTCCAGACTCTTTTGCCTCCTGCATTCCCGGCTCCTCTGCCACCCCAAATATTGCGAGCCCCCAGCCCGGTTTGACCCTGGATCCTACCACCCTCGACACCGTCCTCGCTACGCCCTTCCAAAATTCCTGCAGCGCTGGGCATGCCGAGAACATATGGGTGTGATTTGCTGGGCTCCCTGAGCACTTAACACACCTGTCCTCACCCCCAAAGAACCGGCTCATCCTTGTCCCGATCACGTGTGCCCTGTGCAGCACCTTAAACTGTATGAGGCTGAGCCTCGCGCATGAAGAGGAAGAGTTCACCCTCCCTAGGGCATCTGCCCACGTCCCCTCTTCAATCTCCTCTCCCAACTCCTCCTCCCACTTACCTTTCAACTCCACCACCGAGGCCTCCTCCTCCTCTTGCATCACCTGGTAAGTTTCCGAGATCTTCCCCACTCCCACCCACACCCCCAAGAGCACCCTGTCCTGTACTGTGTGTGGCAGTAGCCGCGGGAATTACACCACCAGCCGTCTGGCAAACGCCCTTACCTGTAAGTACCTGAAGGTGTTCCCCGGGGGGAGCCCGTACTTCTCCTCCAGCTCACCCAAGTTCGCGAACTTTCCGTCCACAAACAGGTCCCCCAACTTTCGTATCCCTGCCCTGTGCCACACCAAAAACCCTCCACCTGTTCTTCCTGGGGCGAACCGGTGGTTCCCCCGTAATGGGGTCCACGCCGGGCCCCAACTTCCCCCCATGCCGCCTCCACTGCCCCCAAATTTTGAGGGCCGCCACCACCACCGGGCTCGTGGTATACCTCCTTGGATGGAGCGGCAGCGGCGCCGTTGCCAGCGCCCCCAGACTCGTACCCTCACAGGATGCCATCTCCAGCCTCTTCCATGCAGCCCTCTCCCCCTCCATCACCCACTTGCGCACCATCGTCGCATTGGCGGCCCAGTAGTACCCACAGAGGTTGGGCAGCGCCAGCCCCCCCTATCTCTACTCCGCTCCAGGAACACCCTTCTCACCCTCAGAGTCCCTCGTGCCCACACAAACCCCATTATACTCCTGTTAACCCGCCTGAAAAAAGCCTTCGGGATAAACACGGGGAGGCACTGGAACAGGACCAAAAACCTTGGGAGCACCGTCATTTTGATTGACTGCGCCCTACCCGCCAAGGACAGCGGCAACGCGTCCCACCTCTTGAACTCCTCCTCCATTTTCTCCACCAGCCTTGTAAAGTTAAGCCTATGCAGGGCCCCCCAGCTCCTGGCCACCTGGACCCCCAAATATCTGAAGCTCCTCTCCGCCCTTTTTAGTGGGAGCTCGCCAATCCCCTTCTCCTGGTCCCCTAGCTGAACTACGAACAGCTCGCTCTTCCCCATATTGAGCTTGTACCCGAAAAGTCCCCAAATTCCCTAAGGATCCTCATTACCTCTGGCATTCCTCCCACCGGGTCCGCCACATACAGCAGCAAGTCGTCCGCATAAGGCGACACCCTATGTTCCTCCCCACCCTGCACAAACCCCCTCCAGTTCCTCGACTCGCTCAGTGCCATAGCCAGGGGTTCAATCGCCAGTGCGAAGAGCGGGGGGACAGGGGACACCCCTGTCTCGTCCCTCGGTGCAACCGAAAGTACTCGGACCTCCTCCTATTTGTGGCCACACTCGCCATCGGAACTTCATACAACAAACCCCTGACAACCCCCTCCCCAAACCCAAACCTGTTCAGCACCTCCCACAGGTACCCCCACTCTACCCTATCGAAGGCTTTCTCAGCGTCCATCGCCACCACTATCTCCCCTTCCCTCGCCGGCATCATGATAACGTTCAAAAGCCTCCGCACATTCGCGTTCAACTGTCTCCCCTTCACAAAGCCCGTCTGGTCTTCATGGATGATCTGCGGCACACAATCCTCAATCCTCGTGGCTAAGACCTTCGCCAGCGCCTTGGCATCTACATTTAGCAAGGAAATCGGTCTGTAAGACCCACATTGCAGGGGATCCTTGTCCTGCTTCAGGATCAAGGAGATCAGTGCCCGGGACATCGTCGGGGGTAAAGCCCCCTCCTCCCTTGACTCATTAAAGGTCCTGACTGTTTAGCACAGGGCTAAATCGCTGGCTTTGCAAGCAGACCAAGGCAGGCCAGCAGCACGGTTCAATTCCAGTACCAGCCTCCCCGAACAGGTGCCGGAATGTG
Organism: Scyliorhinus torazame; assembly: GCF_047496885.1. NCBI lineage: Eukaryota > Metazoa > Chordata > Chondrichthyes > Carcharhiniformes > Scyliorhinidae > Scyliorhinus > Scyliorhinus torazame. Next base: position 21,641,328 of record NC_092709.1, on the reverse strand, counting down.
GCGACTAGGGGCTTTTCACAGTAATTTCATTTGAAGCCTACTTGTGACAATAAGCGATTTTCATTTCAACTAACAGCGGGCCCAACAGGTCCATAAATTTTTTGTAGAACTCGACCGGGAAAACGTCCGGCCCCGGTGCCTTCCTCACCTGCATGCTTCCTATCCCTTTGATCAGCTCCTCCAGCCCAATCGGGGCCCCCAGTCCCGCCACCAGTCCCTCTTCCACCTTTGGAAACCTCAATTGGTCCAGGAAACGGCCGATCCCTCCCTCCTCCCGTGGGGGCTCGGATCGGTACAATTCCTCGTAGAAGTCCCTGAAGACCCCATTGATGCCGATCCCATTGATGCCAACCCCACTCTGCACCACGCTCCCTCTCCTGTCCTTAACTCCCCCGATCTCCCTAGCTGCGTCCCACTTATGAAGCTGATGCGCCAGCATCCGGCTTGCCTTTTCCCCATACTCGTAGACCGCCCCCTGGGCCTTCCTCCACTGCACCTCCGCCTTCCTGGTGGTCACCAGGTCGAATTCGGTCTGGATGCTGTGCCTCTTCCTCAACAATCCTTCCTCGGGCACCTCTGCATACCTCCTGTCTACCCTCACCATCTCCCCACCAGCCTCTCCCTCTCCCCCCGCTCCCTCCTCTCCTTGTGGGCCCTAATGGAGATCAGCTCTCCCCTCACCACCGCCTTCAGTGCCTCCCATGCCATCCTCACTCGGACCTCCCCGTTATCATTGGTCTCCAAGTACCTCTCTATACTTCCTTGGACCCGCTCGCTCACCTCCTCGTCCGCCAACAGCCCCACATCCAAGCGCCATATCGGGCGCTGGTCCCTCTCCTCCCCCATCTCCAAGTCCACCCAATGCGGGGCGTGGTCCGAAATGGCTATTGCCGAATACTCGGTATCCTCTACTCTCGCTATCAGCGCCCTACTCAAAATGAAAACGTCGATTCGAGAATAAGCCTTATGGACATGTGAGAAGAATGAAAATTCCCTAGCCCCATGCCTTGCAAATCTCCAAGGGTCCACCCCTCCCATTTGGTCCATAAATCCCCTCAGCACTCTAACCGCCGCCGGCTTCCTACCCGTCCTAGACCTGGAGCGATCCAGTGCCGGATCCAGCACCATATTAAAGTCTCCCCCCATTATCAGGCCCCCCACTTCCAAGTCTGGGATCCGACCCAACATATGCCGCATAAAACCTGCATCGTCCCAGTTCGGAGCATACACATTGACCAGTACCACCCTCTCTCCCTGCAACTTACCACTTACCATTATGTACCTCCCGCCATTATCTGCCACAATGCTCGACGCCTCGAATGACACCTTCTTTCCCACCAAGATCACCACCCCACGATTTTTGGCATCTAGCCCCGAGTGAAACACCTGACCTACCCACCCTTTCCTCCGTCTTACCTGGTCTGCCACCTTCAGGTGTGTCTCCTGGAGCATAACCACATCCGCCTTGAGCCCCTTCAGGTGCGCGAACACGCGGGCCCGCTTAACCGGCCTATTCACTCCCCTTACATTCCAGGTTATCAGCCGGATCAGGGGGCTACCCGCCCCCCCTCCCCGCCGACTAGCCATGACCCCTCCTCGGCCAGCCACGCGCCCGCACCCCACACCCGGCCCGTTCCCCACAGCAGCATACCCCCATCTCGACCCCTCCCCCCACTCGCTCCAGCTCCTCCTTGACCTTAGCAGAAGCAACTCGATCCTCCCCACCCCCCCCCCCCCACCCCCCCACCCCACCCCCTAACCCCCACCCCCCCCGGCTAGGACCCATCCTACCTGGCTTACTCTCCCCATTGCACTTCCGCAAGTCAACTGACTCCTGCTTACCCCGGCCACTCCCGCCTCCCCTTCAACTCCTCCCATTGTGTGGCACACCCTCCTCTCCCGCTCCCCATCCACAGGCTCATCCCCTCCCCCCTCCATTCTAAGCGCGGGAAACAATCCTCGCTCCACCCCCCCCCAACCCCCCCCCACCCCCAGTCTTTGGCGCGGGAAAAAAGCCCGCGCTCTCCACCTACCAGGCCCCGCCACCAACCAAAACAGTGCCCAACCTTCCCCATCCATCCTCCCCAACCCGAAAGAAAAAAACATAGAGAAAAAGAAACCCAAAACAATGCAAAGGTCCCCCCCCCCCCCCCCCCCCCCCCCCCCCCCCTCCCCGCCTCGAACAAAGGATAGGCATAACATATCCACCGCAGTCCCCAATTGCCCATCCCGACCCTCAGTCTGTGTCCAGCTTCTCGGCTTGAACAAAAGCCCACGCCTCTTCCGGAGACTCAAAATAATGGTGCCGGTCCTTGTAGGTAACCCACAGTCGCGCCGTCTGCAACATGCCAAACTTCACCCCCTTCCTGTGCAGCACCGCCTTCACTCGATTGTACCCGGCCCTCCTCTTCGCCACCTCCGCACTCCAGTCCTGGTATATTCGAACCTCTGCGTTCTCCCACCTCCTGCTCCTCTCCTTCTTGGCCCACCTGAGCACACACTCCCGATCGACGAACCGATGGAACCGCACCAGCACCGCCCACGGAGGCTCGTTAGCCTTGGGCCTCCTCGCCAACACTCTATGGGCCCCTTCCAGCTCCAGGGTCCCCTGGAAGGACCCCACTCCCATCAGCAAGTTCAACATGGTGACCACATAGGGCCCCACGTCCGGCCCCTCCAGCCCCTCCGGGAGGCCCAGAATCCGCAGATTCATCCGCCTCGACCGATTCTCCATCTCCTCGAACCGCTCCTGCCATTTCTTGTGGAACGCCTCGTGCGCCTCCACCTTTACCGCCAGACCTAAGATCTCATCCTCATTATCAGAGATCTTTTGTTGAGCCTCTCAGAGCGCCACCGCCTGGGCCGTCTGTGTCTCCAGCAGCTTATCAATAGAAGCCTTCATCGGCTCCAGCAGGTCCATTTTAATCTCTCTGAGGCAGCGCTGGATACCCTCCTGTTACTCCTCCGCCTACTGCCTCCATGCTGCCTATTCTCTGCCCGCCGCCATTTTGTCCTTCTTCCCTCCCTTCTTCAGGTCCACCACCACCTTTTTTGTCGCCCCGCTCCTAGTTAAAGCCATATACTGATGGGGAGCTGTTATTAACTCCTTCCCACACCGGAAAACGTCGAAAAAGTGCCGTTGGGGGTCCTGAAAAGAGCCCAAAAGTCAGTTTTTGCGGGAGCCATTATCTGCCACAATGCTCGACGCCTCGAATGACACCTTCTTTCCCACCAAGATCACCACCCCACGATTTTTGGCATCTAGCCCCGAGTGGAACACCTGACCTACCCACCCTTTCCTCCGTCTTACCTGGTCTGCCACCTTCAGGTGTGTCTCCTGGAGCATAACCACATCCGCCTTGAGCCCCTTCAGGTGCGCAAACACGCGGGCCCGCTTAACCGGCCTATTCACTCCCCTTACATTCCAGGTTATCAGCCGGATCAGGGGGCTACCCGCCCCCCCTCCCCGCCGACTAGCCATGACCCCTCCTCGGCCAGCCACGCGCCCGCACCCCACACCCGGCCCGTTCCCCACAGCAGCACTTACATAATGGTAAGTGGTAAGTTTTGCGCCGGAATGTGTGACTTAGCTCCGCATAGCCGCAACCGGAAGTCTGAAGAGGGAATCCTTTTGGCAGTGTTCGCTTCACCAATCTGCCCCAAAAAGTCTGTGGAAACTCCTGAAAAAGGTCTGAGAGTCCGTTCCAGACGGGAGCTGCCGAATGCGCAACCTACTCCTCTATGGCCGCCTCCGGAAGCCTCGTCCCTGCTTCTTCAATGGCCTTGGTGAGATCTTTTCACAGTTGTTCTCTCTGCTGCTAGAATTCACCTTTAATACAGGCCCTCAAGTCAGCTTGAAGCCTTTAAGCTTGCCCTTCCCCCGCCTGCATGCTGGAAGAGGCTTGTGTCTATTCCTGAAGCTCCAGCCAAATCTTTTACTGTTTCTGCCGGGTCTGGTAACCAAGAGACATACTGTTCCTGGGGGACACTGTCGGGGGAATGTTGCAGTCTTCTTCCCACACCGGTAAATGTCGAAAAAATTCCGTTGGGGGCCCTGTAAAGAACCGAAATGTCAGTTCCAAGCGGGAGCTGCCGAATATGCGACTTAGCTCTGCATAGCCGCACCCGGAAGTCATCGTCTGGAGAAATTTTAGGAGGTTAGCGTTGTGGTTCTGCTGATCGTGGCCGCAGATGGACGTTGTCTAGGTACGGGAAGGTGGCCCGCAGTGCATACCAGTCAACCATTCGGTCCATCTCACGTTGGAAGACCAAGACCCCATTAGTGACGCCGAAGGGAACCCTAAGGAAGTGATAGAGGCAGCCACCTGCTTCGAACGCAATGTATTGGCAGTCCTCAGGGCGGATGGCGTGCTGGTGGTATGCGGACTTCAGGTCCACTGTGGAAAAGACCCGATACTGTGCAATCTGATTGACCATGTCAGATATGCGTGGGAGGGGGTTCGCGTCGAGCTACGTGTACCAATTGATGCTCCGACTGTAGTCAATGACCATCCTGTGCATCTTCCCAGTCTTTACTACTACCACTCCAGGGGCTGTTGCTGGCCTCAATGATGCCTTCCCGCAGGAGCCTTTGGAACTCCGACCTGATGAAGGTCCTGTCCTGGGCACTGTGCCGTCTGCTCCTGGTGGTGACGGGTTTGCAATCCGGGGTGAGGTTCGCAAACAAGGAAGGTGGATCGTCCTTAGGGGTCGTGAGGCCGCATACGGTGAGGGGGGTAGGGGTCCGCCGAATTTTAAGGTTAAGCTTTGGAGGTGGCACTGGAAGTCCAGGCCGAGTAACAGGGCAGCGTAGAGGTGGGGAGGACGTAGAGCCGGAAGTTGCTAAACTCTACGCCTTGGCCGGGACTGGTTCAGGGTGATCGAGGCGATTTGCGGCAGATGCTGGGAGGACCCGGGCTGGTCAGCGGTGGTGGGGGTAGCGGCAGGCGATGAACGGCCAGACAAGCTTCCAGACGAGCAGGGGTCCTGAGGCGCCGTCCAAAATGGCGCCGAAGATGGCGGCGTCCACGGGGTGCACATGGCGGGCGGCATTAAAGATGGCAGCACTCACGGGCCCCACGTGGCTTGCGAGGAGGAAAATGGCGGCGCCCCTGGGTCGCACATGGGGGGGTATAGGAACGCTGGGCCTAGAAACAGCGGCGACTGACCGGGCCTGGCACACAGAAACAAAGTGTCCCTTCTTTCCACATCCGTTGCAGGTTGCGCTCCGCGCCAGGCAGCGCTGCCGGGGGTGTTTGTTCTGCCCGCAAAAATAGCATTTGGGGTTGGCTGGCTGCCGCGCGGCGCAGGCTTGCGGTGAGCTGGATTCGGTAGCTGGTGGGGCCCACGATGCCCATGAAGGTGCCGTGCGGTCAGGGGCATATGACTGGACGTTACGGGAGGCTACTGTTAACGAGTTCGTGAGCTGCCTGGTTCCCGCAAGATCAAGTGTACCCCCTTCCAATAGGCGCTGGCGACGTACGCGGACCCCATGCCCATAACGAAGGCATCTCGGATTAAAAGATCCATGTGCTGGACTGCTGAAACTGCCTGGCAGTCACAATTCCTCCACAGGATGTGCAAGGCATGCCAGAAATCGGGGAGTTGCTGTCTCGTGGACAGGAGGTGCCTGGCGTAGAGTTGATTGACTGGCCAAACGTAATGTCCCTTCAGGAACTCTAGTGCTTCGGAATAAGTGGGCGCATCCCGGATGAGAGGAAGAATGCCAGGGCTCACCCGTGAATAAAGGACTTGGAGCTTCTGCACATCCGAGGGTTCCTCAGCGAATGTTCGGAGGTAGCTTTCGAAGCAGGCTAGCCAGTGCTCAAAGGCGGACGTTGCGTTGGCTGCTTGAGGGCTCAGCTGCAGGCGGTCAGGCTTGATGTGAAGATCCATCATTTTTAAATCTTTGCTCAATAAATTGATGCACTATCAATTACCACAAAGACGAGAGTAGTGGAATAATCGAGGCTTTATTGAACAAAGATGTTGTGCCTCCTGTAGCTGGAACCAGAATGGCTGCAGCACCGGCGAGCGCACACATTTATACCCCGCCTACTGGGCGGAGCCAGCAGGCAGGGATTTACCCATGTACCTCTAGTATATGTGTCTTACCGTAATACATATAATACAGCTAGTGGTGACTACCACAGTTGGGAAGAAGATTCTCGAGAAGTCACCTGGAATAAAGCAAGAGACAGTGAGCTTCTCGTCACCTTCCTTCCTGGAAAATCTGCTGCTAAACTGTCAGCCAACGTGAAACTTTTCTCCTCCGTACCTCTACTTAATCCACATCAGAGATGAAAAAAAGAATTGTTACTGATATCGGAGACTTCACAATCTAGCCTTTGGGATAGAATCACAGGGGAGTAAAGGGGATGCAGGAAGAGGGAGACCTAGGGATCCTTGTACTCAAATGTTTGAAGGTGGCACGATAAATCGATAGAACTGTGAAAGAAGTGTAAGAGGTGAAATGAAAATCGCTTATTGTCACAAGTAGGCTTCAACGAAGTTACTGTCAAAAGCCCCTCGTCGCCACATTCCGGCGCCTGTTCGAGGAAGCTGGTATGGGATTTGAACCCGCACTGCTGGCCTTGGTCTGCTTTACAAGCCAGCTATTTAGCCCACGGTGCTAAACCAGCCCCAGATGGCTGTGTATTCAATAGATACATAGGCCGGATCTTCCAGGCCCCTTTGCATTGGGAAACTCAGCAGGTAGGGGAACGTAATTTGGCACGAGTCCAAAAACCAGTTTCCAGACAGGCAATGAAAAGGCCACCACGGGGCCGACCGCCCAACTAAGGATATGGGCGGGCCTTCCATGCTGCTGGGCCAATTAGAGCAGCTCTGCAGCCTTGGCCATGCCACCGGGAAAGGTGCCCAATGCTGTTGTTTCAAGCAGAAGGAGAGGTGGCTGCCACTTTGAGGGCTCCTCAAAGGGAAGATAGGAAAGGCAGGAAAGCCCTGGTGATTGAAGGGGTGAAATCTCTGCCGGGTCTCCCTCCAGAGGGCACGTAGCCTAAGAAACCAATACCCATACCCCCACCCCTGGGGAGCCACTATACTGCAGCTGCCAGGGTCTCCATGCAACAGGGGTCCATTCTGATACTGGTAAAATTCTGGCGGGCTGGTAAAATGGCCACAAAATGGCTCAGTTGACCACGGCTGGGAATGTTCCCAGGCAGCAGAAACACATTGGGATTTCCTCCCATGTCTTTTGCCACCATTTTGCTGCCTCTTTTTCAGAGGCTAGTGGAATCCCAGCTGTAGAGTTAAAAAGTAAAACAACTTTATAAAGGCCACCTGGTGTGGCCCCAGCTGGATTGTTATGTCAGTTCTGGGCACCTCACTTTATAGCATCCTTACAGTGCACAAGTCAGCCATTCGGCCCATCGAGTCTGCACCGACCCTCCGAAAGAGCATCCTACCTCGGTCAAATCCCCCATCCTATTCCCGTAAACCCACCTAACCTTCGGACACTTAGAGGCAATTTTGCATGGCCAATCCACCTGACCCACACATCTTTGGAATGTGGGAGGAAACCGGAGCACCCGGAGGAAACCCATGCAGATACAGGGAGAACATGCAAACTCCACACAGACAGTCAAGGCTGGAGTCCCTGGCACTGTGAGGCAGCAGTGCTAACCACCGTGCTGCTACCATACCACGGTGGCTACCGTAGTCTTGAAGAAGGCGCAGAGCAGACTTACCAGAATTATACCAGGGATATGGAACCACCATTCCCTGGAGAAGCTGGATTGTTCTCCGTAATGCAGCAAAAGTTAAGGGGAGAATTACTAGACACATTAAAAATGTTAAAGGGTTTTGATGGAGTAAATAGGGAGAAATTGTTTCCATTTGCAGAAGAATCAGTAACTTGAGGAGATTCAAGAAAATTACCAAAAGACATAAAGAGAAGTATCTTTTCTGCAGTGAATTGTTATCACCTGGAATGTGCTGCCCGGATGGATGATGGAAGATTCAATATTAATTGTGGTGTTGCCAGGGGCTCAGTGCTGGAAGGATGGTCATCTATTTGAATAACAGTAAAATGGACTCTTATTTAAATGGTAAACAAATTGCATCACGCTGCTGTGCGGAGGGACCTGGGTGTCCTTGTGCATGAAGGCGGGGGGGGGGGGGGGGGGGGGGCAAAGAAGATTCACTGGGCTGATTCCAGAATTGAGAGGATTGGCTTATGAGAAGAGACTAAGTCGAGTGGGACTATACTCATTGGAATGTAGAAGAATGAGAGGGGATCTTATAGAAAAATGTAAAATTATGAACAGTTAAGATAGAAGCAGGAAGGTTGTTTCCACTGGTGGGTGAAATTAAAACTCGGGGGCATAGCCTCAAAATAAGGGGGAGCAGATTTAGGACTAAGTTGAGGAGGAACATCCTCACCCAAAGGGTTGTGAATCTGTGGATTTTCCTGTCCAGTGAAGCAGTTGGGGCGACCTCGTTAAATGCATTTAAGGCAAAGATAGATAGATTTTTGAGCAGTAAAGGAATTAAGGCTATAGTGAGCGGGCGGGTAAGGGGAGCTGAGTCCACAAAAAGATCAGCCATGATCTTATTGACTGGCGGAGCAGGCTCGAGGGGCCAGGTGGCCTACTCCTGGTTCTTATGTTCTTATGCTAGTTTCATGACAGAGATTCCCCCAACCAAGATGACTAGTGGGGGTCAACCCAGAAGTCTCATGGCAGAGGGGGGGGGGGGGAGGGGGGGAGGGTGCGGGGGTGCAGGGTAGCCAACTTGGTGAATGGAAGGAAGGTGCCTTGGAGAGCGAAGAGTTTGCTGTGTCCACACTGTGGGCTGGATTCTCCGCACCCCAACGCCACAATTGCGTTCGGCGACGGGGCGCTGAATCCGTTTTCACGCACAAAGCGGCCGCCACAGTCAAGGGAGGGCCGATCGGAGGGCAGGTGGGGCTTCATTCGGGACTGGAGGCCGCCGCCGTGCGCATGCGTGGCCTCTGACCTGGAGGTGCAGGGGGCCGTATCGGCAGCGAGAGCTGCGAGCTCCACGACGGCTGCCTGTTAGCCCCCAGCAAGAGGGGGAATCTGTGGCCTTTTGACGCCAGTTTTCCTGGCTTTAAAGACCACAATTTTCCCGACGGCGTGGGGACATAGTCCCAAAACGGAGAATCCAGCCCTGTGTGTTTGCTGCTGTCCTCGGATTCTATGAAAACCCTGATTTGGACTGAACTTTGACCTGTATGCTAGCCCAGTGTTCTTCAAAGTGGGGGGCGCGACCCGCGGGTTGGTCGCGGGCGGGTGTCGGGAGGGTCGCGGAGCCTTTGTCCGCGGCGCTCCTGATCGCGCAAATCCCCGCGCAGCAGCCGGCTTTTCATAACGCCGGCTGCAAGAGGCTGCGAATATGTTTTTAAAAAACATTTGGCCGCATTGCGCATGCGCGCACGATGATCGGGCACGCATGCGCTGTGCGGCCGCTATTTTTTTGTAACGGTTGCAGCTTTTTGTTTTACAAGTTCTGTAGTGGTTTTTATTCATTTATTCATTTATTTTATTCATTTAATTTTTTTTTTCATTTATTTTATTCGTTTTTTTTTTACAAGTTCGGGGATTCATTTTTTTCATTTATTTTACTCATTTTATTTTTTTACAAGTTCGGGGTGCTTTTATTTGATAACATTTTACAGGAAAAAAATTCAGAACTTTGGACAGATGGAGACTCCATACTTTCCGACACTGGAAGGCTTCACCTTCATCCAACAGGTTCCATTGGAGGAGCGTGTACGAGGGCCAAAGGGACCCAAAACCATTTCCTCCATTTTTGTCAGCAGCAAACAAGGTAAGAAAAAATGGTGGGTCGCGCAGGTTGGCCGGCGTGGGTCACGAAGGTCGGCCGGCGTGGATCGCGAAGGTCGGCCGGCGTGGGTCGCGAAGGTTGGCCGGCGTCGGTCGCGAAGGTCGGGCGGGTTGGGTCCCGAAGGTTGGCCGGTTGTTAAAAATGGGTCCCCGGAAAAAAAGTTTGAAGAACACTGTGCTAGCCTGTACTGGTGAGCTGTGTTGTGTTTTCCCTGGGAAACGGATTAGCTGTCCAGGTTTAATTTGTGTGTAAAATTAGGCTCAGAGAAGAGCTTGGTGTTTATTTCCTTTCTTTCCTGTTTTTCTGAGTATCTGAAGACCTTTGAAATAAATGATCAATTTTTGCTATTAGGACAACTGTGTGAGGTATTGAACTGAGTGAACTCCAACCCACCTATCATGATCCGCAGCCCCTTGCGACATCGCATTACCTTCAAAAAGGAATTGGATAAATACTTGAAAAAGAAGATTTTGCAGAGCCAAGTGGCAAAGAGAGGGGCAGTGGAGCTTTGAAAGAATGGTCAAGGAAATGATGGACTCCTGTGCTGGCTGATTCTACGATGGTAGCCCATGGAGCATTATTCAGGAAGTGAGAGAAGGATAGATTAGATAACTAAATCTCAGATCATCTAATGTTAACTTCGGACAATCCCTTAAAGTTATCAGGGGGCTGTGGGGACAACGCTGGTTCTTACTAACCTAGTTCATGGCATCCAATGCCATATAATATCCTGAGGGGACTTGACAGTGTGTGTGTGTGTGTGCGTGTGTGTGTGGTGGATATGTTTCCTTTTGTGGGAGAATCCAGAACTCAGGGCTACTGTTTAAAAATAAGGGGTTGCCCATTTAAAACCGAGGAAGACTACGGTAGCATGGTGGTTAGCACTGTTGCTTCACAGCTCCAGAGTCCCAGGCTCAATTCCGGCCTTGGGTCACTGCGAGTGCGGAGTCTGCACGTTCTTCCCGTGTCTGCGTGGGTTTCCTCCGGGTGCTCCGGTTTCCTCCCACAGTCCAAAGATGTGCAGGTTAGGTGGATTGGCCATGATAAATTGCCCTTGGTGTTCAAAAAAAGGTTTGGCTGGGTTACTGGGTTATGACAAAAGGGTGGAGGTGTGGGCTTAAGTAGGGTGCCCTTTCCAAGGGCCGGTGTGGCCTCGATGGGCTGAATGGCCCCCTTCTGCACTGTAAATTCTATGAGGAAAAACATTTTTCTCTCGGAGACTCGTGAGATGTTGGGAACTATCTTCCTCAAAAGGTGATTGAAGCAGTGTCTCGGAATATGTTTTAGGTAGAAGTAGATAGATTCTTGATTAACAAGGGGGTGAAAAGTTAACAGAGGTAGTCAGGAATGTAGAGGTGAGGTTAAAATTAGGTCAGTCATGATCTTATTGAATGGCAGATCAGGTTTGATGGGCTGAATGGCCTCCTCCAGCTCCTATTTCATACGGTCACATGCTCTTTGCTCCATGTATTGTTGGCTGTGATACTGGAAACTAATTGTAACAGACTGTCTAATTTGAATGCCCGACTCTAAATGACAATCCCATTGCAGACGCAAAATATCTCTTTAATTTTACTTTGGAACATTTTGAGGTTTACAGTAAACCATTTCCTGACACCACGGTTTGTTAGAAGTGTTTATTTTGAAAGTCAGAAAGCTGCAGAGGAATTGTGCCACTCATGAGGGTTTAACAAAGAGGAGAGGATGTGGTGTTTACAACAAATTCATGCAGGTTTCAGTATATTTGGGTCGTGCGAAGCTGATGCCCCGACGATGGCTCCAAAACCCAACTACAGCTGAAAGGTCAAGAGGTCCTCAATAGAAACAATGGACTGTGTCGTGACAGAGGAACACGCTGTGAACTTCCAAAACACAAGCAGAGAAAGAGGAGAGAGGGATTTATTTACAAGACAGTTGCTGAACCGGTTTTTGGTGTTGCTCTACTAAATGCTGGGATGTTTTGGTCCATGTCTCCCGGCCTCTGAATGGCTGGAAATCAGACCTACCCTGGAAGATGTGCTATGGGCAGCACGGTAGCATAGTGGTTAGCACTGTGGCTTCACAGCGTCAGGGTCCCAGGTTCGATTCCCCACTGGGTCACTGTCTGTGTGGAGTCTGCACCTTCATAGAATTTACAGTACAGAAGGAGGCCATTCGGCCCATCGAGTCTGCACCGGCTCTTGGAAAGAGCACTCTACCCAAGGTCAACACCTCCACCCTATCCCCATAACCCAGTAATCCCACCCAACACGAAGGACAATTTTGGACACTAAGGGCAATTTTTATCACGGTCAATCCACCTAACCTGCACATCTTTGGACTGTGGGAGGAAACCGGAGCACCCGGAGGAAACCCACGCACACATGGGGAGAACGTGCAGACTCCGCACAGACAGTGACCCAAGCTGGAATCGAACCTGGGACCCTGGAGCTGTGAAGCAATTGTGCTATCCGCAGTGCTACCGTGCTGCCCATGTCTGCATGGGTTTCCTCCGGGTGCTCTGGTTTCCTCCCACAGTCAAAAGACGTGCAGGTTAAGTGGATTGGCCATGCTAAATTGCCCTCAGTGTCCAAAAAGGTTAGGAGGGGTTGCTGGGTTATGGGGATAGGGTGGAAGTGAGGGCTTAACTGGGTCGGTGCAGACTCGATGGGCCGAATGACCTCCTTCTGCACTGTATGTTCTATGTCCTATGTTCTATGGGGTCCCTCTGAGGTCCCAATGCAGTGACTCTGTGGGAATATTCTGGGAAGTTTGAACTTCGGATGTGTAATTCTCCTGCTCCCCGGGACCCTCTGATAAGTCTTGAACTCTGAGTTAGAGTCAGAGACTTTGGATAGTTCCGACCTAGTTACCTGGATAGGTACCCAGGAAATGTTAGACTCTAACTCTTGGGTAACTATACAACTCACCACAATCACTCATCAAATACTTCCACTCAACCTCCAGATTAACCCCTGATTTCTGAAACATCCCTGATCTCCAGCTCCCAATCCAACTTCACTACTCCTGAATTAACCCAACCTGACCACACCCCACCCCCACTTACCTTTTAAAAAAAATTTAAAGTACCCAATTCATTTTTCCAATTAAGGGGCAATTTAGCGTGGCCAATCCACCTAGCTCGCACATCTTTGGGTTGTGGGGGCGAAACCCACGCTAACACGGGGAGAATGTGCAAACTCCACATGGACAGTGACCCAGAGCCGGGATCGAACCTGGGACCTCGGCGCCGTGAGGCTGCAGTGCTAACCACTACGCCACCGTGCTGCCCCCCACCCCCACTTACCTGACCCAACTCATCTTCACCCCGATTGGACCAGACCCCACCCCACGCCCCGACTGCTCCCCTGACCACTACTGACCTGACCTGACTTCCCCGACCAACATGCAAACCTACCCTGATACCCACCCATGCCCTTACCCAATATCAGATTTAAAAAAATAAATTTAGTGTACCCAATCTTTTCTTTTCCAATTAAGGGGCAATTTAGCGTCGCCAATCCACCTACCCTGCACATCTTTGGTTGTGGGAGTGAGACCCACACAGACACGGGGAGAATGTGCAAACTCCCCATCACCGTGGCTATCAAATTTGAGGTCTGAGTTATTTTAACTCCCAAGAGATGTTGTGAAGAAATTGAACCCCAAATAAACTGATTCAGGATTTACCTGATTGGGTGTTTCAGGTTAATTGCACCAAACTGAGCGAAACAATGGAAAATGGAGGAATCGGAGCAATGAATATCGAGTAAGAAAATCATTAAAGAGAAACTCTTTTAGCTTGGCTGTTACGACCCATACCCTGAGCTTGGAATATTCTGGGATAGAAGCAGGGGCAGCAACACCAGGCTCCAGAGAGGAGGCACGCATTCTGGATCCCTGCCAGTACCACTTGGCGTAACGCCTTGTGTTTTTCAGTGATAGATTCATTGCGATGGAGCGACTTCCTCCTCTGGGGGAACTCGGGAGAATATAGGCCATGCAGCAATGAAATCAGGAAGCACCTTTTCACAGAAGGGGTAGTGAAAATCTCGAACTCTCTCCAGAAGACTGGGATGTTGGTTAATTAGCATGTTGAAGGCTGAGATTGTCAGATTTTTTGCTAGCTATGAATAGGGAGTGATCCCACACTGATAGAGCCATTTTATTATGGTCCCAGGCCATACCCCAACAGTGGCTAGGATAGTGAACAGAAACCCCAATATTTTATTTTAATTTTGCAAGACTGTGAGTAAAGGCTACCTCGCTCCAGGTGCAATTTCACACAAAATAGGGATATGGTATACTGAAACAAACTTTATTACTAACACAGTATTTCAATTTTTTTAACATCACACAAGAAAATAACTTACAATTACCCCTTAAATGATGCTGATCAATGCAGACACGCAATAACCCTTAACTGCTATCTTTACTTCCACTCAAACAACAAAACCACCTTGGATCCCGAACCACTTTTAAATAGTTAGCAGACTCAGGAATACTTACTGAGGATTCTCCACTTTGAGGAAGAGAGCTCTTTTGAGATTGCTTCAAAGAAAGAGACCTGACCCCCTGTCAGAATAATGCAGAATCTCTGGCTGTACTTCTGCACAAACCTTCTCAGCTCCGCTTCCAGCCAAAAACTAACTCTGAACGTCTACACCTGACTGCTTCAACCCTTGGCTCCTCACATTAACTACATCATCTCACTGAACTGTGCCTGGAACCCTCTTAATATAAATAAAAGTCCATTAGCCCAAACGTTTACAATGCTTTAATTGCATTTATGACTCTTACAAAGGCTAGCTGTTTTTCAAACCAGCATTTTTAAAACATGATTGCAGCAGTCATACACACACTAATCCAGGTTTCTAACCCCTATAGCACCAAATGCATATAATACAATATCTCTGAAATTCCTATATTCATCAAAATATCTAAACTTTAAAAAAATGTTTTTTATTCATTTACGGGATGTGGGCATCACTGGTCAGGCCAGCAATTATTGCCCATCCCTAGTTGCCCTTCAGAAGGTGGTGGTGAGTTGTCTTCTTGAACAGCTACAGTCCTTGAGGTGTAGGTACATCCACTGTGTTATTAGGGAGCGAGTTCCAGGTTGTTGCCCAGTGACAGTGAAGTAGCGGCAACATATTTCCAAGTCAGAGTGTTGAGTGACTTGGAGGGAAACCTCCAGGTGGTGGGGTTCCCAGGTATCTGCTGCCTTTGTTCTTCTAGATGGTAGTGGTCGTCGGTTTGGGAGGTGCTGCCTAAGGAACCTTGGTGAGTTACTGGAGTACATCTTGTAGATGGTGCACACGGCTGCCGCTGTGCGTCGGTGGTTGAGGGTTTGAATGCTTGTGGAAGGGGGAGCAATCAGGCGGGCTGCTTTGTCCTGGATGGTGTTGAGCTTCTTGAGTGTTGTTGGAGCTGCACTCATCCAGGCAAGTGGAGAGTATTCCATCACACTCCTGACTTGTGCCTTGTAGATGGTGGACAGGCTTTGCGGGGGTGGGGGGGTGGTCAGGAGGTGAATTACTCACCGTAGGATTCCTAGCCTGTGACCTGCCCTGGTAGCCACAATATTAACGTGGCTAGTCCAATACAGTTTCTGATCAATGGTAACCCCCAGGATGTTGAGTGTGGGGGATTCAGCGTTGGTAATGCCATTGAATGTCAAGGGATGGTGGTTAGATGCTCTCTTGTAGGAGATGGTCATTGCCTGGCACTTGTGTGGCACAAATGTAACTTGCCACTTGTCAGCCTGTGCCTGGATATTGTCTGAATGGTGGAACAGAGGCTAGTAGCCTGCTTTTGTTCCTGTGCACCCTATTATCTCTCAGATTGTTTATAATGGACCCATGACATTTAATACGGCTGACGAGTGATTTACCACCATTATTCCTTTGATTGACTCCTCACTTGTGCAATAATAATTAACAGACCCTCATTGCCAAGCTGCTGTCAGTGAGCCTGTGTGTTCCTGTGACTCTGCTTAAAATAGAGAGAAAGAATTAACTCTGACATAAGTCCGTAATCATTGCACAAAGGGAAAATTAATGCTTTAGGAATGTTGGCTCCTTCCAGCACATGGAGTGCTGACCAACTTGTGCTGACATGTGTGGAGCCTATTGTTGTACGCGAGTGTGCAGTGTGCTCGGAGCGAGGCAGGTGTCTGGCTGCACATAACCAGCTGATGCATCAAGTTAGCAGAACCCACAGCAATGCCCAGAACCTCCTGTCGCCAGATAGTCGTACGGCGGAGGTATCACCCAAGATGCGCTGGGGGTTCCCTCGGAAGACTCCATGGGAATTGAGAGTGTCGTTTGCACTTCCAAAGGTAACCCGGCATCTGAAACTCCCAAGTTATCGTCAGACTTCAGTTGGTTTCATTTTACTTCCACCGAGTAGTTACCGAGGCAAAGCTAGAAGACTTGAAACAATTTCTAACTCCTGGGTAACTACATAACTATACCCCACCTGACTACTTCCCCTGACCACCTGGCTACCCCAGACTTCTATTACGTTTTTTAAAAAAAATTTAGATTATCCAATTTTTTTTTTCCCCGACTAAGGGGCAATTTAGCGTGGCCAATCCACCTACCCTGCACATTGTTTTGGGTTGTGGGAGTGAGACCAATGCAGACACGGGGAGAATGTGCAAACTCCACGCGGACAGTGACCCAGAGCCGGGATCAAACCTGGGACCTCGGCGCTGTGAGGCAGCAGGGCTAACCCAGTGCGCCACCATGCCGCCCCAGACTTTGGTTACTACCCCCGACCCGACTACCTCCCTGACCTCCCAACTACCCGTGAGACGCCCCAACCCGACGACTACCCCCGACAACCACCAGATCCCCAGTTACTCTGCACTACCTGCACTACCTCAACCCGACTATCCCCCCCCCCCCCCCGCCCCCTTGATCACCCAAATGAATACTGATCCATCCTGCCACCTCACCTCTGCCCACCCCCATAGCAAGACCTCTGGGTAAGAGTGTGAGACCCGAGGAGCAGCCTTCACAAGACACATCTCCATTCCTAGTGTTGCTGCAGCCGCTATAGTACATGTTCAAATGAGCCATTGCTGTGGTTTCTTCTCATTAGACACCCATTCTGTGATAGATCCACACTCCCTGGTTAGTGGGAACTGTGAGATGCTCATGGAAAAGCTCTGCCAAAGAACCACTGCAAAGCCCTCTGGTTTCCCACCCAACTTATGGTCCTGCCTCGCAGAGGCAAAGTTGAGAAAATTCCTCTCTCGGCCTCTCTCTCTCGCAGTGCCAAGGTGCCTGGGTGGCACCAGCAGAGCCAGGGTGCCACACCTGGCCAGTGGCCGACCACCTGGGTGCCTCCCCCCCCCTCCCCCGCACCCCAGGTACCATTGCGCCTGGTCCCCATTTGTGGGGGGTCACGTCGGAACAGGCCCGCGAGGCCGGTGGATGCTGGGCGGCCGTTTGATTGGCACAGCTAAGTGGGTCCTTAAACACACTTAGCCGAGCGAGGCGGGTCCCGCCTACAATGGGTTAGATCTCCCGGGCCAGATCAGCCGTCGGGAATCCCCGGGGGAGGCCTCTTCCAGGAACGATCAGCCGCGTCCCACCCTGATGACAGCGGTACGTGGCCGGTAAATCGTGCCCCCCCTGGATCTTATCCACCTCAGCACAAAGATATCAACAGAAAATAAGATATAACTTGGCCATCTAATTTGAGGAGAAGGTGGTGCAGTGGTATTGTCACTGGACTAATAATCCAGAGGCCCAGGCTAATGCTCTCGGGACACAGATTCAAATCCCACCATAACTGCTTGTTAAATTCAATCAATAAATGTCTTTATTCATTTACAGATGAGGGCGTCACAGGCTGGGTCAGCATTTATTGCCCATCCCTGAGGGCAGTTAAGAGTCAAGCACATTGCTGTGGGTCTGGAGTCACATGTAGGCCAGACCAGGTAAAGATGACAGATTCTTTTCCCGAAAGGACATTGGTGAACCAGATGTTTTTTTTTAACAACGATCTTCAATGGTTTCATGGTCATCACAGTAGGACAGTGGTTAACACAATTGCTTCACAGCTCCAGGGTCCCAGGTTCGATTCCCGGCTGGGTCACTGTCTGTGCGGAGTCTGCACGCTCTCCCCGTGTCTGCGTGGGTTTCCTCCGGGTGCTCCGGTTTCCTCCCACAGTCTAATGATGTGCAGATTAGGTGGATTGGCCATGATAAATTGCCCTTAGTGTCCAAAAAAAAAGGTTACGTGGGGGTTGCTGGGCTACGGGGATAGGTAGATACGTGGGCTTGAGTAGGGTGATCCTTGTAAGGGCCGGTGCAGATTCAAAGGGCCGAATGGCCTCCTTCTGCACTGTAAATTCTATGATTCTATGATCACAAGGCCTTTAATTCCAGATTTTTATTGAATTCAAATTCCACCATCTGCCCTGGTGGGATTCGAACCCAGGTCCCCAGAGCATCACCCTGGGTCTCTGGATTACGAGTCCACTACGCCACTGCTTCCCCATAATCTGGCGTGCAGAGCTAGTCTCAGTAATGGTGACCATGAAATTATCATTGATTGTTGTAAAAACCCATCTGGTTCACGAATGTCCTTTAGGGAAGGAAATCTGCCGTCCTTACCTGGTCTGGCCTACATGTGACTCCAGGCCCACAGCTTAGCTGCCGTCTGAAATGGCCGCGCAAGCTCTCGGTACAAAGGCAATTGGGGATGGGCAACAAATGCTGGCCTTGCCAGCGACACCCACATCCCACGACAGAATAAAGAAAAAAAATGAACCTGCAATTGCTCAGAGCGTACATGAGGAGGAAAGAAGGATTTGAATTCATGTAACATCTTTCTTGACTTCAGGATGTTCCAAAGTGTTTCATCGCCAATTAAGCACTATTGAAGTGGTGTGACTGTTGCAATGTGGGTAAAGTGGCTGCCAATTTTTGTCGAACACACACCTACACACAGCAGTGTGAAATAAATGAGTAAGACCATTTTGGTTTTTGGGGAGGACAGCTGGGGCCTTATTCTTACACCTCATCCAAATGCCAGCACGTCCAACAGTGCAGCACTCCCTCCGCATTCCGCATTGAACTGTGAGTGTCAACCTTGATATAGCGCTCAATCTTCAGAAGGGATTTGAAACCGCAAGCTTCTGACTCATAGGCAAGAGTGTTACTAACTAAGCCAAGGTCAATGGCACCCAAGATTTCGAGCTATGCAATTGGATTCACGGACAGTCTCACTTATAATGTGCTCATGCCTTTTAATGGGGTTGACAATTGATTCACCGCCATTATTGCTGGCTGGCTTTGAGTGTTAAGCACGCGTAATGATTGAAACACATCCACATTCCAAATCAGAATGTGTGTAAGCTTGTGGGTCTGCTCAAAACAGGAAGACGGAATTAATCCTAATTCATAACCATGGCACGAAGGGCAAGTTAATGCCCAAAGAGTTTTGGCTTCACCCAGAACATGGAGCATCACCCAACCTGTGGAAGCTGCGGCTGTAGCTCTGTGCAGAGTG
Source organism: Scyliorhinus torazame (assembly GCF_047496885.1). NCBI lineage: Eukaryota > Metazoa > Chordata > Chondrichthyes > Carcharhiniformes > Scyliorhinidae > Scyliorhinus > Scyliorhinus torazame. Next base: position 21,621,990 of record NC_092709.1, on the reverse strand, counting down.
TTCCAGAGGAAGCCTGCGTCTCTAACAGCCTGTAGTCAGGGCAAGTGAGGCATCATTCAATATACCTCAGTTGCTTCAAATTACTTGACCTGTATTAAGTCCGCTCTTTCAGAACAGAATACTATCCCACAGGACACTGCAGACATACAACTGGAAAACAATGGAAACACAACCAAAGTAATTTAAATCAGGGTGGTCGACCAAAAGGTTAGTCAAAGAGGCGAGGCTTCAGGAGAGTATTAATGGAGCGGTGGATGGAGGTGGATGGAGAGGTTTAAGGAAAGAATTCCAGAGTGGAATGGGGTAATTGGCATGGATATGGAGCCCAGCGCCGAAATCGTGTTCACGATTGGGCGGTGAATGGATTCTTGCGCCCGAATCGGGGCCGGCGCCGGTTTGACGGCAGTCCACCATGCTCCGCCCCCTCCAAACTGGTGTCATCGTGACACATGCTACGTGCCGATTCAATGCCGTTGACGCGTCATTGGCCGGCCCACCCGCGATGCTCCGCCCCCGATGGGCCGAGGTCCCGAAGGCAGGGGACACGTGTGGTCTCAGCTGTGTCCCGCGCCACCACGCTCGCCCGGGATCCATGCCGCTGGTCAGGGAGCTTTTGCTAGGACTGGGGGGACTGTTGGGGGGTGGCCAAGGGGTGGCCGGGGGTGGGCTGTGAGGTTGCGGACGGTGGGTCGGGTCTGCGCATGGCCGCCACCATGTTGTACAGCGCGACCAGTGCAGATCATCAGCAGTGTGCTTGCGCGATCCGGGACCTGCCCATTCTTCAGCCGCTTTCGGCGTGGGCAGCGGGAGTTTCATTCAGCGCTGGGGCTAGCCCCTGACCGGTGCCGGAATCGGTGAGGGTTTCACGCCGATCTTTCAGTCGTAAAAGTCCACACATGCTCCACTGGCGCCAGCACTTAATAATTATAATTATAATCGCTTATTGTCACAAGTAGGCTTCATTGAAGTTACTGTGAAAAGCCCCTAGTCGCCACATTCCGGCGCCTGTTCGGGGAGGCTGGTATGGGAATTGAACCCGCACTGCTGGTCTTGTTCTGCATTACAAGTCAGCTATTTAGCCCGCTGTGCTAAACCAGCCCCGCAGCTGCTGAAATGGAGAATCCAGCCCTTGAGGTTTGTGGCAATGACCAAAGCTGGGAGTCTTCCAAACCTTCAGTTGGAGGAATTTGTGGATCATCCGAGCTTGGATATTGGACAAGCAACCCACTGCCACAAAATAGGGCAAGGGTGGAGAGATGTGTGAAAGGGATTACAACGACTCGGCCAGGAGTAGAATTATATTCCATTCACAAGGCTGATATCTTTTTTTTCTTATCCATATAGGCACAAAGGAATTGGCGGAAATTAAAATATAACTCCTGTGGCAAGGCAGCCAGAGTTGGATTACCGCTCCGTTCCATGTTAGTTACCTGGATAAGAAGCTGCTACTTTCCCGCCCGACCTTCTGGTGAGAAAAGTGCAGTGCAGTGGGTTCCCAAGGCCTTGGGTTGAGGGCAGCTGAGTCGGAGGTAAGGAATCTACTCCACCCCCCCTGTTTACAGCAGGTACATTTAAAGGTCCAGTCATTTTGAGATGTCAGGGAGTAGGTAAGGTTAGAAGGACCCCAGAGCCTCTTTGGGGTAGGCCCAGGTGCAATAACCCGGAGAATGGAAGTCATGAGCTGTTGGTTGAACAATCCCAAATTTCTCAAATGATAATCGCATCATAAGAGAGATTGCGATTTATATAGCGCCTCCCTCACAGCATCCCAACTCACTTTGCAGCCCATGAGGTTGTTACGACCAGATTAGGAGGGGTCAAAGGACATCCGCCTTTCCCCCCACCTCGTTTGACCACAGCAGGTAATTTGTTAAAAAGATAAGGGTATCGTTGTCACTTTGTGCCTGCTTAACTGTTTCTGCGGTGTGATCATAAAAGGGACAATTGGGCAGGTTTTCTTCAGTTTAACAAGGAAGGTGGTTAATTTTATATATTTAAATCAGTCAGAGTAAAATAATAAAATACGTTCTGACTTACACACACACTTCAAGTCTACACACACATACAGATTACGAATCAGGGAGGGTAGATTGACCAATTTAGAGCCCACAAGAAATAAAAAAGTTCACACACGGTTTGCATCTTGGAGTACTTACTGGCTTCAGGTTGAATTCAATGGTTTTGCTGCTTCGATTTAAAGGACTCGGTGCTTGAGTTGGTTGTTTCCCTGGAGGCACATCTGCGGAATTGAATTATTTCTTTAAAATTCCTGTTTACTACAAATTAGGGTGCAAAAGTGTTGGGAGAAGAGAAAGAGGCAGGAGGTCCACTTAGCTTAACTGCTGGGCCAGCTGAACCCACAACATCATTGTAATGTCCCGCACGGGACCTACGGGGTGGGAATGCTTGTCTTCCCCCTGCTCCTTGCTGAGTACGAGCTGCCCCGCTAGAGGCGGGGTTCTCCATTACCCGGTGTACATAAGGTCGGCCATTAAGGCATCGACTGAATTGGAGCCCAGTTGGGACCTGTTGAGCAGTGTACATTATCATTTGTAAATAAAACTTTGCTCTTGTTTTTATGGGTGCGGGCTCCCCGTGTCCGTCTTAAACTGGCGACGAGGAGTAAACATGTTTTGCTCTCGATGCTGCAACCTACTCAGCTCAGCCACTGCCCCGATTTTCTGGACCCAGGTTTGGATTTGTTTCAGTCGCCGTGCCTCTGTTTGGGTGGTTAGATGCAATTGACGTTGGTGTTGAAGACCGTAACCAATACACCAAACAAATGGGTTATTTCTTCTGGGCCAACAGCATCATGGAGAACAGGCACCAGACTGTCATACTGTTGATGGCCTGTGGACTGCATACGGTTGGGGGTGATTCAGAGTCTCACGAACCCATTGAAACTGAATACATGTACGTTCGACCAGCTCTTGGCACTCATGGCGCAACCACTTTAACCCAACCCCGTCGATAATCGTTCAGACATATCAGTGTAATATTGTGGAGAGCTCCACCGGTGAGTCCGTCACCGAGTTTGGTCTGGGCTACAGAAGATAGCTGAGTTTTATGAGTATGGAACTGATTTGTCTGATATGCTCCGCGATCGGTTGGTCTGTGGTATTAATAACAACGAAGCCCAGAAAAAGCTTTTGGCCGAAGTCTTCCTAACTTTTCAGCAGGTGCTGCAGATCTCCCTCTCTCAAGAAAGCGTGGTATGCGGCGCCCAATGGATACAGTGGGTGAAGGTGAACGTTTTCGGGCTTCACCCCTCATGTGGTATCCCCGTGGCCTGGACCGAACACTGCGGCGACTCTAGCTTCTGGGGGAGGAGCCAGCCACCGAGACGTGTGATGTCCCTGGACTCGGCAGAAGGCGATTCCAGCCCACGTGCTACACGTGGGTGCCGGTCCAGGCATATGCCGCGGCACCACGATGGCGAGCGCTCCAGGCGCCCCGGTCAAGGTAGGCGTCAGCCCCGGGACCCGCCCTTGCATCTGGATGAGCAAGAAGAGGCGGAGGATGAGGCTGAGATGCAACTGAACGGTTTGGCAGTGCCCCGTGTGTTCCCTATTCACATTCCGATGCAGGTGAATGGTCATATGCTCCAAATGGAGCTGGACTCAGGAGCAGCCGTTTCTGTGGCGGTGCAGAGCAGTTTCGGCCTTATCAAACAGAGAGTGCATACTTTGTCTTTGTTTGACACTGCAGCTCGTGCGGCTACTTACACAGGGGAACGTCTGAATATCGTGGGGTCCACCCTCACCCCGGTGGTTTATGGGCACCAATCAGTGCGCTTTCCCCTCCTTGCTGTGCAAGGAAATGGCCCGAGCCTGCTGGGTAATGATTGGCTAAACCAGCTGCAGTGGGATTGACAGCACATCCTCCAAGTGAGCTCTGGTGACTTGCGTACGGCGCTGAGAAAATTCCCGGAGGTCGTCCTGCCTGGTTTAGGTACCATTAAAGGGGCTGTGTCACAATCCAGGTGGATCCGGAAGCCTAGCCCTGATATTTTCATGCCCGCCCGGTTCCCTACGCTACAGTGGAGAAAGACGAGTCCGAATTTCGCGTTTGGAAAGTTTGGGCATTATCGGCCTGTGCGCTTTGCTAATTAGGTGGTGACGGCGTTCCCCGTAATCAAGCCGGATAAGACAGTCTGCCTCTGCGTAGACTATAAATTGACAGTGAACACGGCTTTGAGGTTAGACCATTACCCTTTACCTCACATCGAGGATTTCTATACAACAATGTTGGTGGCTGTACACTCACGAAATTGGACATGAGCAATGCTAATCCATATCTGGTGCTCGACAAATCCTCCCGGAAGTACATTACAATTAATAAGCAAAAGGGACTCTGAATGGGCGTCTGTTTGGAGTCCCCTCGGCATGCACAGTCTTCCAGCACGTGCTAGAGAACGTCCTACGTGGATTGTCGTGCGTTGCTGTTTACTTGGACAATATGTTAGTCACAGGGGCCATGGAACAAGAAGATTCGCGGAACTTCGACGTGGTGCTGAAATGGTTTTCCGAATATGGAGTCCGCCTAAGCCCTGTGAAGTGTTTCACGCACATATTTGTGATGTCGGGATGGACCAAGAAAGCCTGCACCTGGTTGTTGAGAGGCTATAGGTGATCAAAATGGCCCCCTCTCCGCGAGAACGCCATGGAACTTTGCTCTTTCCTTGGATTAGTGAATTATTATGTGTGCTTTATTCTCGTACAGGACCCGGCCACACACAGTAACTGGGGTAGCCCCTGCTGTGATGTTAATGGGTCATAGATTTCGTACACGACTCAGTTTGATTCTACTAGACATCAGTGCGGAGGTTGGTCGTAACCGAGATTTGCAAGGGTGTTGTCCAGTTCGAAGTTGGTCTCCTCGCCGCTTCGCACCTAATGACATGATGTTCATTCGTAATTTTAACGATGATGCTCGCTGGCTCTCTGGGATTGTCGTCCGTCAAGTTGGACCAGTCTCATACTCAGTTCGGGTCTGGGAGCAACTCATGTAGCGACATCTGGATCGCATTCGCTCAAGGCAGTTGTTCCCTCGTGAAGTGCCTCGGAAGAAGCCTGCCCTGGATCTCCTGGATCTCAAACCAGCCTGTCGTGCCGTCTGCAGTCTCTCTCGATGCTGACATGCCCAACGTTGTGTCATCCGGTTACCGAGATGGAGGCGCAGACACCAACTCTCTAGTTCAGCCACCTCCTGACGATTGTCTGCCACGCTAAGTACAGGATATCTCACACACCCAGTGAATATAAGGCCAGGCATTAAGGCAGCAACCAAAAAGGAACCCGGTAGAGGACAACCAGGAAGTGTACATTAGTGTTTGTAAATAAACTTCTTATTTTTACTCGGTGTAGACTTCTGTGCCCTTCTAAAATCATGTTCTTATTATGATCTAGGCTGGTCATGTGATCTTTCTCTGATACCAGTAATTCAAACATAATTGTGTATTTCAATTATAATTGGTGAGCTTGTTTCAAGGGGTGTCTTAAAAATGAAGGCCATTTAGTCCAAGCAATCAACGTTTGAATGGTTCATTTTCAGCTGTTGAATATTATATGTTATTTCTGTAAATATTTTATCAATAGGGCAGGAAAGAAGTCCTTTTCATAGTCCCTGGAGGGTGAGGTGGGTGGGTGGGTGGGGTCATTATCTTTGGCAGGCTTTGCAGATTTGTCATCTCCTCACTTTCGGATCAGATTGTGAAGAAAATAGCCCGGGGATTTTCCGGGCTCTCCATGGCGTGTTCCTCAGCCAGTGGCGGGATCTACTGGTCCTGCCGCTGACAATGGGATTTCCCTAATCTACTAAGGTTGGTGGAGTTGCAGATAGCGAGGAGGACTGTCAAAGAATACAGCAAAATATAGATAGATTGGAGAGTTGGGCAGAGAAATGGCAGATGGAGTTCAATCCAGGCAAATGCGAGGTGATGCATTTTGGAAGATCTAATTCAAAAGCGGACTATACGGTCAATGGAAGAGTCCTGGGGAAAATTTATGTACAGAGAGATCTGGGAGTTCAGGTCCATTGTACCCTGAAGGTGGCAACGCAGGTCGATAGAGTGGTCAAGAAGGCATACAGCATGCTTGCCTTCATCGGACGGGGTATTGAGTACAAGAGTCAGCAGGTCATGTTACAGTTGTATAGGACTTTGGTTAGGCCACATTTGGAATATTGCGTGCAGTTCTGGTCGCCACATTACCAGAAGGATGTGGATGCTTTAGAGAGGGTGCAGAGGAGGTTCACCAGGATGTTTCCTATAATGGAGGGTGCTAGCAATGAAGAAAGGTTGAGTAGATTAGGATTGTTTTCGTTGGAAAGACGGAGGTTGAGGTGGGACCTGATTGAGGTCTACAAAATTATGAGAGGTATGGACAGGGTGGATAGCAACAAGCTTTTTCCAAGAGTGGGGGTGTCAATTACAAGGGGTCACGATTTCAAGGTGAGAGGGGGAAAGTTTAAGGGAGATGTGTGTGGAAAGGTTTTTACGCAGAGGGTGATGGGTGCCTGGAACGCTTTGCCAGCGGAGGTGGTAGAGGCGGGCACGATAGCATCACTTAAGATGCATCTAGACAGATATATGAACGGGCGGGGAACAGAGGGAAGTAGATCCTTGGAAAATAGAAGACAGATTTAGATAAAGGATCTGGATCGGCGCAGGCTGGGAGGGCCGAAGGGCCTGTTCCTGGGCTGTAATTTTCTTTGTTCTTTGTTCATGCAAATTCACCATCTCCCTTTCGAATAACACCGTGGAATCTTTTGTAGTCAGCTAACAGGGCCTTAGTTTTCACCTCTCACCCAAAGCACAGCACGTTCAACAGTACAGGACTCCGTCAGGATTGCACAGAAGTGCAGTCTGCATTATGTTCCTAATTATTTGCTCACAAGCGGGAGAGTGCCTGACTCTGCCACTGCTGATCATCTTGTGGCCTGCCATTGTCCTACAAAGTCAAGGATATCCCCAAGTCCAATGCCCATGTTGCGTTGAGTTTGCCATTGATTAAACTGCTCGTGTGCAGACATTAACTCCTGGACAAGACTGGCTTTGGTGCCTTCCACAATCTAATTGTCCTCGGATAGCACTCAGCTGGCCACAGAATGACATGCGCCATCTGTGAGATGATACCCCACCAACAATTTGGTGCCTTCAGAAGACAAATGAAAGAGGAAGGAAGTTGAGGGGCGAACAACACTTGTTGCTGGAAGGCATAAAGGCAAGTAGCTCCCTATTCTCATTTTGAAAGACTTAAAATATTTTAAATGATTTGTGCGTGCGATTCATTTCCCAACTGCGCTCTGCCTATTCTCGTGAAACACGTCCAAAACCATGAAGCCCGGCACTCTACAGGAAGCCAGTCAGTGTCTTCTGAGGTAGCCTTTTGTCCGCTGTCTGTCACTGAAATCATAGATGTAATGGCCCCGGTGCGTTAGTCAATAGATTTAATTATTACTCACGTAATTAGGATCTCATTGAGTCCCAATTATGCATCAATCTGTGAATTATTCTCGGTTGCAATAGATACTCATTTTGAAATTGTGCGCGTTTTCTTGCAGTGGTGTGGCTTTTGAAGTAAATTATTGCATCGTTATTGGAATTCTAAGTATTGTCCCTGATCCAGATTAAAATAAAAGCACGTTTTAAAGAAGTCAGCTCGACAGAATACCCTTTGATTTAAATACATAGCTACACAAAATATCTTGTAGACAAAACAAGCTTTGATGATGGAAGGAAGAAAAAAAACACTGTACGGTTGTGGGAATTATGGTTGATGTAGTGCTCTTTCAGCATCTATTCAATCTTGCAGCTGTTTGAAATACGAGACAAAAAAAAAAAATCAAAGGAGTGGGATTCATTAATGGGTATGGTTCGTGGCACAGTCTGCTAATATCATGGTTTACCACAGATACAAACAAACTACAACCAATCACTTTCTTATGTTCCCATCTAAAATTATAATTTAAAAAAAAATCTTTTTTAAAGTATCAATTGCATTTTAAGCAGTGCAGTGCTCCGTACGATGTAGCCAAAACGCCCACCCTGGAAAAAGAGGTTCAAAAGACTGACTGTGCAAGGCCAGATTTGTATTGTTGTGACGTACATCTGTTTTAATTGATTAAGTAGGCTGCAGAGATAAAGGACAGGATACCCTCATATTAAAATGCATATATTTAAATCCTCAAACGTTGCCAAGCAGGCAGCATCAATCCCAGAAGGCACAGCGACGAGTCAGCTGTGACTCGATTGCTGTGCTCCTGTCTCTGAGTCAGAAGGTTGTGCGTCTTAGACCTGCCATCGGAAGTTCGAAAGAAAAATCTAGGCTGACGTTTCAGTGCTGTCTTATGCTTGACACATTAAACCCAGGCTCTGTCTGCCCTCTCATGTAGGACTAAAAGATCCCACAGCAACCCATGCGAGGGGGAGCAAGGGAGTCCTCCATGTTGCCCGGGCCAACATTGATCACACCGACAACATCACTGAAACCTGGTCATTAGCACACCGCTGTTTTCGAGAGTTTGTTGCGTGCGGTTTACCTGCTGCGTTTTCTACATTGCAACATTGCCTGCATTTCAAAAGTACTTCATTGACTGTAAAGCATTGTGGGATGCTGGAAAAAGCACCATGTGAAGAAAAATCTCTCTTTTCACTTGTCCACGTCAGGTATTCTGTCCCCGCTGTGAGAGCCGGGACAC